>NC_133324.1:39315148-39625356 GCF_042186555.1 Aquarana catesbeiana
CAAATGGTAGCACCCAGGGCACGTTCCCCTTCCGCACCTGCCTTTTACCAGCCCTGTAGTCCAGGACCACACCTAGCATGCTGACATGAGGGGATAGACTAATGATTGTGTTATTTATCTCAAAAGAAAAGTTGGGGGAGGGGACGTGGGGAAGGAAATATACATTTTTTCAGCTTTTGGCATTTGACCACATCTCAGGGCTGCAAAGGGAATTGGTTCTGAGACTTCTCTCTGGTGGACGTTGTGATCTCATATCTGAACAGGGAAATTGTATCATTTATATCATATGTAACTAAGTGCAGGTCCCACTCTGACCAATGTCTGAATAATAGCTCCACTGAGCGACACCAACCAAACATATCTTCTTAGTAGAAGATAGCCAGAGCTGGAATAGACTGAAATTTGAGCTGTGGGTTACCATGTCAGCACCACCCGGCTCGACAAACTTTGACTGAAAAATCAAAGGAGGCGAGTAGAATATTGTAGGCTGAACAGTGACAGTAAAAGAAATTAATTCAAATAATGAACTAATGATACAGTATGCTGCTTGTGCAAATTCCTAAGTGCTTTATGTTTTAACCACTTAATGACTGCCACCCCATAGCATATTTACTGCTACAGAGAGGCCGTTCTGTGCAGAATCATCTATATATAAATATATAGGTGATTCTGAACTTCCGACTAGTTGGAGCATACACATCACTTCTACTGTGATTAGTCATAGTAAAAGCCGATTACCGGGTGCTGGCCAATGGATGTCTGCCGGCACCCACCAATCGTCAGGAAGACACACAGGACACAACTATGTAAACAAGGCAGAGCTCCATTCTGACAGAGGGGAAGTGATTTTTTTTTTCCCTGCAAAGGGAATAAAAATCCATCAATTCCTGTAATAAATGCACCTAACACAGTGCACAAAAACACTGGCTAGACACATTTAACAGTTTAATTGCCTTAGATGTTTAACCCTTTCCCAGCCAGTGTTATTAGTACAGTGACAGTGCATATTTTTAGCACTGATCACTGTATTAGTGTCATTGGTTCCCACAAAGTGTCAAAAGTGTCAGTGTTCAGTTGGCTGCCACTATTTTGCAGGCCTGCTATAGTCACTGGTATTAGGGGCACTTGTGGGGCGAGCTGGTGAGAGGAATCCCATCACAATGATGACATGTTTTGTGCTCCTGCGCCTTGTGAAAGGCATCCTTGCCTCTTACTAAATACATTGTACTGTCTACTTTGCAAAAAAGGGGTCATTTGGGGGGTATTTGTACTGTCCTGACATTTCAGGGCCTCAAGAAATAAGATAGGACATCAGTACATCAGGTTTGATCAATAATATCCACAAATTTGGGTTATATTTACCAAAGATATGTAGCAGTATAAATTTTGGCCCAAATTTTTAATAGCAAGGCCCGTTCCTGTGCCCAACAAGAGTAACTGTGAGGGGTTACAGTGTTGTTGCACCACCAACACCCAAGGCCCAATTTTTATGCCCCTGTTTAACAGGGCCATGTAATTACAATTTTTGAAATAATATTTAACAGCAGGACCTGTTCCTGCGCCCAACAAGAGTAACTGTGAGGGGTTACAGTGTTCAGGCACCACCAACACCCAAGGCCCAATTTTTCTGCACCTGTTTGACAGGGGCATGTCATGTCATTTCATTTTTTTTCTAATTGTTAACAGCAGGGCCTGTTCCTGCACCCAACAAGAGTAACTGTGAGGAGTTACAGTGTTCAGGCACCACTTGGGATGGGCAAACGGTTTGGGCCAAGCATAAGTTTGGCCTGAACATTGCCTATTCAGGTACTCGCCTAAATAACCACTTCCCCACTGAGAACTAAATAAAAAAAAAAAAAATGTACAAAAAATAATGTTAATTCAAAAACTTGGGGAAAAAACGGCGTGGGGGACTTTGGGTCTGGTATGGATTTTAACCACTTCCCTACCGGTGTATTCTGAAATCACTCCCTCCTGCAGACCATCAGCGTACCAGAGTACCTATGTGCAGGCCATGCCTCATAGAATAAATGTTGGGGTGTTTTCTTTCCAAAATTGGGTCATTTTGTGGGAAATTACACTGTCCTGGTGCTCCAGGACCTTCAAAAGTGTAATGGGTAGGAATGAAAATAGATGTGTAATTTATGCTCCTAGAACACCTGATGGTACTCTCTGCATGTTGGGCCTTTCTATGTGGTCAGGCTGTGAAAAAGTCGCACACATGTGGTATCACCATACTCAGGAGGAGTAGCAGAATGTATTTTGGGGTATAATTGGAAGTATGCATATGCTGTGTGTGTGAGAAATAACTTGTTATTATGACAAGTTTGTGTAAAAAAAAAAAAAAAATAATAATTTCTTAATTTTCCCAAGAATTGTGGGAAAAAAATTACAACTTCAAAAACTCACCATGGAAGAGAGCTGCAAACATTGATTGGACGCCTGTTGAAGTGAATCAATAAGAGTTGTACAGGGACCCTAAATAAGGGACACAAGTACCCCCGGTACAGCGGGACTTTAAGGGCAAACAAAGTATGTTTAGTATATCATAAAATATCATTTAATTAGAAAAGTTTTTTTAAAAGAACATGTATAAAAACATGACAATAGACAATATAGCACTTTGGGTGCAAAAACAAAAAATACATTTGCATCATATTGCATTGTTTACATAATCCAGAAATTAATATAGTTTTCCTCCAATTAGCCTGACATGTTTCAGGAAAAAAATCCCTTCCTCAGAAGCGTGTTATAGGAGATAATACAATATATTCTGAAAGAAAAGGTAAGACTGGTTTTAACAAAGCGTCTTTCAAGGCAAATCAACATCATGATGCATGAGCATAAATAACATACGTACCAATTGTGGGGATTGTATTTGTTTTTCTACAAAGTAATAAATGATAATTTTATTTAAAAACCCTGATTTTGCTGATGGTTATCCCGTCCTTGCTCGGAAAAACCCTCACAAGGGTCCCCACAGAATGGCCACCACAGCTCCACTAAACGTAAACCCTGCAAAATGATAAAGCGTTCAGGTAAGTGTGGATTATATGTGTATACAGCCATAGCGGTTCAATTGAAGCATTTAGATCAGGGTTATTCAATTAGCGGACCTCCAGCTGTTGCAAAACTACAAATCCCATCATGCCTCTGCCTTTGGGTGTCATGCTTGTGGCTGTCAGAGTCTTGCTATGCCTCATGGGACTTGTAGTCCTGCAACAGCTGGAGGTCCGCTAATTGCATATCCCTGATTTAGATGAATGAAAATTAGATATAAAAAGTGGCAGAGATAAAGTATCTAATCCAAGTAGGCTGAAGACAAACCTTTTTGCTTGCTGGAGATACGTGCGTGACCATACATGGCTAAGCTGTTCTTGGATCTGAGGGTTTTGAACTTGGGAGTGCACCAGCTGTGGGCTTAAAAAGCCGCCAGTGCATGCGCAGTGCTGAACCATCATATGGTGTCAGCAGAGGATGTCAGTGTGCGTCGTCGTCGCGTATGATAGCATGGTGACGTCATCGCACAGCAACTCGGACTAGGGAGAGTCAATTGGGCGCTCCTGAATGAGTCATTCTAGTGGGCGGATCAGAATGCAAAAGCATTGCTGATCGTTTCCATGGCAGTAGCTAAACATATAGTCTAGGCAAAAAAATTAAAAAGGAAGGAAACGAACAAAACATGAGCCATGGAACCTAAAGGAAAGAGCCATGGGGAGGCACATATAAGGGAACCCCCAGGACAAAAACTGCACGGCACCTCCCCCACACACCTCATGACAGCAGTGGGGGAGCATCATGCAGATCAAGCCCTCTGGCACAGAACAGCTGCATTGCCCATGTCGACCTAGGTCGATAGGGCATGCAGCGTAAAGCAGCAGCCCACCACCCCAACCCATACCTAAATGGAGGGAAAGGGAAAAATGGGCCCCCGTGCGCTGGGCGGTGATGAACCGAGCCCCCCTTGGGGGGGGGACAGGACAGGAGGCTCAGTGGCAAAGATGTCACCAGAATCAAGGAGTTGATATTATTTGATGAGACATTTAGAAGGGCATTTAGAAGGACATTTAGAAAGATGCAATTAGTCAAGGATGCAATCAAACATGCAGTCAATTTGAATATGTTGGCACGTATGTATATATGGTCAAATGCATTAGGTGGTACCAGGATGGAATGATGGTATAAGAGACATACAGGTATGGGTTGGCTTCTTACAGTGTGAAAATACATAATACATAATCCTATCATCTAGCATGTCAATATAGATAATTTGTAAAATTGAATTTCATAAAACAGAAAAAATAGGTGCAAATAGGAGCAAAACAAATCTGACATTAGTTCAAGAAACAGCGTTTACAAAGGATCTTCTGGAAGTAATGGTTTGTAGAGATAATCACAGAAGCAGACATGAATCCCTGACTCTAAGATTTAGAAAGGGACGGAAGCGTAATTGAGTGTTAAGACATGGGTTGGATTTAGGTCAGCAATCCAACAGACCTCCCTTTAGAGCAAGATCTTGTTCCAGTCGCCATCCCTGTTGTCCGGGTGAACCCGGTCAAGAATGGTGAATAGAAAGTGGGGAAGTTTGCCAGTATGGTGGTCTCGAACGTGGCGCCCCAGAGGAAGGTCTGGGTTTGCATATCTCATACTAGTGATGTGTCGAGTTGCTCTCTTGTAAAATTCTAATTTCGTTTTACCAGTGTAAAAACATTTACATTTGCAAGTTAATAGATAGATGACACCGGGTGTTTTGCAGTTGGCGTAGTGTTTAAGTCTATACATCTTTCCATTGGGTAGTATGAATGTGTGTTCATGTATCGACAACACATGCAACCCCCACATGTAAAAGTCCCAGGTCTTTTACAGATGTCAGATTGAAAGGTCCCTGTGTATTCGCTTTTAACCAAGTGGTCTCTCAGTGAACATGCTCATCTAAAAGTTATAGTGGGTGTCGCAGATATGTGCGACTTTAGATTAGGATCAATTTGCAGGAAGTGCCAGTGCTTTTGAAGCACTTTCTTAATGGCTTTGTGTTGTTTGTTATAGGTGGTTATTAATCTAGTAATTGGTTTTTAATTGTCTGCTGTTTGTTTGGAAAAAAGGATATCTTGTCTTAGTTGTCCGCGTGCATGTTCGAAAGCCTTTTTAAGGCACGTGGGTGAGTACCCTCTTTCTAGGAGTCAGTTCTTAAGCCCGTTTGATTCCTGAATGAATTCTGTATCTGTGGAGCAATTGCGTCTCAGCCTCAAACACTGCCCATACGGAATGGATCGAACCAAGGACTCAGGATGTGAGCTGGTTGCATATAAAATGGTATTACTAACGGTCTCTTTGCGATAGACAGCGCTGGATATTGAACCATCTGCCAATTTGGTAATATGTAAATCAAGAAATGTAATGGAAGTGTTACTGACGGACATGGTATAAGTTAAACATATTTTTGTTCATAGCACATATAAACCCCTCTAGGTCTTCTGGTGTACTGTCCCATACCATGAAGACATCATCTATATATCTAAACCACGCCAACACGTGGGTGGTGTAGACTGACAGGCTCTCATCAGACAGGTGAAGTTGTTCCCACTCCCCCAGGTACAGGTTGGCATACTATGAAGTACAACATGTCCCCATCACAACCCCCTGCACCTGGAGGTAGTGGGACCCATTAAAGGGGAAGACATTGTGCGTCAGGATGAAATACAATGCCTCTACCAAGAAAGAATACAATTTTTGATCATCTTCATGAGATTGTGATATGACATGTTTTATTGCTGAAAGGCCTAGGTTGTGGGGAATGGAGCTATATAGCGCTTCCACATTGATGGCAACTAGCAACGAATGAGGTGGGAGGTGTAGTCCTTCTAAACTTTGTAACAAGTGAATGGTGTCTTTGGTGTACGAAAAAAGATTGGCAACAAAAGGTCTGAGATAACTGTCTATGAGTTTGCTCAAGTTTTCAGTTATGGAACCACTCCCTGAGATAAAGGGCCGGCCGGGGGGATTTATGGAATTTTTGTGTATTTTTGGAAGGCAGTATAGGGTAGGGATACGTGGAAACAGGGTTCTGATGTACTCCCATGTGTCTTTGTCAATGGCACCATTACAAAATGCTCCATCGATCAGGTCATAGAAGGCGTCATTGAATTTATCAATGACACTTTTGGAGATTGGTCTATACCAAGATTTGTTGTTAATTACTTTCCGGCACATTGTTGCATATTGTTCATTGGTCATAATGACAATATTCCCTCCCATGTCAGATGGTTTAATTGTTAAAGAATGTTCTTTTTTTAGGGAATCTAAAGCAGCATGTTCATCCTTCGTGCAGTTGCTGCGCAATCCATGCAATTTTATTTTGCAAATCTTAGCTGTAGTTGAGGCTATAAAGGCCGTTAAGTTGGGATTACTGGCAAATGAGGGAAACTTGTCCGACTTTTTTAAAAAAAATTTTATATCTGAGGTAGGTAAAGGTTCTTTTGAGATGTGTTCCTCCAATAAAGCCTCAATGTCTGTTGAGTCAAAGAGGTCGTTGGAATCTTGTTCCTCAAGGAGGGTCAGAAGATCTTCCAGAGCTTCGTCAGATCTTTGAGTCTCCTTTAGTGCAGTATTTGTTTCTTTGGAGAGAAGACTTTTATAATAAAGTTTTCGAGCAAAAAGGTGTAAGTCTTTTATTATTTCAAAGGTATTTAAGGCAGCATCTGGGCAGAAGCTTAAACCTTTGTGTAAAAGATTTATTTCAGCTTGAGTAAGTGGATGTTTGGAAAGATTGTTGATGTTGTGGGTCTCAGAAATAGAGGGTGTGTCTGATGTGAAAATAAATGCTGAAGTTAGGTGTCTGGAGGACTCTCCTCCATGCGGTGCACTAAAAAATCTTTGTCGGTTTTGGATAAAGTGACACTGGTGGAAGCAGAAGGGAGATCACCAATGTGTGTAGTAGAGGAAGAGCCAATACCAGAAGGCCCTATGGAAAGAGGTAGATTAGCACCATGTGAATTACCTTTACCAGTAGAAGAAAGGAGGGGGGATTGTTGAGTAGAAGTGGGATCTGTGATACGTTTCTTGTTTAGTGAAGGATCTTCGCCAGATGATGATCTCTTAATATTTTGTGGCTTACAATTTCTGTGTCTATATTGAGAAGAAGAAGAAACAGAGAAGTTTAAGGATGAGTTTGACCCCGAATCTTTTAGGTTCTGGCCTAAATTGCCCTTTTGTGAGCGATTTATCAGGCTATTTTGATGCCATTTGTAAGCTTTTCCTTCCTGGAAGGGTCTTTTGTCCCGCCAAAATTTTTTATTTTTAGTTGCTAATTTTTCCTGATATGTTTGGTTCAAATGAATTCTGATTCTCTCTTCATGTTCTTTAAAACTGGGCAAATCCTTGAAAGGAAGTAATTTGGCGTAGATTGCATCAATGTCATATTTACCCTGTCAATCAATATATATGTTCTCAATTACACCGGGGAAAGATTTGTTAAATAAAATTGATACCCCCTAGCATATGAGGAGTAAGTAGTGTGGTAAGTTTTTTGGTTCCAGGTTTTTTTTTTATATTTTAAGTGTTTATTAGGTTTTCAATAGAGAAAGAGTAATACAAAAACACCGCCAATTGGGCATACCCTGGCGTTAATTTGCGTACATAAGAGGCAAGTGAGAACAAAGAATGAGGAGTGCTAACTTGTAGCATCTAACAAGTTACATCAAAACTTGAGGGATTAGTAGTGGACAAACAGTATATAACAGAAAATAGACCTGCAAATAGTCATAAAATATCACTATAATGAACAGTTAGAGTACTGTGCAAGAGATCTCCCAAGGGTAACAACATCGGTGCCATAAGCAATAAGAACTTTTTTTGAGAATCACAATGAGATCTTCTGTAGGTAAGTGGAGTAGGAAGGAAGGGAGGTATGGGACTTGCTCAAGAAGGGAAGGACATCTAACACAATGATGCACTTCTAGAGTCAGTGATCCAAAGCTCCCAGGCTTTGGTAAATTGGTTTGTGGAACTGTTAGCTTTGGCAAAAGAAAATTTCATTAGGAAGTGCAGGTTGAGTATTTGAATGGTATCCTTTAATAAACGAGGGTGTGTCGATTTCCATTTTTTCGCAATCGCTAGTCTTGCTGCTATTAGGACATGAGTCACCAGAGTTTGTAAATGTTTAGGCCAAGTAGGAATAGAGAGTCCCAGGAGCAGATCAAGTGGAGACATGGGGAAGGATATACCACATAAGGAAAAGATTAGATTCTTCACTTTTTTTCCCAGAATCTCCTGATAGGGGGGCACTCCCACCATATGTGTAAGAGAGATCCAATATTTTCGCAGTTTCTCCAACACTTGGGTGAGGTATTTTGATATATCTTCGCCAGCCTTTCTGGGGTGAAGTACCATTTGTGGAATAACTTTTGTAATGACTCCCAATGGATAATACAGTGAAATAGGCGTAGGGGTAATGTAAGGGCTTTCTGCCAACTTGTAGACGTAGGTGGTTGGTCTAGCAAAGAGGACCAATATTGTGTGGAGGAGGAGAGTAGGTCTGGAGATGGTCTGGTAAGCAGCTTGTATATTAGGGAAATTCCTTTGATTTTGGATACAACACGATTGTAATATTTTATCAGAGGGAGCGAGAAAGAGTCTGAAATTGACCAGCGAACTTTTGATAGACTAAATCTGATCCGCAAGTAGAGAAAGAACCTGTGATGGCAAATTGGTTATACATGTTGCAGAGATGAGGGACTAAGGGTTGGGCAGATTGTTTATAATATTCATTGGGCAGTCCGTCAGGGCCTGGGGCTTTATGTAATGGTAAGTCTTTTAATTTAAAAAGAAAAAGAAAAAAACGCGCTAAATTACATAAAAAATACTGGTGAAATGATCACGCAATCATGTCCCAAGAACTCCTCTTGGGAAATTCATATAGATTTATAAACCATAATAATAATCAAAAATAATATTGTCCATACACATAAATGTGAATCAAACAGTGATGTCTATAAGATTTACATGGTAATCCTTAAACATATGACGTTATCAGAAACAGTCCCAGAGGAAAGCCCATAGATGAATACAACAAAACTCGGTGGTGAAGATGGAAAAGACACCCCACTCCGTGATCCGCCACCACACAGATTTTGCGCTTACCACAAAGCAAGCAAAAAGTAGCCTGTAATCCGTCTCAACATGGGAAATCCAGCTGGTGTATACTGTCTGCATGCAGCGTGGCTGGGAAGATACCGCAGGGACCCCAAACACTTGTCTCAAAGGCATGTGAATAAAAGAAAACTGGCCATAGTGTAAATCTGGCAGGATGATTTATTAAAAAGAGGTAGAAAACTTACATAAGCAAGGTATAAAAACAGCAAAACGCCGGCCAGCATAGCGAGCACCCGTCCACAATAGGATGGCAATGACGTCAGAGCGTCAACCTCCCGACGTACGTTTCACCACAAATGGCATCGTCTGGGGAATGGGCGACGCTCTGAGTCATCGCCTTAAGTAAAATACAAAAACCATGCCTCATTCTGAGATCTCAGCGGTGGGAAAAGAACCAGCCACTCAAGTCATGGCACAGTAAAAAATGTGGGCAGGACTAAACGCCCCCTCAGAGTCAGATTAAATGAGCATGTGACCAATATTCTCAATGGTTTCCCTAAACACCCTGTGTCCAGGCATTATTTGGAAGTTCACAATAAAAATCCGGATAAAACTGTCTTCCTAGGGATTGATAAATATACCCGCCCCTGGAGAGGTGGATCTCTGGTGTGAGGGATTTCTCGTCTGGAAATGGCATGGATTTTTAGAATTAAATGTTATACACCATTCGGGTTCAATGTGGAAGTGGACCTGAATGCATTCATTGATAATGCTTAAAGTTGGTTTGAATGTGAACTCAATGTGACATCACAGTGTTCATGGAATTATTCAATTTTCCCTTCCCCCTTTTTTTCCTTCCTTTTTTCATCTCAACTTAATATTTAGATTTATATTTTTATTAAAATATATAGATTTAATTTTTTTTAATTATATTTTTTATGATTTATTCAAAAAATATATTTTTTCTCAACATTTTATTTATTTATTTTTCATCTATAATATATCATTTTTCATAACATTTATTTTTAGTGCCACTTTTATGTAAAATTTGGCACATTATATTTAATTTTATTACAATTTGCCCCTCATAATTGTGTGAAGTATAGGTTCACACAATTATTATTGTATACCATGAGATGTTTCTGCCTCTTGGTTCATATGGGATAATAAGGAATAAATTAGGTTTTTTAGTTTCAAATCCATGAAGACCGTTTAATTATTATTTGAGGTCATTCATCCGGTTTTCTCGTACTTCCATAGCCATTCCTTCAATCACCACAAGATGGCAGAGTATCGTGTTTTATACTCCATTTGCATAAGCATTAAGGGGTAATGAATCAGTCTGACCCTTTGGTAGATGAAGGGTTTGAGGTTTTTAGATTGCATATATTTTTAATAAAATTGTCAGTTTTACATATTTGTATCCTTAAATTGGGTATATTTTTTTAAGTACAAGATGTGCTTTCTGTTTTTTGTTTTTCCCTTTTTAATACGAGCCGTGACTTGAGTGGCTGGTTCTTTTCCCACCACTGAGATCTCAGAACGAGGCATGGTTTTTGTATCTTACTTAAGGCGATGACTCAGAGCGTCACCCGTTCCCCAGGCGACACCATTTGTGGTGAAACGTACGTCGGGAGGTTGACGCTCTGACGTCATTGCCATCCTATTGTGGACGGGTGCTCGCTATGCCGGCTGTTGTTTTGCTGTTTTTATACCTTGCTTATGTAAGTTTTCTACCTCTTTTTAATAAATCATCCTGCCAGATTTACACTATGGCCAGTTTTCTTTTATTCACCTGCCTTTGAGACAAGTGTTTGGGGTCCCTGCGGTATCTTCCTAGCCACGCTGCATGCAGACAGTATACACCAGCTGGATTTCCCATGTTGAGACGGATTACAGGCTACTTTTTGCTTGCTTTGTGGTAAGCGCAAAATCTGTGTGGTGGCGGATCACGGAGTGGGTTGTCTTTTCCATCTTCACCACCGAGTTTTGTTGTATTCATCTATGGGCTTTCCTCTGGGACTGTTTCTGATAACATCATATGTTTAAGGATTCCCATGTAAATCTTATGGACATCACTGTTTGATTCACATTTATGTGTATGGACAATATTATTTTCGATTATTATTATGGTTTATAAATCTATATGAATTTCCCAAGAGGAGTTTTTGGGACATGATTGCATGATCATTTCACCAGTATTTTTTATGTAATTTAGCGTGTTTTTTTCTTTTTCTTTTTGTCATTTTTGGTGCACATCTCACTGTGAGTTTTGCGTAAAAGTTGGCGATATCAAGTGGATTAGTTAAGCGCTTACCTTAGTTAGTTAGTGAGATGTGCAATTTTTTTGTTGGCGAGTTGCTTCTTGAATTGTTTGGCCATAAAGGCCCCTGGTTTATTGGCTGCTGCGTAGGTTTGCAGTCAAAGTCGTTGATATAATAGTCAAAATTTTTGTGAAGGTGGTCACTGAGCTGATATCTAAGATTTTTAAGTTCCGAATAGATAGTATTCGAAGGGGATCTTTTGTTAGTGAATTCTGGGGATCAAATCTGTTTTAGGAGGGACTCTGTGATGGAGGAGTGTTTTTTTTTTGTGGCGTAGGTCCCAAGTTTAATGAAAGACCTCGTAGGCAAGCCTTATGAGCATTCCATGTTATGGGGTGATCAGTTACAGAGTTTACATTTTGTTGGAAGTAAGTCTCAATCTTGGACTGTATTTGAGTCTCAAAAGCGAGAATATTGAGGAGCGAGGTGTTTAATCTCCAAATCGTGTGGCTAGGAGTTTGGGATGGGGAGGCTAGCTTGATTGTGACGAGAGCGTGGTGGGAGGCAGTGATAGTTTGAAGTAGGTGTTTGTCTGTTATGAATAGATCAATCCAAGAGTAAGACTGGTGCAGTGGGGAGAAAAAGGTGTAGTCTCTCTCCAAATCATGCATGCACCACCATGAGTCATATACCGTATATACTTGAGTATAAGTCGACCCGAAAATAATTCGAGGCACCTAATTTTACCACAAAAACCTGGGAAAATGTATTGACTCGAGTATAAGCCTAGGGTGAGAAATGCTCAGCTACTGTAAGTGGAAAAGAGAGTCAACAAATTTATGGCCCTGTATCTCGGGAACCCCAGCTTTGGATATGTTGTAGTGCTGGGTTTGCACACCAAATTTGGGGTTCCTAGCACCAAGTGGCCCCGAGATACGGGACCCCAAAGTCGGTTCGGAAAAAGTCATTTTTTTTGCTGCAGAAAAGTGCTTGACTCGAGTATAAGCCGAGGGGGCACTTTCAGCACAAAAAAAGTGCTGAAAAACTCAGCTTATACTCGAGTATATACGTTAAATCTTCCCATTTAAGGAGCGTGGATAGTGTTGAAGGCCTACTTCTTGAAGCATTAGAAGTATCTAGTGTGGGGTCAATCACCTCATTAAAGTCTCCAAAAATTATCAAAGGTGAGGATCTATAAGAGTGAGTTTGGAGAAGAGGGTAGCATAGAATTTTTTTGGGGCTGTGTTGGGGGCATAAATATTGACTAAGGTGAGGGGGCGATTATCAAATGTGGCTGACAGAATTCAGAAATCTGCCATTCACAGTGGTGCAGTGTGAAGTTTATTGTTATGGCAATCATTACACCTCTCTTCTTTTTTGGGGCATTCACGAGGAAGCATTGGGGGTATCTTTTGTGGTTACATTGGGGTTGTTTAAGTTTAGAAAAGTGAGTCTCTTGTACACAGAGAACATCTGCATTAGGGAGGAGCTGAACACCCCCCTGTTCGGTTCGCACCAGAACATGCGAACAGGCAAAAAATTTGCTCGAACACGCGAACACCGTTAAAGTCTATGGGACACGAAAATGAATAATCAAAAGTGCTCATTTTAAATGCTCATATGCAAGTTATTGTCATAAAAAGTGTTTGGGGACCTGGGTCCTGCCCCAGGGGACATGGATCAATGCAAAAAAAAGTTTTAAAAGCGGCCGTTTTTTCGGGAGCAGTGATTTTAATAATGCTTAAAGTGAAACAATAAAAGTGTAATATCCCTTTAAATTTCATAGCTGGGGGGGTGTCTATAGTATGCCTGTAAAGGGGCGCATGTTTCCTGTGTTTAGAACAGTCTGACAGCAAAATGACATTTCAAAGGAAAAAAAGTCATTGAAAAATCTACTTGCGGCTATTAATGCTTTGCCTGTCTGACAATACACATAGAAGTTCATTGATAAAAACGGCATTGGAATTCCCCACAGGGGATCCCCAAACCAAAATTAAAAAAAAAAATGATGTGGGGGTCCCCCTAAATTCCATATCAGGCCCTTCAGGTCTGGTATGGATATTAAGGGGAACCCCGAGCCAAAATTAAAAAAAAAAACGGCGTGGGGTCCCCCCAAAAATCCATACCAGACCCGTATCCAAGCACGCAACCTGGCAGGCTGCAGGAAAAGAGGGGGGGCGAGAGAGCCCCCCCTCCTGAACCATACCAGGCCACATGCCCTCAACATTGGGAGGGTGCTTTGGGGTAGCCCCCCCAAAACACCTTGTCCCCATGTTGATGAGGACAAGGGCCTCATCCCCACCACCCTGGCCGGTGGTTGTGGGGGTCTGCGGGCAGGGAGCTTATCGGAATCTGGAAGAGCCCTTTAACAAGGGCACCCCCAGATCCCGGCCCTCCCCCTGTGTGAAATGGTAAGGGGGTACCTACCATTTCACAAAAAAAGTGTCAAAAATGTTAAAAATGACAAGAGATTTTGACAACCCCAATTATGAAAATACTTCTCTCTTCTTTCTTCTATCTTCTATCTTCCTTCATCTTCTTCTTCGTCTGGTTCTTCTGGTTCTTCCTCCGGTGTTCTCGTGCAGCATCTCCTCTGCGGCGTCTTCTTCCCTTCTTCTCCTCGGGCCGCTCCGCATCCATGGCATGGAGGGAGGCTCCCGCTCTTCTCTTCATCTTCTTCTCTTCATCTTCTTCTCTTCATCTTCTTTTCGGGCTGCTCTGCATCCATGCTGGCATGGAGGGAGGCTCCTGCTGTGTGACGCTTCTCTTCTTCTGACGGTTCTTAAATAACGGGGGGCCGGACCACCCGGTGACCCCCCCTCTGATGCATGGTGACTTGACGGGACTTCCCTGTGGCATCACGGGGAATGCCACAGGGAAGTCCTGTCATGTCGCCGTGCGTCAAAGGGGGGCGGAGTCACCGGGTGGCCCCGCCCCCCATTATTTAAGAACCGTCAGAAGAGGAGAAGCATCACACAGCGGGAGTCTCCCTCCATGCCAACATGGATGCGGAGCGGCCCGAAAAGAAAATGAAGAGAAGAAGATGAAGAGAAGAAAATGAAGAGAAGAGCGGGAGCCTCCCTCCATGCCATGGATGCGGAGCGGCCCGAGGAGAAGAAGGGAAGAAGACACCGCGGAGGAGATGCTGGACGAGAACACCGGAGGAAGAACCAGAAGAAGAAAAAGATGAAGGAAGATAGAAGATAGAAGAAAGAAGAAGCATTTAAATAAAGGAATTGTCAAAAACTGTCTCTTGTCATTTTTAACATTTTTGACAGTTTTTTAGTGAAATGGTAGGGGTACTTTTGTACCCCCCTAACATTTCACACAGGGGGGAGGGCGGGGATCTGGGGGTCCCCTTGTTAAAGGGGGCTTCCAGATTCCGATAAGCCCCCTGCCCGCAGACCCCCACAACCACCGGCCAGGGTGGTGGGGATGAGGCCCTTGTCCTCATCAACATGGGGACAAGGTGTTTTGGGGGGCTACCCCAAAAAACTCTCCCAATGTTGAGGACATGTGGCCTGGTATGGTTCAGGAGGGGGGGTGCTCTCATATCACCCCTCTTTTCCTGCGGCCTGCCAGGTTGCATGCTCGGATAAGGGTCTGGTATGGATTTTTGGGGGGACCCCACGCCGTTTTTTTTTTTAATTTTGGTGCGGGTTTCCCCTTAATATCCATACCAGATCTGAAGGGCCTGGTATGGAATTTAGGGGGACCCCCCCATGTCATTTTTTTTTTTTTATTTTGGCGGGGGTTCCCCTGAATATCCATACCAGACCTGAAGGGCCTGATATGGAATTTAGGGGGACCCCCAAGTCATTTTTCTTTAAATTTTGGTTCGGGGATCCCCTGTGGGGAATTCCAATGCCGTTTTTATCAATGAACTTCTATGTGTATTGTCGGGCCGGCAATGCATTAATAGCCGCAAGTAGTTTTAAATTACTCTTTTTGCTTTGAAATGTCATTTTGCTGTCAGACTGTTCTAAACACGAGAAACATGCGCCCCTTTACAGGCATACTATAGACACCCCCAGCTATGAAATTTAAAGGGATATTACACTTTTATTGTTTCACTTTAAGCATTATTAAAATCACTGTTCCCGAAAAAACGGCCGTAGACTTTTAAAGGGTGTTCCGCGGCATTCGAATTTGCCACGAACACCCCAAATTGTTCGCTGTTCGGCGAACTTGCGAACAGCCCATGTTCGAGTCGAACATGAGTTTGACTCAAACTCGAATCTCATCCCTAATCTGCATGCTGATTTAATGCTTCTTCCCAAAGGAGGTTGCGTTTAAAAGGCGAGTTTAGGTCTTTGACATTTAGGGAGGTGATCGTGAGGGTCATGGTGGTGAGGTGGCTTCGGAGGTGCGGACAAAGGGAGAGAGACTACACCCACTAGTGATACTTGAGAAATATACAAAAAAAAACAATTATATCAATGCTGTATTTGCACCGGGTAATGGCAAGAAACTGTATAGCTACTTATACGCAAAATAAATGCAATTATGAAAAAGCAATAAAACAGAGCCTGAACAATTCGTATTGATAATAAATGTCACAGAAACAAGTGCCTAGCACACGTTAAACCTGGGGGGTGGAGAAAAGAAGGGAAAGGTGTATCGCCCAGGTTGGATTTGAGTGGGCTGAAGACCTGGGCTAAGACAAAGGTCATATTTTTCCAGCCGTTTTAGTTGTTACATTCCTTGAATCAGATGGCATGCAAGAGGAACTTTTTTGTTCCGTGTCTCCAGGAGCAATGGGGAGGAGTCCCCAATTGGTCAGCTTTTTGTACCCATCTTTTGGAGTGAGGATAGTGGTGATCTTTTGTTGGTGAGAGACCAGCAACTTAGTCGGGAAACCACATTTGTATGTTATTTTTTTCTGTTGGAGAATAGAGGTAATGGGGGAGAAAGCTCTGTGCATTTCCATTGTGGCAGGAGACAAATCAGTGAACAGCTTAATATTAGCGTATGGGGCTGGCAAGGTTTTCGAAGATCTGGCGGCAGAAAGAATTTGCTCCTTGATATGGAAGAAATGTATATGTGCCAAAACATCCCTGGGGATGTTGTCTGAGAGTTGCGGTGGTTTAGCAATTCTGTGGGCCCGATCGATGAGTGTGTCACGTGCATTGAGGCATGGGAGTAAGGTTGATATGAGTTGTTGCAAGTATGGTGTTATTTCGTTCAGTTTGATCGACTCTGGTATGCCTCTGAATTTGATATTGTTCCGCCTGGAGCAGTCTTCTAAATCAGCTAATTTCATTTTAATGTGATGGATTTCTTCCGTTTGGTGTTCATGCGTGTCTAGCAATTCATTATGCGTTTTAGAATAATCTTGCAAATCATCCTCCAGAGCATCCGTGCGTTCTTCTAAACAGTCTATTCTGTCATGAATCTGGGATATAGATAACTGAAGCTCCCTATGTAAATCTTGCTGCAATGTGAGGAGCATAGATTTTAGCATTGCTTCTGAAACAGTGTTATCTGTGATAGGGATTGCAGACAGGGAGGGACTAATTTGGGATCTGTGTGTCCCTACAAAAACAGAGGACCATAGCTGCTTTTTTGCATGTGGCTCCTTGTTTGGGGAATGTGCAGGGGAGGTAGCCAGCCTCTTACCTCTGTCAGCGTGGTGTCCTCCTGGGATGTCTTCTGGAGGGGGGAGAATGTCCATAGTTTCTTTCATAGGAGCAGAGGCTGTGTCTCGTGGTGATTGTGCTGAACGGCAGGCTTGCAGAGTCAGCATGGGAAGAAGTGCTGGCGCTGGCGAAATCTTGGGGCCTTTGCATGGTACCAGCCGCCGGGTAATAATTAGTTAAACGGTGGGGATTAGGTGGATCATACCGCCGTCCTGACATGCCCTGGAGTGACCCTGGTCCACCCCCGCTCTGGTAGTGTGAGCTGCGGGGAGGATAGTAGCAGTGGGTTGCTGTTATCCAGGCCGTGGATCGGAGCTCGAACTTCAGGCAGCCATCCTGGCCTGCAGCAGGCCACGCCCCCCCCCCCCGGTTCCAGTTTTTTTATGGCATTAATTTACCTCCCATCAAATGTGTGTCATGCAATAATATCATATTTGGGCTATAATTTTCTAAATACTGAAACATCAATGCCGGTTTAAACTTAGAATTCAGCCCACAAACATTCCATGATAAGACAGAAAAGGAGTAATTCTTGCTTGACATCATGCCAAATCAATAAATGTCTATACCATAGAAACTCCAGAGCATATCAATAGGTCTACCGAACCACACCAATTCCCTTCCTTACATCCCCAAGTCACAAAAAAAAACCTTACCCCCCAACAAAACATTTACCCTGTCCTTTTCTATTCCCCTCCCTGAAAAACAACCATACCAAGACATGGCAGGGAAGTAGAAGGGACCAATACCCTAATAATTAACCAACTGACTATAGCTTCTTCTATACCCAATGCTTTAAAAAAGGAAAGGAAGAGAAAATATCCCCACCTCTCAATCAGCGCGCCTAAGCACGCTCACTTTTCAACTGAGATACTTTCTCCTCTCTCTCCCTTCACTCTTACAAAATTCTGTAACATGCAAACCAAAAATAAAATCCAAAAAAAAAAAAAATAAAACATCTCTCACCCTACCCTATCCTGTGAGTTATGCTCTCAAAAAAAAGAAAAAAGAAAAAAAAAAAAAATAACATAAAAGGAAGGAAGTGGAGTCTAAACATGGGACCTCATATTTATAAATTTCTTCAAAAAAAGGGGGGAGAAGCCTAAAAAAAAGAAAAAAAAAGAAAGAGGAGTAATCTATATACAGTATGAAACAAAATGTTTCTTTATATTATTAAAGGTCTGTGAATATGTAAAAAAAAAATTCAGGGTGGAACTTCACTTTAAGTATTTCTTAACATTACAAAGTGCCAATTCATAATCTAAGAAAAAAAAAAATACCCAAAAGCAAAAAAACAGCCGATACAAATGTGTTTCCCCAATTTCCTTACTCCAAAAAAGGTGCATCATGCTAATCAATATTTACCATATTATGCATAACGAAAAAATAAAACAAACTTTCATTTGTGAACCTATTCATATATGTTCTTATATATTACTATTTAAAATCTAAGTATTATGCCCCGTACATACGGTCGGACATTGATCGGACATTCCGACAACAAAATCCATGGATTTTTTCCGATGGATGTTGGCTCAAACTTGTTTTGCACACACACACGGTCACACAAAGTTGTCGGAAAATCCAATTGTTCTGAACGCGGTGACGTAAAACACGTACGTCGGGACTATAAATGGGGCAGTAGCCAATAGCTTTGGTCTCTTAATTTATTCTGAGCATGCGTGGCACTTTGTGCGTTGGATTTGTGTACACACGATCGGAATTTCCGACAACGGATTTTGTTGTCGGAAAATTTTATAGCAAGCTCTCAAACTTTGTGTGTCGGAAATTCCGATGGAAAATCTGTGATGGAGCCCACACATGGTCGGAATTTCTGACAAGGTCCTATCACACATTTTCCGTTGGAAAATTCCACCGTGTGTACGGGGCATTACTCCTAATTAGGGATGAGCCGAACATCCCCCGGTGAACGGACCGAAAATTTGCACGAACATTAGAACCCCATTGGCGTCTATGGGACTCGAACGTTCGAAATCAAAAGTGCTCATTTTAAAGGCTAATTTGCATGGTATTGTCCTAAAAAGGGTTTGGGGACCCGGGTCCTGCCCCAGGGGACATGTATCAATGCAAAAAAAAGTTTTAAAAACGGTCGTTTTTTAGGGAGCAGTGATTTTAATGATGCTAAAAGTAAAAAAAAAAGTGAAATATTCCTTTAAATATCGTACATGGGGGGTGTCTATAGTATGCCTGTAAAGCTGTGGAGCCCCCAGGCCCTATATACTCTGAACAGCAGTATACAGGCGGTGCAAACAAGATAGGGACTGTAGGTTTGTTGTTAAGTAGAATCTGTTTGTAATTTTGAACTGGTATATTTTTAACATGTTTAGCTCCAGCCGAAAAATCTATTTTAAGCTTTTTGGAAAACATAGGGAAGGGTTATCACCCCTGTGACATTTGTTTTGCTGTCTGTGGTCCTCTTCAGAAGATTTTGCCTCACTTTTTGTCACAATGACAAATGTTTTTTGAAAATTTGGGGTTTTTAGTGAAACAAGGATTGGTGATAAAGCATCAGTGTAAAGGAGAAAAGTTTTTCCCATATTAACTCTTACAGGAGAGAATTTCCCTTCCTAGGGGTAGATTTTATTTTACTTCCTGTTGTCTCCTTCCGTTTGCAAGTAGGAGTTGTTTGTAAGTTGGATGTTTGAAAGTAGAGGCCTGTCCTATATACTCAGCAGAAATTTGGGCCTTAGGTGTTGTTGTGGCCACAACACTGTAAGCCCTCACAGGGCCCTGCTGTGAAATATTAGATCAAGAATTGTAATTACATGCCCCTGTTAAACAGGGACAGAGAAATGGGGCCTTTGGTGGTGGTGGTGGTGGTGGTGCTGGTGCCACAACCCTGTAAGTCCTCACAGTTACTCTTGGTGGGCGCAGAAACGGGCCCTGCTGTGAAATATTAGATCAAGAATTCTAATTACATGTCCCTGTTAGACAGGGGCTGAAAAATTAGGCCTTAGGCACTGGTGCTGGTGCCACAACACTGCAACCCCTCACAGATACTCTAGTTGGAGCACAGGAACTAGCCCTGCTGCAAAGAATTGCATCAAAAATTGTAATTACACGTCCCTGTTGAACAGGGGCTGAGAAATTGGGCCTTAGGCACTGGTGCTGGTGCCACAACACTGCAGCCCCTCACAGATACTCTAGTTGGAGCGCAGGAACTAGCCCTGCTGCAAAGAATTGCATCAAAATTTGTAATTAAACGCCCCTGTAAAACAGGGGCTGAAAAACTGGGCCTTAGACACTGGTGCTAGTGCCACAACACTGCAACCCCTCACAGATACTCTAGTTGGAGTGCAGGAACTAGCCCTGCTGCAAAGAATTGCATCAAAAATTGTAATTACACGCCCCTGTTAAACAGGGGCTGAGAAATTGGGCCTTAGGCACTGGTGCTGGTGCCACAACACTGCAACCCCTCGCGGATACTCTAGTTGGAGCACAGGAACTAGCCCTGCTGCAAAGAATTGCATCAAAAATTGTAATTACATGCCCCTGTTAAACAGGGGCTGAAAAATTGGGCCTTAGGCACTGATGGCGGCGCCCAGAACCAAAAATGTTCTTACAAGCTATCAGCATGATCATTGAGGAGGAAGAGGATAATTACTCAGCATAACAGGATAGTCACTCAGCATCAGCATAGGCAGTCTTTGAAGGGATCTGACATTTCAAAAAAAAATATTCGGTTACATCAGCATCAGGTGCTTGGTAGATGGTGGTGATCCAAGACTGATTCATTTTTATGAAGGTCCTGCAACACTACTGCACCTTGTCCTGCATCCTTCCCAGCTGCCAAAAGAGTCACCCAATGCGCCATGAAACTCAGGTAACGTCCCTGTCCATGCCTGCAGGACCATGAGTCAGCGGTAATATGCACCTTATCGCTGACCGCCCTGTCCAGCGAGGCATGGACATTGCCTTCCACATGCCGGTAGAGAGCCGGAATCGCCTTCCATGAGAAAAAGTGGCGTTTGGGAACCTGCCACTGAGGAACCGCACATTCCACAAACTCACGGAAGACGGCAGAGTCTACCAACTGAAAAGGTAGCAGTTGAAGTGCTAGCAATTTTGCCAAGCTAGCATTCAACCGCTGGGCATGTGGATGGCTGGGTGCGAACTTCTTTTTGCAGTGCAGCAGCTGGGACAGGAAAGTTTGTCAATCTGTCAGGAAAAGCCTTCTTGCAAGCATTCCAGCAATTTAAAGTTTAAAAGAGTGCCTGTGCTCAGAAGCGCCAACCGGCATACGCGCATGCGCAATAGCGCCAATAGCGCGCATGTGCATGTGCGATAGCGCCAATAGCGCACACGGGCGCATGCGCAATAGCTCCAATAGCAGTGCACGGGCGCGCACGGGTGTGCACGCGCGCGCCCCTTGTGACAGCACTTGGCACCAGATAGGCTATTTAAAGAGGACTGTTCCATTGCTGCCTTGCTGTCCGGTCTACAGCGATCCTGAAGACCCCTACTTCCCTCTCACCTTGTACCGGACAGCCATGTCCGAGCTCATGCAGGGGATATCGCCCATGGAGGACTTATGCCGTCATCTAGCTGGGCTCACACAAGCTGTCAAAGACTTACAAGACGGTTATAAACAACTAGAAGAGCGTGTCCAAGTTCTCTCCACCTCAGCTTCATCGGCTCCGGGTCCATCTACTGCTCCCTAAGTGGTCATGATGCCTCCTGAACCCAAGGTACCCACACCAGAAAGGTTCTCCGGGGACCGCAGCAAGTTTAGGGCTTTCCGTAATGCCTGTGAACTCTTCTTCGCATTACAACCCAGAACTTTTTCCTTAGAAACCACCAAAGTGGGGTTTGTCATCTCCCTTCTACAAGGCAAACCCCAGGCATGGGCCCATCATCTTTTGGAGCAGAAGAGTAATTGCCTTGACCATTTGGGTACCTTCTTCCAAGCCATGGCTCTCTTATATGAAGATCCACAACAGGCAGCTACCGCGGAAGCAGCACTGTTCTCGCTCCAGCAGGGCCGTAGGGCGGCGGAGGACTATGCATCTGAATTCAGACGTTGGAGTTCCGATACAAACTGGAACGACGCCGCCCTACGCTACCAGTTTCGCATGGGACTTTCTGAACCATTAAAAGATGAGTTAGCCCGGGTGGGCATTCCGGCCACACTTGAAGATCTTATCAACCTATCAATCCAAATTGACGGACGCCTAAGAGAACACAGGGCAGAACGTGCAATTGGTACCTCTCACCCTGTGTGGATGTTACCACATGTACCTAATCCTCCTGCACACACCCCAACTGATACCTCTGAACCGATGCAACTCGGCCTGATCCATTCCTCACTCACCCCTGAAGAATGACAGCGCCGGCGGGCTAACAACCTCTGCCTGTATTGCAGGGAATCTGGACATTACGTGAGGACTTGTCCTGCAAAGAACTGTCTGCTGTGTTTAACAATACCACTCACCTGGATGTTCCCATCTCTCTGCAGCTTCCAGGAGGGAACATCCGGGTAACCACTATAATTGATTCCGGGGCCTGTAGCGGATTTATGGACTTATCCTTTGCTCACAAGTTCCAGATCCCTCTACGACCCCGAGCACAGGGACTGTCTGTACACCTGGCCGACGGATCGGCTATTAAATCTGGGCCCGTAACACAATCATACTCCGTCACCATCATACTCCGTCACCATCATACTCCGTCTTGACATCATTGAGTCACCCTTGTTTCCCATCATACTAGGCATGCCCTGGCTCAAAGCTCACAACTAGGGATGAGCTTCGAGTTCGAGTCGAACTCATGTTCGACTCGAACATTGGCTGTTCGCAAGTTCGCCGAATAGCGAACAATTTGGGGTGTTCGCGGCAAATTAGAATGCCCGAACACCCTTTAATAGTCTATGGGAGAAATCAAAAGTGCTCATTTTAAAGGCTAATATGCAAGTTATTGTCATAAAAAGTGTTTGGGGACCCAGGTCCTGCCCCAGGGGACATGGATCAATGCAAAAAAAGTTTTAAAAACGGCCGTTTTTTCAGGAGCAGTGATTTTAATAATGCTTAAAGTCAAACAATAAAAGTGTAATATCCCTTTAAATTTTGTACCTGGGGGGTGTCTATAGTATGCCTGTAAAGGGGCGCATGTTTCCTGTGTTTAGAACAGTCTGACAGCAAAATGACATTTTGAAGGAAAAAACTCATTTAAAACTACCCGCGGCTATTGCATTGCCGACAATACACATAGAAGTTCATTGATAAAAACGGCATGGGAATTCCCCAAAGGGGAACCCCGAACCAAAATTTAAAAAAAAAAAATGACGTGGGAGTCCCCCTAAATTCCATACCAGGCCCTTCAGGTCTGATATGGATATTAAGGGGAACCCCGGCCAAAATGAAAAAAAAAAAAATGACGTGGGGTTCCCCCTAAATTCCATACCAGACCTGATTTTAAGGGGAACCCCGCGCCAAAAAAAAAAAAAAAAAAAACGGCGTGGGGTCCCCCCAAAAATCCATACCAGACCCTTATCCGAGCACGCAACCTGGCAGGCCGCAGGAAAAGAGGGGGGGACGAGCGTGCGCCCCCCCCCTCCTGAACCGTACCAGGCCACATGCCCTCAACATTGGGAGGGTGCTTTGGGGTAGCCCCCCAAAACACCTTGTCCCCATGTTGATGAGGACAAGGGCCTCATCCCCACAACCCTGGCCGGTGGTTGTGGGGGTCTGCGGGCGGGGGGCTTATCGGAATCTGGAAGCCCCCTTTAACAAGGGGACCCCCAGATCCCGGCCCCCCCCCTGTGTGAAATGGTAAGGGGGTACAAAAGTACCCCTACCATTTCACTAAAAAACTGTCAAAAATGTTAAAAATGACAAGAGACAGTTTTTGACAATTCCTTTATTTAAATACTTCTTCTTTCTTCTATCTTCCTTCATCTTCTGGTTCTTCTGGTTCTTCTGGCTCTTCTTCCGGCGTTCTCGTCCAGCATCTCCTCCGCGGCGTCTTCTATCTTCTTCTCCTCGGGCCGCTCCGCACCCATGGCATGGGGGGGAGGCTCCCGCTCTTCTTCTCTTCTTCTTTTCTTCTCTTCTTCATTTTCTTCTCCGGGCCGCTCCTCACACATGCTAGCATGGAGGGAGGCTCCCGCTGTGTGATGGCGCTCCTCGTCTGACAGTTCTTAAATAACGGGGGGCGGGGCCACCCGATGACCCCGCCCCCCTCTGACGTGCGGTGACTTGACGGGACTTCCCTGTGACATCACGGGGAATGCCACAGGGAAGTCCCGTCATGTCCCGTGCGTCAGAGGGGGGGCGGGGTCACCGGGTGGCCCCGCCCCCCGTTATTTAAGAACTGTCAGACGAGGAGCGCCGTCACACAGCGGGAGCCTCCCTCCATGCCAGCATGGATGCGGAGCGGCCCGGAGAAGAAAATGAAGAAGAGAAGAAGAAAAGAAGGAAGAAGAGAAGAAGATGAAGAAGAAGAGAAGAGCGGGAGCTTCCCCCCATGCCATGGGTGCGGAGCGGCCCGAGGAGAAGAAGATAGAAGACGCCGCGGAGGAGATGCTGGATGAGAACGCCGGAGGAAGAACCAGAAGAACCAGAAGAACCAGAAGATGAAGGAAGATAGAAGAAAGAAGAAGTATTTAAATAAAGGAATTGTCAAAAACTGTCTCTTGTCATTTTTAACATTTTTGACAGTTTTTTAGTGAAGTGGTAGGGGTACTTTTGTACCCCCTTACCATTTCACACAGGCGGAGGGCCGGGATCTGGGGGTCCCCTTGTTAAAGGGGGCTTCCAGATTCCGATAAGCCCCCCGCCCGCAGACCCCCACAACCACCGGCCAGGGTTGTGGGGATGAGGCCCTTGTCCTCATCAACATGGGGACAAGGTGTTTTGGGGGGCTACCCCAAAGCACCCTCCCAATGTTGAGGGCATGTGGCCTGGTACGGTTCAGGAGGGAGGGGGGGCCGCACTCTCGTCCCCCCCTCTTTTCCTGCGGCCTGCCAGGTTGCGTGCTCGGATAAGGGTCTGGTATGGATTTTTGGGGGGACCCCACGCCGTTTTTTTTTTTTTTTTTTTGGCGCGGGGTTCCCCTTAAAATCCATACCAGACCTGAAGGGTCTGGTATGGAATTTAGGGGGAACCCCACTCATTTTTTTTTTTTAAATTTTGGCCGGGGTTCCCCTTAATATCCATACCAGACCTGAAGGGCCTGGTATGGAATTTAGGGGGACTCCCACGTCATTTTTTTTTTTTTTAATTTTGGTTCGGGTTCCCCTTTGGGGAATTCCCATGCCGTTTTTATCAATGAACTTCTATGTGTATTGTCGGCAATGCAATAGCCGCGGGTAGTTTTAAATGAGTTTTTTCCTTCAAAATGTCATTTTGCTGTCAGACTGTTCTAAACACAGGAAACATGCGCCCCTTTACAGGCATACTATAGACACCCCCCAGGTACGAAATTTAAAGGGATATTACACTTTTATTGTTTGACTTTAAGCATTATTAAAATCACTGCTCCTGAAAAAACGGCCGTTTTTAAAACTTTTTTTGCATTGATCCATGTCCCCTGGGGCAGGACCCAGGTCCCCAAACACTTTTTATGACAATAACTTGCATATTAGCCTTTAAAATTAGCACTTTTGATTATTCATGTTCGTGTCCCATAGACTTTAACGGTGTTTGCGTGTTTGAACAAACTTTTTTCCTGTTCGCATGTTCTGGTGCGAACCGAACAGGGGGGTGTTCGGCTCATCCCTACTCACAACCCACAAATTGACTGGTCTACTGGAAACAGTAGAACTTCCCTGACTGGAAGGCTGGAGCAGAGGGCTGGATCAGATAGTCAGCTGGAAGGTGTCCTGTAGTCCGACAGCGGAATGCAGACAGCAGGGAGGTGACTTGTAGTCCGGCAGCAGGGTGTAGACAGCAGGGATGTGCTGTCCCGGATGTTCAGTGAACCTGAAGCTCCGTCTTCCCCAGATACCATCCTTACTCCTGGGAACTTTTTGATGCTTCAAGGAGACCTACTGTCCCAGATTAGACAGGCATCTTCAGCAACTCCCCTTCCGCAGATGTCACTCTACAGTCCAGAGACGAATTACTATGGCACAAGGATAAAATCTTTGTACCCCAACAAACACGGGTTGCTGTTCTCAAATCTTGCCATGATCACAAATTAGCTGGCCACTTCGGCACACACAAGACCTCCGAACTGCTCCAACGTACATTCTAGTGGCCTCGGCTTTTGGAAGATTGTAAACACTACGTGGAATCATGCATTACCTGCATCCAAAACAAGGGCAGCAAGACCAAGATGTAGGGGTTCCTAAGACCTCTTCCTGTTCCAGAAAGACCATGGAGGATGATCTCCATGGATTTTATTGTTGAATTACCACCATCTGAGGGCTACACCACCATTTTCGTAGTGGTTGACCGACTTTCCAAAATGAGTCACTTCTTACCCATGAAGGGTACCCCCTCTGCTTCAGAGACTGCAAGGATCTTTATTAGAGAAATTGTAAGGCTCCATGGTATACCTGCAAACCTTGTATCTGATCGAGGGGTGCAATTTACCTCCAAGTTCTGGAAAGCTCTATGTGGATCCTTGGAGATTGACCTCTCCTTCTCTTCTGCTTACCATCCTCAGACTAATGGTCAGACTGAACGAACTAACCAGACCTTGGAGCAATACTTACGGTGCTATTCCTGTTTTTCCCAAGATGACTGGGTTCCCCTATTACCTCTGGCTGAGTTCGCCTACAATAACTGTTCATTCTGCAATTAATCAGTCTCCATTTTTTGCGAACTATGATTTTCATCCCTTGTTTTTGTCCAACAACGTTCCGGAGTGTTCGGTACCAGCTGTCCAGGAAACCTTGAATTTTTTCAGTACTAACAACAGGCTACTCCAAGAGACCATGTCAAAGACTCAGGAACAGAACAAGGTGAGATTTGATAAAAAGAGGAGAGGGGAGCTTAATCTGAAGATAGGAGATCATGTCTGGCTGTCTACCCTGAATCTGAAGTTGGCATGCCCTTCCAGGAAGCTGGGCCCTAAGTTTGTGGGTCCTTTTCCAGTGGTAAGGAAGATCAACGATGTGGCTTATGAATTACAGTTATCTGAGTCATTTCGTATTCATCCAGTTTTTCATGTGGCCCTCCTTAAACCTTCAGTTCCGGATCCCTTTCTTAACCGAAACACTGGTCCTCCCGAACCTGTATTCATCGACGGTGAGGAGGAATTTGAAGTGGAATCAATCATAGATTGCCGGAAAAGACACAACCAAATTCAATATCTGGTAAAATGGAAAGGGTACGGTCCTGAGGATAACTCTTGGGAAACAGAGACTAATATACACGCCAAAAGACTAATTCTAGCCTTTAAGAGAGCTCATCCTAGTAAAATGGCCTAGTTGGGCATCCAGAGCTGCCCATTGGAGGGGGGCAATGTCAGGAAAAGCCTTCTTGCAAGCACTCCAGCAATTTAAAGTTTAAAAGAGTGCCTGTGCTCAGAAGCGCCAACCGGCTCACGCGCATGCGCAATAGCGCCAATAGCGCGCACGGGTGCACGCGCATGCGCAATAGCGCCAATAGCGTGCACGCGCGTACGCGCATTCGTGATAGCACCAATACCGGCGCACGAGCGCGTGCGTGTGCGAGCGCCCCCTGTGACAGCACTTGTCGCCAGATAGGCTATTTAAAGGGGACTGTTCCATTGCTGCCTTGCTGTCCGGTCTACAGCGTTCCTGAAGACCCCTACTGCCCTGTCACCTTGTACCCTGAATTTGCTGCCTGATACCTGTTGGACTGTTCCTGACTACTCTGTTTGCTGCCCGCCCTGATCTTGGCTTTGGACTTGACTTTTCTCTTGGATTCTCCTCCTGTACCTTATCTGCCCACCTGTGTTTGACCTGGCCTGCCTGTACCCTGCTGTCTACATCTGCTGGACTACAAGACACCTCCCTGCTGTCTACACCCTGCTGCTGGACTACAAGACACCTCCCTGCTGTCTACATCCTGCTGCTGGACTACAAGACACCTCTCTGCTGTCTACATCCTGCTGCTGGACTACAAGACACCTCCCTGCTGTCTACACCCTGCTGCTGGACTACAAGTCACCTCCCTGCTGTCTGCATTCCACTGTCGGACTACAGGACACCTTCCAGCTGACTATCTGATCCAGCCCTCTGCTCCAGCCTTCCAGTCAGGCACTTGTGCCCGTTCGCACTCTCGAGCTCCTGTCATCACTACCAGGGGTTCCCGAGTCGGAGGTATATGAGAGGCCATTCCCTGCATTCCGGGCTCTACTTACCAGGTACGTGACACAATCTGATGTCGGTATACCGATAGCAGATTGCCCGCAAGTACTTGGCTGTGATACACCTAATTCTACACCTTCATTCCTCTCAGTGCAGGTCACAGAGAGGACTGAAGGTATAGTGGGGTTGGAGATCCCAGCTGATGAGGAGCAAGGAGAGGTCCTCTTTGTTTTTCGGTGTGGGTCTTTTAGGTACGCTTGCCAACGAACTGCATGGCAGGGCAACATATGTCTGGTCAAGCATATGGTGCCCAAGCGGGAGATGTTTTGGCCACGCGAGATACACTTGAGACATATGTTGCAAATAGCAGTGGTGCGATCTGATGCACTAGTCTCAAAAAAATCCCACACCGAAGAACTTTTGGAATAATGCGCAGAGACAGCAGCGCCCTGCACATGCGGAGCTCTGAGGTGTGATGCAGTCAGTGTACTGCCCTTAGGCTGACCCCTGGAGGGCATCCTGCCTCGTTGGTGATGTGCCTCCTCCTCCTCTCTCCTATCAGGCACCCATGTTGAGTCAGTGACCCCATCATCCCCTCCCTCCTCATCACTGGAGCAAACCTGGCAGTATGCTGCAGCAGGGGGAACATGACTGCCAGATTGCTGTCCTTCTTGGGCACCCCCTCTGTCCGTGCTCACGTTACTGCCTTCATCTAGCTCAGTATCATCATCAGAGCCTTCAAAACGCTGGACATCCTCCAGGAGCATGTATCCAACACTGTGGTCAAACAGTTCAAGGGACTCCTCAGGAGGACATGGTGGGACTAGGGAAGGAGTCACTGATGCCATTGAGCCGAGGGAAGAGGCCGCGTTGGTAGCTGCTTTGCCAGACAAAGTACCCTGAGCATGGGTGAGAGAGGATGAGGAGGATGATGACGGCTTGGTCATCCACTCAAGCTATGAGTAAGCATTGTTTGATGTGAAACGCGTTAGCTAGCAGTTGTCCTGTGTTATCTGCTTTTATGTGACCTATTTTTGTTATAATAAAGGTGCTTTTTTCACGGAAGTGCGGCCATCCAGGCTTTTTGGTTTTTTACTTCTACTAATTGTGCAGTGCCAGCACCTGTGAGGCCGGGGGAGGATTTTTCTCATTGATTGAAGTGGTTTTCCTGTGAGCGGCTTTATCTTCTTGGTCATCCACTCGACCAAGTCTTCCGCATGTTGTAGCTCAATACGGCCAGCTGCCGAAAAAAAGGCCAAGCGTGTCCCACGGCCACGTGCTGATGAGGATGCACCGTGTCCATGACCAGCACTGTTGCCTCTAGACACAGAGCCTGCTTGCCCTCTTTTATTGGCTTGTGACTGTCTGCCTCTCCTTCTTGGCCTTCCAGACATACTAATGGCCTGCAGTGAGATGTAGCTGCACTAAACTGGGATATATACATATATATATATATATATATATATATATATATATATATATATATATATATATATATATACTGATACTGCAGCTAGCAAAATCAACTGCCTGCCTGTAGTATTATTAGTATGAGAACACCACCAATTTTCTACAGATAGCTTTAGCTGAACACTGTGCAGAGGTCGCACTACACTAACTTGTAGCTTTAGCTGAACACTGTGCAGAGGTCGTACTACACTAACTTGTAGCTTTAGCTGACCACTGTGCAGAGGACACACTACACTAACGTTTAAATAATGTAGCTGCCTGCAGTAGTGATAGGACCAGGAAAACACCACCAACCTTCTACAGGTAGCTTTAGCTGAACACTGTGCAGAGGTCGCACTACACTATTATGTAAATAATGTAGCTGTCTGCTGTAGTGATAGGATCAGGAAAACAACACCAACCTTCTACAGGTAGCTTTAGCTGAACACTGTGCAGAGGTCGCACTACACTAACGTGTAAATAATGTAGCTGCCTGCGGTAGTGATAGGATCAGGAAAACACCACCAACCTTCTACAGGTAGCTTTAGCTGAACACTGTGCAGAGGTCGCACTACACTAACTTGTAGCTTTATCTGAACTCTGTGCAGAAGTCGCACTACACTAACCTGTAGCTTTAGCTGAACACTGTGCAGAGGTCGCACTACACTAACTTGTAGCTTTAGCTGAACACTGTGCAGAGGTCGCACTACACTAACTTGTAGCTTTAGCTGAACACTGTGCAGAGGTCGCACTACACTAACTTGTAGCTTTAGCTGAACACTGTGCAGAGGTCGCACTACACTAAAAATTAATGTAGCTGCCTGCAGTAGTGATAGGATCAGGAGAACACCACCAATCTTCTACAGGTAGCTTTAGCTGAACACTGTGCAGAGGTCGCACTACACTACGTACACTACAACGCTAGGGCGGCTATTGGCTACTGGCTATGAACTTCCTTGTTTTAGTCCGGTCGTACGTCATCACGTACGAATCCGTCGGACTTTGGTTGATCGTGTGTAGGCAAGTCCGTTCATTCGGAAAGTCTGTCGGAAAGTCAGTTGAAAAGTCCGCCAGACTTAGTCCGTCGAAAAGTCCGCCTGTGTGTACGCGGCATAAGGTTGGAGGGTGGACTTCTTGTTTCTGAATTTATGATACGCTACCATTCTATTTTGGTTTGTGATTATATTTTATCTTTCAATAAAGTGTTTTAGATGATGCACTAGGCGTTTGTGCTATTTTGCTTTTTGCTTGAACAGTTCAAGATTGCCCAATTTGAGCAGGACTGAATTGCTACAATCATTCAGTCTGAGTTGCACAGCGGTCATTGCATTTGCACATCTTATGGCTAGCTTCTCTGTGATGTATTAGAAAGGTGTAGACATGGCGCTAATTCTTCTCTGGGTGTGGGGTCAAAATATAAATGGATGTGACACAAATGTAGAAATGGGAGTTAAGTGATGGTATGAAATTGTTAGAGATCTACCCTGTAGTTGAAGTTGAAATAATGATTAAAGAAAACCTTGTGTAATCAGTGAGACAGGCCTTGTGGTCAAAAGAGAGAGAAAGGCGGAATTTTTGGTGCTACACACTCTGCCTTTACAGATCAGAGGTACAGGGGGTGTGAAAAGTGGGGTGAGCATTTATGGTGGTGAAAAAACCCTAAATGTTTGGAGAAAATTAATAAATAAATGGTAAATGTGTTACACCCTCTGGGGTAGCAAACTATTAGCTGCAATGTGTGCTAACATACATAAAATATATAGAGAGGATAGAGGACCTTCACACGATACTGTACATCACTTTATTCAATGGACTTATTGCAAATCGTGTATCATGTGAATTAATTTCTTTTTACATATTTTCGGTTGTTTTTTTTTTGGTTTAACACAGAGATTTTTATATATTTTTATTTCGATTGATATTTGTTAGTTCTTTATGTCATTTTGTCCACTTTTTCATCTGTAAACTGATTCACATTTTTATTCACAATGAATATATGCTTTTTGTTTTGGCCTTTGTGAGATAGGATTAACGACATTAACCACATCTATCCTCTCTATATATTTTATGTATGTTAGCACACATTGCAGCTAATAGTTTACTACCCCAGAGGGTGTAACACAACAATTGGACATCCCAGAGGGTGTAATACATTAAGTTGGATACATTTGGTGACTTGTTTGTCTTTTGCTTTTTGCACTTTTATTTTTATTTTTATAAAAACATAATATTGTGGAATATTCTTTATTAGGCAGAGGGTGTAACACATTTACCATTCATTTAAGTTTTTCTCCAAACACTAATGCCGCGTACACACGGTCGGACTTTACGGCAGACTTTGCCCAGCGGACTTTTCAACGGACTTTACGACGGACTTTCTGAATGAACGGACTTGCCTACACACAATACACCAAAGTCCGTCGAATTCGTACGTGATGACGTACGACCGGACTAAAACAAGGAAATTCATAGCCAGTAGCCAATAGCTGCCCTAGCGTGGCTTTTTGTCCGTCGAACTAGCATACAGACGAGCGGACTTTTCGGCCGGACTCGAGTTCGACGGATAGATTTAAAACATGTTTCAAATCTAAGTCCGTCCAACTTTTGAGCAAACAAAGTCCGCTGGAGCCCACACAAGCAAGGCAAATTCACCTATTTTAGACCAAGATAAATGTTGGTTCCTCCTGTCTATTTTGAAGCTATGGAGTGTGATAGAGCAATCTGTTGCTACCACAGGTACTCTAAAGAATCTTTTATTAGCTTAATATGCAAACTTTTGAGCAAACAAAAGTTTTGTCCAACTTTTGAGCAAACAAAGTCCGCTGAAGCCCACACACGATCGAATTGTCCGTCGAAATCCCGTCCGCTGGGCAAAGTCTGCCGTATAGTCCGACCGTGTGTATGCGGCATTAGGGTTTTTTCACCACCATAAAGGCTCACCCCACCATTTTTACTATTTTAGGGCTCTGCTGATACGCTTACCAAACTCGTTTTTCATAGATATTAAATGAATGTTATCTAAATGTATCTGGCAAGGCAAATTCACCTATTTTAGACCAAGATAAATGTTGGTTCCTCCTGTCTATTTTGAAGCAATGGAGTGTGATAGAGCAATCTGTTGCTACCACAGGTACTCTAAAGAATCTTTTATTGGCTTAATCTGCAAATAATTTACTAACCATCCCACTATCTCAGCAACTCTTCAAGAGTGGGAATACTTTCCTAAATCGCCCCCAAGAACATAAGATTTGTATTTCTTTACAGTTGGAAATTTTTAGATTCCTCGCCCAACACATTTCTTTTAAACACTGGCCTACTGTAGGTAAATACACCATTGATGGCAAAATCTATAATAGAAAACATAAATCTTTTGAATTACATCCAACTTACTTGTTCTTTCCAACTCAGGATTACATTGTATATGCTACATTAACCACTTCCTGTCTGGCCTATAGCAAAATGACAGGCGGGTGGGGGTTCCGTTATCCTGACTGGACGTCATGTGACGTCTTTCAGGATAACAGCCAGCACACGCAGCGCTGCGATCAGTAGGGTGGCATGTCAGTCTGACACACCGTAGCCACCCATGGCCACCATCCATGCCCATCAGTGCCCACCTATCAGTGCCCAGTGCCCATCATTGCCACCCATAAGTACCCATCAGTGCAGCCTTTCAGTGCCCATCAGTGCCACCTATCGGTGCCCATCAGTGCTGCCTATCAGTGCCCATCAGTGCTACATACCAGCGCCACCTATCAGTGCCCATCAGTGCCGCCTATCAGTGCCCTTCAGTGCTGCATATTAGTACCCATCATCAGTGCCCATCAGTGCCACCTCATTGGTGCCACCTCATCAGCGCCTGCCTATCAGTGCCCGTCAGTGCAGCCTCATCAGTGGCCATCAGTGCAGCCTCATCAGTGGCCATCAGTAAAGGAGAAAACATAGTTATTTACAAAATGTTATAACAGAAACAAAGAAAACTTTTTTTTTAATTTATTTATTTATTTATTTATTTTATTTGTTGCGCAAAAAATAAAAACCCCAGCAGTGATCAAATAACACGAAAAGAAATCTCTATTTGTGGGAACAAAATGATAAAAAAAATTGTTTGAGTACAGTGTTGTTTGACCGCACAATTGTCATTCAAAGTGCGACAGCACTGAAAGCTGAAAATTGGCCTGCGCAGGAAGGGGGGGGGGAAGTGTCTGGTATTGAAGTGATTAACATCTTACTTCTAACACAACTTTATCTGTACTCTGGAACTGAATACTTTTGCATTTCTGGACCAGAGTAGCAACAACGCCCAGGGTTATCACCACTCTTTATAACATACTTCAGTCTAAACGTCTGTTTAGCAAATCAAGTCTGTTACTTACATGGGGGAGGGAAATCCATACCTCATTCACCAATACACAATGGCTGAAGGCCATAACTTGTAGTTATGCATATTACAAATGCACCACTTACTGGGAAATGTCTGAGAGATTGGACATAACCCCTTACAGCAGGGGCGTTGCTAGGTGGCAAAAAGACCAGGGGCTTCAGCGTGAAATCCAAGGCCGGAAACAGGGGGGGGGGGTTGTACGTGACGCAGGCTTTTTTTTTGGCTGGGCCATGCCCTATCTGTCCTACATACATTGACCTACCTGCACTGACGGTAGTGACCTACATACACTGACATTTACATACAATGACCTACCTACACTGACCTACCTACACTGACCTGCCTAACCTACATACACTGACATTTACATACACTGACCTACATACACTGACCTATCTACACTGACCTACATACACTGACGTTTACATACACTGACATTTACATACACTGACCTACCTACACTGACCTACATACAGTGACGGTAGTGACCTACATATGCTGACCTACCTACACTGACCTACCTACACTGACCTACCTACACTGACCTACATACAGTGACCTACATACAGTGACCTGCATACACTGACCTACATACAGTGACCTACATACACTGACCTGCCTGACCTACATACACTGACATTTACATACACTGACATTTACATACACTGACTTACCTACACTGACCTACATACAGTGACCTACATACACTGACCTATCTACACTGACCTACATACACTGACATTTACATACACTGACCTACCTACACTGACCTACATACAGTCACCTACATACACTGACCTATCTACACTGACATTTACATACACTAACCTACCTACACTGACCTACCTACACTGATGGTAGTGACCTACCTACACTGACCTACCTACACTGACCTGCCTGACCCACATACACTGACATTTACATACACTAACCTACCTGACCCACATACACTGACATTTACATACACTGTCTGACCTACCTACTGTCTGACCTACCTCAGCTCAGCCGTGGTGTGCGGTGTCACAGCAGCCAGGCAGTCAATCAGTCAGTCATCAGAGGAGGAGCCGAGGAGGAGAGGAGAGCCGCCCACCCGAGCGCTGAGCGGGGATGTGGCGCGGCGGCCGCATTGTACTTTCTGGAGCCTGCAGTGCCTATGATGGACGTCACACGTCCCACAGTCCTGGCATTGGACCAGTGGGACGTCCAGGATCCAGAAGGCGGGACCTGCTATGGCACTCGGCCACACTCGGCGGCACACGGCCGCACTCGGCGGCGCTCTGGATCAGATCGGTCCCAGCACTTGCCACTCGGGGCTAACAATGGAGAGCTGCATGCCTGAGACTCAGGGCTTTTCGGGGTCACATTCAGGGCTTCAGCCCCCCCTACCCACCCCCTCCCGACGCCTCTGCCCTACAGTGACCAAATTTGCTATCCCACGGGAACACAATTTTTGGAAAGGTTGCGGCTTAATTAGCACCTTGATGCATATGCTATGGTCCAGCCCTCATCTTCATAGTATTTTGAAATCAATACTAAAACTGATTTCAGTAATCACAGGGCTAACCATAAAATCTAATCCTGAACTCACTCTTTTTAATATAGGAACAGAGAAAGTACCCTCTGACCTAAGGTCTATTATTATGCATGTTTTGTTTGCAGCTAGGCTCTCCATAACTAAAAGATGGAATTAATATAATTAGATTCGAAATATCATAGAAGTGAAAAGGCTAATAGCTTTAGGCTACGCATATGAAAAGCATATAGCTTATATTCTTTTTCAAGCTGACAAGTTCCATAAGCCTTGGACAACTTAGGAAGCATAATTAGGACAAACTTAGATAATAGGAATGCTCAATAGTGTTTACTAACCTAGTTACAAACTGTACTTATCATGGAACAGTGCAGTTTGCACCCTAATTACTGCTTTGTTGACTTTTTTTGTGTTTGAATTTACAGTGATACCTCGGTTCACAAACGCTTCTGTTCACAAACAACTCGGTTTGCGAACAGAAGAGTTCACAAAAATTTGCTTCGGTACGTGAACTCTGCTTCAGTTCACGAACATGAGCCGCGGCCATCTTCCCTGCTCTGACACGTGGTCACGACTTCCTGTAGGTGAGATTGCGGTCACAGAGAGACACTGAAAGTGTACTTTGAAGACACTTACAGTATTGAGAAGTTTTGAGAAGCTTTTTTGTGTGCTTTTAGCACATGCTGTACAGCACTGTACTGTACATCTCTGTGCACATTCGTTGTAAAGCTTTTTTGTGTGCTTTTTATCACATACTGTACTGTACCGGACATCCAGTATGGCTCCAAAGAAAATTCAGAGCAAGCATGTTGGTAAGAAGAAAGTGCGGAGCAGTAATGAAGGTGACAAGACTCTTCAGAGCAAGCATGGTGGTAAGAAGAAAGTGCAGAGCGGTAATGAAGGTAATGAAGGTGACAAGAATGGGATGTGCAGAGCAGTAATGAAGGTGACAAGAAAGTGCAGAGCTGTAACCAAGGGGACAAGAAAGTGCAGAGCTGTAATCAAGGGGACAAGAAAGTGCAGAGCGGTAATGAAGGTGACAAGAATGTGCAGAGCAGTAATGCAGGTGACAATAATGTGCAGAGCAAGCATGGTGGTAAAAACAAAGTACAGAGTGGTAATGAAGGTGACAAGACTGTTCAGAGCAGGAATTGTAAGAATACGGTTGTGAAGAAAATAACCATTGAGCTGAAGAAGGAAATTGTAGAAAAGCATGACCGCTGTATTTGTGTGACTGATCTGGCCTTGGAGTACAAGATGGTGAAGTCGACAATCTTGACTATTTTGAAGAAGAAAGCTGCCATCAAAGGAGCTGATGTGGGAAAAGGAGTAACGATGTTAACCAAGCAGAGGACACAAGTGCTGGAAGAGGTGGAAAAACTTTTTTTTAGTGTGGTTGAATGAGAAACAGCTGGCAGGGGATAGTGTTAGTGAAGCTATGATCTGTCAAAAAGCCAATAAATTGAACAGTGATTTATTGAAAAAACAACCCTCTACAAGTGCATCAAGTGAAGAATTTAAAGCCAGTAGAGGGTGGTTTGAAAAATTCTGCAAGAGAAGTGGCATCCACAGTGTGACAAGACATGGTGAGCCTTCTAGTTCTGACAAGGCCTGTGCAGAAGCCTACAAGAAAGAATTTGCGGAATTTGCGAAAACAGAAGGATACGTCACTCAACAGTGATGAAACAGGGCTCTTCTGGAAAAAGATGCCGAACAGAACCAATATCATGCAGGAGGAAAAGGCACTGCTGGGGCACAAGCCCATGAAGGACAAATTCACCCTTTTGCTGTGTGTGAACGCAAGCCCCAATCTGAAGATTAGCCTGGAGGAAACTGTGGCCAGAATGTGTCACTGAACGTGACTTTGAAGGGACTGATGCAGAGGTAGTGGAAGAGATTGTGTCCATGGGCAACAGTATGGGTCTGGATGTCGATGGTGCAGACATAGAGGCACTTGTTTAAGAACATAAGGAGGAGCTGACCACAGAAGAACTTTCTGAACTCCACAGTGAGTAGCAGAAGGTGCTTATTGAGGAGCATTCCACTGAAGAAGAGGAAGACAGGGAGGCGGGTTAGCAGTGATGCCATAAAATCCATTACTGAAAAAAGGAATGAGTGCCATGATGTTTTTGAGAAGCACCACCCCAACATAACTGTAACGAACATAGTTTTAAATCTGATGAACTATAATGTGGATTCTCATTTCCGGAGGGTTATGCAGCGCAGGAAAAGACAAGTGACATTTAACTGATTTTTCACCAAAACAGAGCCTGCGGCTAAGAGAAAAAGAAGAAAGGAGAACCCTGAAGGAGATCTCCCCAATGTCCTTATGGAGGGGGCCTCCGAACAATAACCGCCTCCCACCTGCCTTCCCCCACACCAGAAGTCATCTCAAGCAAGGTTAGTGTTCTTTCTCTCTTCATACTGTACTGTACTTTGTTTCATATTTTTGTGGTGCAAAAACGAAAAAAGTTCAGAGAGGATATTGAACCCTATGGGAAAATTTGCCTCAGTAAGCGGCCAATTCAGTTTGCGACCAGAGTTGTTTCACAAATTAAGTTTGTGAACCGAGGTATCACTGTATCTATACCGTATATTGTACACTGTTCAAACAAATGAAAGGAACACTTTTTAATCAGAGTATAGCATCAAGTCAACTAAACTCTTGAGATGTTGATCTGGTCAGTTAAGTAGCAGAGGGAGTTGTTAATCAGTTTCAGCTGCTTTGGTGTTAATAAAATTAACAACAGGTGCACTAGATGGGCAACAATGAGATGACCTTCAAAAAAGGAATGTTTTACAGGTAGAAGCCACTGACTTTTTTTTTCCCTGTTTTTCACAAGTTTTGCACTTGGCTAGGGTCAGTGTCACTACTGGTAGCATAAGACGATACCTGGACCCTATAGAGGTTGCACAGGCAGTCCAACTCCTCCAGGATGGCACATCAATACGTGACATTGCTAGAAGGTTTTCTGTGTCTCCCAGCACAGTCTCAAGCACATGCAGGATATTCCAGGAGACAGGCAGTTACTCTTGGAGAGCTGGACAGGGCTGTAGAAGGTCCTTAACCCATCAACAGGACCGGTATCTTCTCCTTTGTGCAAGGAGGAACAGGTGAGCACTGTCAGGGCCCTACAAAATGACTTCCAGCAGGCTGGTGTAAAAGTCTCTCACCAAACAATCAGAAACAGACTTCATATGGGTGGCCTGAGGGCCCAACATCCTCTAGTGCAGGGATATGCAATTAGCAGACCTCCAGCTGTTGTAAAACTACAAGTCCCATCATGCCTCTGTCTCTGGGTGTCATGGTTGTGGCTGTCAGAGTCTTGCTATGCCTCGTGGGACTTGTAGTTCTGCAACAGCTGGAGGTCCGCTAATTGCATATCCCTGCTCTAGTGGCTCACTGCCCATAACCTTGGAGCTCAATTGGCATTTGCCATTGAACACCCGAATTGGCAGGTTCCCCACTGGTACCTTGTGCTTTTCACAGATGAAAGCAGGTTTACCCTGAGTACATGTGATAGATGTGAAAGGGTCTGGAGAAGCCATGGGGAATGTTATGCTGCCTGTAACATCATTCAGCATGACCAGTTTGGTGGTGGGTCAGTGATGGTCTGGGGAGGCATATCCTTGGAGGGATGCACAGACATCTACACAGTAGACAATGTCACTCTGACCCATTATCAGACTATGCTGGTGCAATGGGTCCTGGGTTCCTCCTGGTGCACGACAATGCCCGGCCTCATGTGGCAAGACTATGCAGTCAGTTCCTGGAGGATGGAGGAATTAAAGCGGAGTTCCACCCTAAAGTGGAACTTCCGCTCATCGGATTCCTCCCCCCCTCCGGTGTCACAATTGCCACCTTTCAGAGGGGAGGGGGGTGTAGATACCTGTATAATACAGGTATCTGCACCCACTTCCGGGTATAGCTAGCCGCAGCTAGCCGCAGACTCCCTGCCCACCCCCGTTGTGTTGTGGGAAATACACAGCTCCCACAACACAACGGGGACCAGTGTAGGCACGCAGCGCGACTCGCGCATGCGCAGTAGGGAACCGGGCAGTGAAGCCGCAACGCTTCACTTCCTGATTCCCTCAGTGAGAATGGCAGCGGCAGCACCCGAGGATCGAGGAACGGTTCGGTCTCGGGTGCCGACATCACTGGACCTCGGGACAGGTAAGTGTCCTTATTTTAAAAGTCAGCAGCTGCAGTATTTGCAGCTGCTGACATCTAAAAAATGTTTTTTTCGCGAAACTCCGCTTTAATACCATTGAATAGACCCATGCTCACCTGACCTAAATCCAAAAGAACACCTCTGGGCATTATGTTTCAGTCCATCCGTCGCCTCCAGGTTGCACCTCAGTTTGTTAAGAAAGCTCAGCGATGCCCTGGTCCAGATCTGGGAGGAAATACCCCAAGACACCATCCGTCGTCTCATTAGGAGCAGGCCCCGACATTGTCAGCCATTCATACAAGCATACAATCTACTGAGGACTATTTTGAGTTTGTGCAATGAAATTTCAGCAAATTTGACTAGCCTGCTGACTATTTTTTTCACTTTGATTTTCGGGGTGTCTATGAATTAAGCCCTCTGTAGGTTGATAATTTTCATTTCCATCAAACGATGTGGCATCCTTTCATTCCTAACACATTACCTAGTCCATGATATTTTTCCCCATTGAGATCTGATGTGTTTTCAGAGTGTTCCTTTAATTTTTTTTGAGCAGTGTATAAAAGTTTTACTATGTGTTACTAAACCCACAACACTAAAATCAGTCTGTATATGCATATGTATATGCATATATGTATATTCAGGCTTGCTATACTCACTGTGGAACCTAAGGGGTTAATCATCTGCATTGTATAAAAAAAAAAAGCTGTTTGATCTTGTATGCACAGATCCTCCTCTTCGTCCACTGATTCTAGAACAGGTCCAGATAAGACAGAGTTACTGGAGTCAGGCTGCACACGCTCAGCTAGGTGTGTATTGCTAGAGAGTTTTTTTTTTTCTTGGGAGAGTGCATGTGATCAGCACTGTCCAGGCAGAGGGTCAGGGGTCCTTGATCCTGATAGGACAGCTCAGTGCAGTATGAAAACTCCTCCTATAAGCTTTAACCAGGAACTGTTGGAAGTCACAAGACTGCTTTATACTGCTGATGAGAAAAGGTATTTAGTAGTTTATATTTATTAAAGCGATTGCATTTCCATGTTCTGTGTACTGTGGGAGGCCAGATATAGTGAATGCAGGCTCCTAGGTTTAGTAACACTTTAATGCCCTGTGCACACGGTCGGATTTTCCGACGGAAAATGTTCGATGGGAGCTTGTTGTCGGAAATTCCGACCGTGTGTAGGCTCCATCGGACAGTTTCCATCGGAATTTCTGCCACACAAAAATTGAGATCTGGATCTCAAATTTTCTGACAACCAAATCCGTTCTCGTAAATTCCGATCGTGTGTACACAATTCCGACGCACAAAGTTCCACGCATGCTCAGAATCAAGTACGAGATGGAAGCGCTCGGTCTGGTAAAACTGGCGTTCGTAATGGAGATAGCACATTGGTCACGCTGCAATTTTTAAAATCTTTTAATGCAGCGCATTCTCTTCTTCTTTAGAATGCTAGAATAATGAAGTTGTTTTGCTGCTGATATTCACACAGAGTTCTGAAAAAAATGATTTCTTTATTATTTCTCGTGATCTCCTGAATCTTCTTTTTTTTTTTTTTGGTTTTCGTCAGATCTCCATAAAAATGTATTTAATTTTGGTTTATAGTGTTTTTTTTTATTATCAAGATCTCCTTGTTTTTTTTCTAGTGCTCTCCATAATATTTTTTTTTTTTTTCGTTTTGCGTGTCAAGTTACCACAACATCATTATTATCTGTATTTTTTTAACCTCAAGGAGGTTGGTTTGTGTTTGGTGTCCCTTGTTAATTTCACATTGTATTTTGGAAATGTACCTGCCTACTCACAAACAAACTGTCCTTTTTGAAGTAAAACACATAGGCAAGTATTTGTGAATACAAAATAGCCATTTATTATGGGTCATAATAAAATAAAGAGGAAGGCAACGCTGGAGAAACTGGTGAAATTGGCGAAGACTTTGTACCCGGGGCACACATCAAATATTTTACCCCCAAAATTGTTAGCCTGAGGAGTCCATATAATAGTGAGTAGGGATGAGCTTCGAGTTCGAGTCGAACTCATGTTCGACTCGAACATTGACTGTTCACAAGTTTGCCGAACAGCGAACAATTTGGGGTATTCGCGACAAATTTGAATGCCGCAGAACACCCTTTAAAAGTCTATGGGAGAAATCAAAAGTGCTAATTTTAAAGGCTTATATGCAAGTTATTGTCATAAAAAAGTGTTTGGGGACCCGGGTCCTGCCCCAGGGGACATGGATCAATGCAAAAAAAAGTTTTAAAAACGGCCGTTTTTTCAGGAGCAGTGATTTTAATAATGCTTAAAGTCAGACAATAAAAGTGTAATATCCCTTTAAATTTCGTACCTGGGGGGTGTCTATAGTATGCCTGTAAAGGGGCGCATGTTTCCCATGTTTAGAACAGTCTGACAGCAAAATGACATTTCGAAGGAAAAAACCCATTTAAAACTACCCGCCGGTATTGCATTGCCGACAATACACATAGAAGTTCATTGATAAAAACGGCATGGGAATTCCCCACAGGGAAACCCCGAACCAAAATTAAAAAAAAAAAAATGACGTGGGAGTCCCCCTAAATTCCATACCAGGCCCTTCAGGTCTGGTATGGATATTAAGGGGAACCCCAGCCAAAATTTAAAAAAAAAATGACGTGGGGTTCCCCCTAAATTCCATACCAGACCCTTCTGGTCTGGTATGGATTTTAAGGGGAACCCTGCGCCAAAAAAAAAAAAAATGGCGTGGGGTCCCCCCAAAACTCCATACCAGACCCTTATCCGAGCACGCAACCTGGCAGGCTGCAGGAAAAGAGGGGGGGACGAGAGTGCGCCCCCCCTCCTGAACCGTACCAGGCCACATGCCCTCAATATTGGGAGGGTGCTTTGGGGTAGCCCCCCAAAACACCTTGTCCCCATGTTGATGAGGACAAGGGTCTCATCCCCACAACCCTGGCCGGTGGTTGTGGGGGTCTGCGGGTGGGGGGCTTATCGGAATCTGGAAGCCCCCTTTAACAAGGGGACCCCCAGATCCCGCCCCCCCGTGTGAAATGGTGAGGGGGTACTTACCCCTACCATTTCACTAAAAAACTGTCAAAAATGTTAAAAATGACAAGAGACAGTTTTTGACAATTCCTTTATTTAAATGCTTCTTCTTTCTTCTATCTTCCTTCATCTTCTTCTGGTTCTTCTGGCTCTTCTGGTTCTTCCTCCGGCGTTCTTGTCCAGCATCTCCTACTCGGTGTCTTCTATCTTCTTCTCCTCGGGCCGCTCCGCACCCATGGCATGGGGGGAGGCTCCCGCTCTTCTCTTCATCTTCTTCTTCATCCTCTTCTCTTCTTCCTTCTTCTGTTCTTCATTTTCTTCTCCGGGCCGCTCCGCATCCATGCTGGCATGGAGGGAGGCTCCCGCTGTGTGACGGAGTCTCCTCGTCTGACGGTTCTTAAATAACGGGGGACGGGGCCACCTGGTGACCCCGCCCCCCTCTGACGCACGGGACATGACGGGACTTCCCTGTGGCATTCCCCGTGACGTCACAGGGAAGTCCCGTCAAGTCCCGTGCGTCAGAGGGGGGCGGGGTCACCAGGTGGCCCCGTCCCCCGTTATTTAAGAACCGTCAGACGAGGAGACTCCGTCACACAGCGGGAGCCTCCCTCCATGCCAGCATGGATGCGGAGCGGCCCGGAGAAGAAAATGAAGAACAGAAGAAGGAAGAAGAGAAGAGGATGAAGAAGAAGATGAAGAGAAGAGCGGGAGCCTCCCCCCATGCCATGGGTGCGGAGCGGCCCGAGGAGAAGAAGATAGAAGACACCGAGTAGGAGATGCTGGACAAGAACGCCGGAGGAAGAACCAGAAGAGCCAGAAGAACCAGAAGAAGATGAAGGAAGATAGAAGAAAGAAGAAGCATTTAAATAAAGGAATTGTCAAAAACTGTCTCTTGTCATTTTTAACATTTTTGACAGTTTTTTAGTGAAATGGTAGGGGTAAGTACCCCCTTACCATTTCACACGGGGGGGCCGGGATCTGGGGGTCCCCTTGTTAAAGGGGGCTTCCAGATTCCGATAAGCCCCCCGCCCGCAGACCCCCACAACCACCGGCCAGGGTTGTGGGGAGGAGGCCCTTGTCCTACCCCAAAGCACCCTCCCAATGTTGAGGGCATGTGGCCTGGTACGGTTCAGGAGGGGGGGGCCGCACTCTCACCCCCCCCTCTTTTCCTGTGGCCTGCCAGGTTGCATGCTCGGATAAGGGTCTGGTATGGATTTTTGGGGGGACCCCACGCCGTTTTTTTTTTTTTTTTGGCGCGGGGTTCCCCTTAAAATCCATACCAGACCTGAAGGGCCTGGTAGGGAATTTAGGGGGACTCCCACGTCATTTTTTTTTTTTTTAATTTTGGTTCGGGGTTTCCCTGTGGGGAATTTCCATGCCGTTTTTATCAATGAACTTCTATGTGTATTGTCGGCAATGCAATAGCCGCGGGTAGTTTTAAATGGGTTTTTTCCTTCCAAATGTCATTTTGCTGTCAGACTGTTCTAAACACGGGAAACATGCGCCCCTTTACAGGCATACCATAGACACCCCCCAGGTACAAAATTTAAAGGGATATTACACTTTTATTGTTTGACTTTAAGCATTATTAAAATCACTGCTCCTGAAAAAACGGACGCTTTTAAAACTTTTTTTTGCATTGATCCATGTCCCCTGGGGCAGGACCCGGGTCCCCAAACACTTTTTATGACAATAACTTGCATATAAGCCATTAAAATTAGCACTTTTGATTATACATGTTCGTGTCCCATAGACTTTAACGGTGTTCGCGTGTTCGAGCGAACTTTTTTCCTGTTCGCATGTTCTGGTGCGAACCGAACAGGGGGGTGTTCGGCTCATCCCTAATAGTGAGCACAATCCGGTCCCGGAATACAAGAGATCAGGAACAGCAGCATATATGTCCCCAGGCTGTGGTCATACCACAGCCTGCATCTTTTGTCAGACCAGACCACTCTTCCTTTCCCGCTTGATTCCAGGCTGTGGCTTTGGTGTTGGAGGTGTGGCAGGAGGTGGAGGAGGAGGATGGTCCAACCCACACAGGTGTGTTTTGGTTGTGATTTGGCCCCTCAACCCCTTATTTAGGGTGGTATACATAATTTCCTCACACAAGAGGCGTTGGCCCTCCTCCATTTCCTGCATTGTGCTGGCAGTCATGCAGGCAAAGGCCTCTTGAAGAGTGGGTGGCTCTGAAGGCCGCCTTAGTCTCCCGAATCAGCCCAAGCGCTGCCTCCTGCACATTACTCCCCTTCCTGGGACTTTTGGTTGAAAGGTGGAGGGGAGGGACCTGGGATTCTGTCATGCTACTACTGGGCCCGGCCACCTCCTAGCTGCCACTTACCCCCGCCACCTCCTGGCTGACACTTACCCCGTCACTTCCTGGCTTCCACATTCCACGCCCTCCTCCTGGCTGACGCTTTCCTGTGTATGAAAAAAGAACATAGTTTTAGTATTTGGTTCATCAATCACACACAATTTTCAGCTCATGACGGTTGCAAATTGAATGTTAACAAATATAAAAGACTATCATTCTGACCCCTGCATTTTTCCTTCTTGTCCCAAACATTTGTGGCCACTACTGTCTATTGATATGTAAAACACTTTATTAAATCAGCAATTAGTGATCAACAATAACATCTAGTTAAAATCATTAATTTTAGGACCAGAAAAATGTTGAATAATGCTATACCTAAATCAAGCTGGGCTCCTCCACTTCTTCCTGGCTGGAAGGTCTAGGTTGGATGTTGGAAGCCTCAGCTGGGGTGGAAGGAAGCATGGAAGGAAGAGTGAAAAGAAGGGTTGAGAGGGATTGCCTGACTTCAGTCTGGTCTGACAGAAAATGCAGTCTGTCATAGTACCACAGCCTGGGGACATAAATGGCATCTGCTGCTGCTCCTGATGTCATGGATTCCTGGACCTTATTACGCTCCCTATTATAAGTGCTTCGCAGGCCATCAATTTTGGCTTTTAAATAGGTAATGTTTGCCGTGGAGACCATCGGCTTCACCAACTCAGCGGTTTCTCCAGCGCTGCCTGCCTCTTTTGTTTATGATTATAATGCGGATGTTTCACCTACCACAGACAGGGCAGCTCCCTGTGCTTGTCTAGGAATACGGGGAGGAAGTTGTGGTCATTGAAGCCATCCATTTTCTCTGCAAGACACAACACAAGACAAACCCTAATAACAGGCTAAAGTCTCCTAATCCTGTCCCAATATAGGCCTCAATCCATAAGCAGTATAGACCACCGATGCCCCAAGTTCAAATTGTACCTTCGTTCTAACGATCGGTGCTTCCGATACTCCTTCTGGCGCTCACAGATCGTACGTACGACACACGAGTGTTACGCTTTATATGCATTGTGCATGCATGAAACTCTGCCCGCCCCTGTCGTTCTTTCTAGTCTATTCCCCACCCCTTCTATTTCTGTGCAGTGGGAAGAGCACATAGCAGAGAAAGAGCAAGTGCATGATACTAGCAGCAACGACAAAAGCCCAGAGCTATGAACATCCCATTCCGAGGAGATTTCAGGCCTCAAATATGTCCTTTGTAGAGATGTTGAGATGGTGGACATCTTGAAGAGAGCCGACTATGATGGGAAACATGTACCTTACCCAAACCCAAATGTGAGAAAGGCCAAGATCATGACTAAAGTTGTGAAGAGTCTGCGCTGGAATTTTGGGGTACGGCAATCCAAAGATAAACTGAGGAAATGCTGGTCAGACTTGAAATTGAGGGAGCACGATCAGTACAGAAGGATCAAGAGAGTTCTTCAAAAAAGCAAGTATTTGTCGTGTGTTCCTATTATTATTATTATTACTTGCATGCTGCTCCATGTGCTTTTCTTTACTGTTGTACAGTTTAAAATGGAAACTTTCAGGTTTGTGGGCACAGTAATCGTTTGTAGTGCACATCGTTCGTTCGCCCATTAATACAATGTTTTTGGCAGATGCAGGTTAACTACATTTGTTCAGGCCTATTTGTATTAAAATAAGTTTAGTACATTGTTGTAGATGGGTTTGTAACTAGAACGAAATGTAAACTTGATTCAGTGTAAGGAGAGGACACTCAGCAGCTGTTTACACATCTGGACGCAGGAGCACTAGTGTGGGACACCAGAACAAACTTTTTAGGGTGTCCCACACAGGTGCTACAGTGGATACTAGGGGTCTCTCCATGTGTTAAAATTGTACAAAAAAGGTAAGTATTCCAGCTTTAGGGAAAAAAAAATTTCTTCAGCTTGAAACTCTGCCCAAAAAGACAATTGTATGACACTTCCAAGCAATGTTTCATATTCATATTTCTGGACTCAAATATCTGTGTGCTAAGTATATCTTTTTTAATTCACATAGGGGAGAAAAAACTCGGGACATCTGAGGACACCAGGGCCCCACAACCTCCTAAAGAAGGGGAAATACCACCAAAACAACCAGAGGATGTGGAGGAAGGAGAGGTTTTGGAAATTGTGACCACAACAGGTGAGTGTCTGAGATCACAGCTTTAGGTAATAGATGTATGCCTGCATATTTGTTATACATGGTGTGTTTTTTGTTTTGTTTAAGGTGATGTGGATGTTATGGAAGAAGAAACTCATATCACAAGTGCAAGTGCACAGATCCTCATCGGGGAGATCATGGTCTGCAATCTTGATTTACAGAAGATCAAGGAAGACATCAATGATGTTGAAAAAAGACTTAAAAACATAATTGATGTTTTAGGCAGAATCTAAAAAACAACTAAAGTCTTCTTCTTTTTTTGATAATTTACACCATTTTTTTTAGTATCTTGAAAGCCAAATTTTGAAGATGCACACAGTGTGTCAACATGTGCTCTCTGCCATCACGAGATATCAATGTACACATTTGGTGGGTGCAACCCCTTCCTCGCAACTTAACCACCTCAATACAGTGCACTTACACCCCCTTCCTGCCCAGACCAATTTTCAGCTTTCATCGCTCTCACACTTTGAATGACAATTACTCAGTCATGCAACACTGTACCCATATGAAATTTGCATCCTTTTTTTCACACAAATAGAGCTTTCTTTTGGTGCTATTTAATCACTAGTGGGTTTTTTATTTTTTGTGCTATAAATAAAAAAGTCCGTAAATTTTGTGAAAAAAAGCCTTTTTCTTTGTTTCTCTCATAAAATTTTGCAAATTAGTCATTTTTCTCCATAAATTTTTGCCAAAATTTATACTGCTACATATCTTCGGTAAAAATAACCCAAATAAGTGTAAATTATTTGGTCTTTGTGAAAGTTATAGAGTCTACAAACTATGGTGCCAATCACTGAACATTGATCACACCTGATCATACCTGATGTACTGAAGGCCTATCTCATTTTTTGAGATACTAACAAGTCAGGAAAGTACAAATACCCCCCAAATGACCCCTTTTTAGAAAGTAGACATTCCAAGGTATTATGTAAGTAGCATGGTGAGTTTTTTTAAGTTGTAATTTTTTCCCACAATTCTTTGCAAAATTAAGATTTTTTTTTTTTTTTTACAAAATTGTCATATTAACAGGTTATTTCTCTCACAGAGCATATGCATACAACAAATTACACCCCAAAATACATTCTGCTACTCTTCCCGAGTATGGCAGTACCACATGTGTGAGACTTTTACACAGTCTGGCCACATACAAAGGCCCCATATTGAAGTAGCATCTTCAGGCGTTCTACAAGCATAAATAACACATCTCATTTCTCAACCACCTATTACAACTTTAAAGGCCCTGGAGCACCAGGACAAGGGAATTGCCCCCAAAATGACCCTATTTTGGAAAGCAAACACCCCAATGTATAATCTATGAGGCATAATGTGTCTTTTGAACGGTTAATTTTTTTCCAGAAGTTTTTGGAAAATGTGGAAAAAAAATTAAAACGCATTTTTTTTTACACAAAGTTGTCCATTTAGCAGAGATTTCCAACACATATCATGTACATAGCAAAGATGACACCCCAAAATACATTCTGCTACTCTTCCCGAGTATGGCGATACCCCATGTGTGAGACTTTTACACAGCCTGGCCACATACAAAGGCCCAATATTGAAGTAGCATCTTCAGGTGTTCTACGAGCATAAATGACACATCTCATTTCTCAACCACCTATTACACTTTTGAAGGCCCTGGAGCACGAGTACAATGGAATTACCCCCAAAATGACCCCATTTTGGAAAGCAAACACCCCAATGTATAATCTATGAGGCATAATGAGTGTTTTGAATGGTTCATTTTTTTCCAGAAGTTTTTGGAAAATGTGGAAAAAAAATGAAAACGCATTTTTACACAAAGTTGTCCATTTATCAGATATTTCCAACACATAGCATGTACATAGCAAAGATGACACCCCAAAATACATTCTGATACTCCTCCTGAGTATGGCGATACCACATGTGTGAGCCTTTTACACAGCCTGGCCACATACAGAGGCCCAACATCCAAGTAGCACCATCAGGCATTCTATGAGCATAAATGACATATATAATTTCCTGGCAACCTATCATTTTTGAAGGCCCTTCATATTTCTAACACATAGCATGTACATACCAAGAATTACAATCCAAAATAAATTCTATTGCGGAAAGGGTAAAAAAAAAAGCATGACCTGTGCTTTTAGTAGTATCCACAGAGGAGAGCACTGGTCCAGGCAGCAGGCAGGGATGTGCTTAACGACAGCAATAGTAATTATCCAGGCAGCAGGCAGGAATATTGTCTATAGTCAGCACAAGGATATTGTCAGCACTGCACAGTCCATAGAAATTGTCCAGGCAGAGACAGCCAGCACAGCCATAATATTGGTCCTGGTACACTGTTACCTGCAGACACTCATTGTATCGCTCTCCAGCCCTTCATAAACATACTGCATCTTGCTACAGCTAATTATTTGCATAGTCCAGGTAGCGGTGTGGTCCATTCATGTGGCAGGCAGAGGCATGATGGCAGTAAGTCAGCAGCAGGCTGAGGGCCGCAATCAGGTAAGACCTGTGCACAGGGGCAAAAAATTTTCTCCATCCGGAAAAACAATTCTGGAGCCCCTCACATATGTGAGACCCCTGTGTACTACAGTAGCAGGGCAACAGATCAGTCCAAGCGGTAGGCAAAAGCATAGTCCATAAAACAGGCCAGGGTCAGTTCACGTGCAAGCAGTCCAAGTGGTGGGCAGTAGCGTAGTTGATAAAACAGGCCAGGGTCAGTTCACGTGGAGGCAGTCCAAACGGTAGGCAGAAGCATAGTCACAAAACAGGCCAGGGTCAGTTCACGTGGAAGCAGTCCAAACATTAGGCAGAGGCATAGTCAAAAAACAGGTCAGGGTCAGTTCACGTGGAAGGCCGTGGCATGGTTATTTGGGGAAGCATGGAAAATGGTAAGCACAGATGATGAAAATGGGGAAATGGTTAAAAATATGGGCTAATATTTTAGGGATGTATGATAAAGTTGGAAGCATTCATCAATGCAAAGGCCAGGTTGGGAGGGACACTAGGGACAATGGTAGCTGGTATCTTTTCGAAATCCTCTTTTGGTGCACACGCAACTTTTTTTTGCCGTTTTTGGCCTTCAGATGGTGGAATGTTGAAGGGGAAGTGGCGCTCATGAAGTCGGCAAACAGCCTCAGAGCGAAGGTCTTCAGGGGGGTCTTTGGTGATAGATGAGGGACGTAATAACTTCTATGAATTGTAGGAAGGGGGGGGGCTTTCTGTGGATTTGGTGTAGACTACATAGGAATTATAAATGGCCAAATGTATGAGATAAATTGCTACCTTCTTGTACCAGAATCGGGACCTCCTTATTGATAAATAGGGCTGAATCATTTGATCATTGAAATCCCCCCCCCCATGTAGAGATTATAATCTTGGACACATACTGGCTTTTAAATGGGACCTCTTCTTCTTTGAACCTCAATTGTAGTGTCGTCATGGATGGTGGACATAATATGCATGTCCCTTTTATCCTTCCACCTCAAGGCCAGCACTTCGTTGCATCTCAATGCTGCTCTTTCCCCCCTTCGCAGCTTTTTGTTTGCTAGAGATTGTGGAAAGCCCTTCCTATTTTTTTCTGGAGGTTCCGCAGGCCAGAGTTTTTGCAATGTATAGGTGTTTGAAAAGGGGCAGGCCAGTGTAGAAATTGTCAAGGTATATGTGATATCATTTGTTCAGAAGTGGGTATGCCAAGTCCCATACAATCTTTCCAGTTGTGCCCATGTAGGCCGGGCACTCAGGGGGCTGGAGCTGGGATATATGTGGAACGCATACAAATATCCCGTGGCTCTCTCACTGAGCTTGTATAATTTTACTCCGTATCTGGCCCTTTTGCTAGGAATATATTGCTTTATTCCTAGCCAGCCTGAAAAGGGTACCAGGGACTCATCGACACATATATTCTGATCGGGGACATAGAATTCTGCAAATTGTTGGGAAAAGAAATTTATCAGTGGGTGAAGTTTATATAATTTGTCGTAATTTGGATGATTGCTGGGAGGGCACTGGGTATTGTTGCTAAAATGAAGAAAGCGCATTATCATTTCGTATCGGGACCTGGCCATTACGGCAGAATAAATGGGCATGTTGTGGATGGGGTTGGTGGACCAGTAGGCATTTCCTTAATTTTTTTTGTAAGCCCCATGTTTAGGGTGAGGCCCATAAACAATTTGAACTCCTCCAAATTCAGATCTCTCCACTGAAATGGACAGGCATAGGATGATTGGGGGTTGTTGGCAATATATTGCTGGGCATATAAATTTGTCTGGTCCACAATGAATTGCAGCAAAGTGTCGAGCAAAAACACATAAAAAAAATCAATCGCTGTGAAATTTTGGGTGTTGGCCTGCACATCTGGCTGTGCTGTGAATGGGGGAATAATTGTTGATCCAGAGTCGGATGGCAGCCATGTTGGGTTGGCAAGACCGTCTGGCATATATGTAGAGGTCCTGGCTTTTGGGGGACATGACACTCCAGTAGTTGAGGGAATTGAATTTCCTGTGCTGGTACTCAGGCGTGATGTGGCAGCACTGGTACTGGGTCTGGGCATTTGTTCCTGGTGCCTATCTCTGACAGCAGCGCTGGTACTGGGCATTTGTTCCCTGGGCCTATCGCTGGCGCACCACTGGTACTGGGCCTTGGAATATAATCCTGGTTTCCAGAGTGCCGTGCCCTTTTAGGAGGGACCCATTCTTCCTCTGAATCATTTGCTGATTCACTATTGGGTTCAAATGCCGAATTTGATTCGGAATCAGAATTGGAATCTGATGAGAACTCCCCATTGCTCTCATCAGTCATGGAGAGGATCTGGAATGCCTCCTCACTGGTGTATAATCTTTTGGACATGACGCTGATGGCTGTGTGACAGGTGGCAGGTGACAGTCACTGATGGGCTGTGAGATGGGTGGCAGGTGACGTTCACTGATAGGTGATGACGGTGTGACAGTTGCTGGTCACTGATGGGTGACAGGCCACGGACAGTGACGGGTGATAGTCACTGACTGGTGATGGTCACAGACGGGTGACAAGCCACAGTCACTGATGAGTGATGGGTGCACCGCTGATGGTCACTGATGGGTGACGGGTAATGGCTGACGTCACTGATGGGTGACGGGTAATGGCTGACATCACTGATGGGTGATGGGTGATGGCTGATGGGTGACGGCTGAGGTCACTGATGGGTGATGGGTAATGGCTGACAGTCACTGATGGGTGATGGGTAATGGCTGACGTCACTGATGGGTGACGGGTGATGGCTGATGGTCACTGATGGGTGATGGGTGATGGCTGATGGTCACTGATGGCTGATGGGTGACGGCTGATGGTCACTGATGGGTGACGGGTAATGGCTAAACGGTCAGTGATGGGTGTCGGGTAATAGCTGACGTCACTGATTAGTGACTGTTGGGTGAGAGATGACAATTGGGGGGGGGGGGCGATGGGTCAAGTGTTGTGCTTGTGCAGTACAATACAGACACAGATCAGTAACTCACTGCTCCTAGCTCTTCTCTCCTCACACTGGAAACGATGTGTGAGGAGAGAAGAGCTGGTAACAGCTAGTTACTGCTCTATGTTTACATTTAGTGATCGGCTGTGAAAGGATCACAGCCAATCACGTGGTAAACAGCAGCCGGCCAATGGCTGTTTACCATCGTCGGCGACATGCAGTGTTTCCGGGAACACGCCGCCACCGACATGCACGCGCTGCATGCTCCCGATCGCGTGCATGCGCTGTGCACAAAATTGGGGCGGTACCAGCTGTCATCACGTGGTAAACAGCCATACCCAATGGCTGTTTACCCCCCTCGGTGGCGAGCAGTGTCTCTGTGACACGCCGCCACCGAGGGTACAGGGATGCACGCGCACGATCACACGCATTCCCTGTTTAAAGGGCAGGGCGTCATATGACACCCTCCCAGAACGAGAGCCGCGCCGCCTGGCTGTCATATGACAGACGGCGGGCGGCAAGCGGTTAAGTAGCTGAGAGGAAGGGGTTGCATCCCCGAAACACATCCATTGATCCCCCATGATGGGAGCTAGCACATGTTGACATTAGGCATGGGATCAGGAGGGAAATCCCCATTTTGACTCTCAATTTTTGCGCATCTTCAAAATTTGTCTTTCACAGGGGTGACATCACCCCATCTGATGAAGGCAAGATCAACACAGTTTGGAAATACTAATGTCTGATCTTGCCTTCATTTTTTCAAAGTTGAACTTTGTAAGTTCCTGAGTTGGGTATTGTTTTATGGTTTTAAACATGCCTATTTAACACAAAAAAGGCTATTTGTACTTTCTATTCCAAAAATGTTATTACTAGGGATGAGCCGAACACCCCCCCTGTTCGGTTTGCACCAGAACATGCGAACAGGGACACGAACATGAATAATCAAAAGTGCTAATTTTAAAGGCTTATATGCAAGTTATTGTCATAAAATGTGTTTGGGGACCCGGGTCCTGCCCCAGGGGACATGGATCAACGCAAAAAAAGTTTTAAAAACATCCGTTTTTTCGGGAGCAGTGATTTTAATAATGCTTAAAGTCAAACAATAAAAGTGTAATATCCCTTTAAATTTCGTACCTGGGGGATGTCTATAGTATGCCTGTAAAGGGGCGCATGTTTCCCGTGTTTAGAACAGTCTGACAGCAAAATGACATTTCAAAGGAAAAAAAGTCATTTAAAACAACTCGCGGCTATTAATGAATTGCCGGTCCGACAATACGCATAGAAGTTCATTGATAAAAACGGCATGGGAATTCCCCACAGGGGAACCCCAAACCAAAATTTAAAAAAAAAATGACGTGGATGGTCCCCCTAAATTTCATATCAGGCCCTTCAGGTATGGTATGGATATTAAGGGGAACCCCGTGCCAAAATTTAAAAAAAAAAACGGCGTGGGGTCCCCCAAAAATCCATACCAGACCCTTATCTGAGCACGCAACCTGGCAGGCCGCAGGAAAAGAGGGGGGGACGAGAGAGCACCCCCCCTCCTGAACCGTACCAGGCCACATGCCCTCAACATTGGGAGGGTGCTTTGGGGTAGCCCCCCAAAACACCTTGTCCCCATGTTGATGAGGACAAGGGCCTCATCCCAAAAAAACCCTGGCTGGTGGTTGTGGGGGTCTGCGGGCGGGGGGCTTATCAGAATCTGGAAGCCCCCTTTAACAAGGGGACCCCCAGATCCCGCCCCCCCCTGTGTGAAATGGTAAGGGGGTACTACCATTTCACTAAAAAATTGTCAAAAATGTTAAAAATGACAAGAGACAGTTTTTGACAATTCCTTTATTTAAATGCTTCTTCTTTCTTCTATCTTCTTCTGGTTCTTCTGGTTCTTCCTCCGGTGTTCTCGTCCAGCATCTCCTCCGCAGCATCTTCTTCCCTTCTTCTCCTTGGGCCGCTCCGCATCCATGATGGCATGGAGGGAGGCTCCCGCTCTTCTCTTCATCTACTTCTCTTCTTAATCTTCTTTTCTTCTTTGCTTCTTCATCTTCTTCTCTTCTTCATCTTCTTCTCCGGGCCGCTCCGCATCCATGCTGGCATGGTGGGAGGCTCCCGCTGTGTGACGCGTCTCCTCTTCTGACGGTTCTGAAATAAAGGGGGGGGCGGGACCACCCGGTGACCCTGCCCCCCTCTGACGCACAGTGACTTGACGGGACTTCCCTGTGACGTCACGGGGAATGCCACAGGGAAGTCCCGTCATGTCTCGTGCATCAGTGGCCCCACCCCCCGTTATTTAAGAACCGTCAGAAGAGGAGACACGTCACACAGCGGGAGCCTCCCCCCATGCCATGGGTGCAGAGCGGCCCGCGGAGAAGAAGATAGAAGATGCCGTGGAGGAGATGCTGGACGAGAACACAGGAGGAAGAACCAGAAGAGCCAGAAGAAGAAGAAGAAGAAGAAGAAGAAGAAGAAGAAGAAGATGAAGGAAGATAGAAGAAAGAAGAAGCATTTAAATAAAGGAATTGTCAAAAACTGTCTCTTGTCATTTTTAACATTTTTGACAGTTTTTTAGTGAAATGGTAGGGGTACTTTTGTACCCCCCTAACATTTCACACAGGGGGGAGGGCCGGGATCTGGGGATCCCCTTGTTAAAGGGGGCTTCCAGATACCGATAAGCCCCCCGCCCGCAGACCCCCACAACCACCAGCCAGGGTTATGGGGATGAGGCCCTTGTCCTCATCAACATGGGGACAAGGTGTTTTGGGGGGCTACCCCAAAGCACCCTCCCAGTGTTGAGGGCATGTGGCCTGGTATGGTTCAGGAGGGGGGGCACTCTCTCGTCCCCCCTCTTTTCCTGCGGCCTGCCAGGTTGCGTGTTCGGATAAGGGTCTGGTATGGATCTTTGGGAGGACCCCACACAGTTTTTTTTTTTTTAATTTTGGCGCGGGGTTCCCCTTAATATCCATACCAGACCTGAAGGGTCTGGTATGGAATTTAGGGGGACCCCCACGTCATTTTTTTTTTAATTTTAGCCGGGGTTCCCCTTAATATCCATATCAGACCTGAAGGGCCTGGTATGGAATTTAGGGGAACCCCCACGTCATTTTTTTTTACATTTTGGCCAGGGTTCCCCTTAATATCCATATCAGACCTGAAGGGCCTGGTATGAAATTTAGGGGGACCATCCACGTCTTTTTTTTTTTTAATTTTGGTTTGGGGTTCCCCTGTCGTTTTTATCAATGAACTTCTATGTGTATTGTCGGACCGGCAATGCAATAGCTGCGAGTAGTTTTAAATGACTTTTTTTCCTTTGAAATGTCATTTTGCTGTCAGACTGTTCTAAACACGGGAAACATGCGCCCCTTTACAGGCATACTATAGACACCCCCCAGGTACGAAATTTAAAGGGATATTACACTTTTATTGTTTGACTTTAAGCATTATTAAAATCACTGCTCCTGAAAAAACGGCCGTTTTTAAAACTTTTTTTTTTGCATTGATCCATGTCCCCTGGGGCAGGACCCAGGTCACCAAACACTTTTTATGACAATAACTTGCATATAAGCCTTTAAAATTAGCACTTTTGATTTCTCCCATAGACTTTTAAAAGGTGTTCCGCGGCATTCGAATTTGCCGCGAAAACCCCAAATTGTTCGCTGTTCGGCGAACTTGCGAACAGATGATGTTCGAGTCGAACATGAGTTTGACTCGAACTCGAAGCTCATCCCTAGTTATTACTAAAATATGTTGGTTTGTTCAAAAACCCTTTTCTAACACACATGTGAATGTGCACAGAGTAAAAATCTTAAGACTCAACAATTTGTGGCTTCTTGTTTCAATGCTCAATAGCAGTTTTTGGAGTAAGTTGTTGTTTTCAGTGACAATGGGGGTTATTTCCTAAAGGCAAGTTCACTTTGCACTGCGAGTGCACTTTTGCAGTGCACTTGCAGTGCAAAGTGGATTTTCCTTTAGTAAATAACTCCCACAGTGCTTTATAATTTGCCACAATCATGCCATTTTCGTGACTCCCCAAAACTCATTCATTGTGCCAAAAATTATGATTTTTTTTATCATTAATGCATTACATACATTAACAACAAAAACAAGGTGTGTGTGTCACAGACCCACAACATAATATTTCGCAGAAGAAGAGATTGTCACCTCATGTATCAAATAAATTACGTTTGCACTATTGAAGAAAATGGCCATAAAAAAAGGCTATTGGAGAACCAAGGAGACAGCTAAAAGAAACACAAGCAGTAAATCAAATGAAATATGAGTTCAGTTTATACCAAAAATATTTATTTGAGAAAAGTTTCACACATTGTCTGGCATATCAATGGCCCCCCTACCCGCAAAGTACTCAAGATATTTCTGTCTAACTTTGCGGGCACTTTGGGGGGGCAAGCTAGGACGGCCAGGTTCAAGTGTGGTCAAGGTAGTTGGATTTGGAACACTGGCCTCAGTCCCAACTGAGGCCATATAGTTTATAGCATTTTTCCATAGGAAATTGTGGAGAATGCAACATGCAAGTACAATATGATTCAGTTTATATTCCGCCATATGGATCGCTGTCAGAAATAGGCGGAACCGGGTGGCCATTATTCCAAAGGCATTTTCAACCACTCTTCTGGCTCTGACCAGCCGGTAATTAAAAACCCTCTGGTCCGGGGTGAGGGTCCTCTTCGGGAATTGCAGAAGATTGTCCCCCAGTGCAAAAGCTTCATCCACGACAAAGACAAACGGGAGTCCCACCACATTGTCTTCCGGAGGTGGCAAGCCAAAGCTGCCATTCTGGAGCCATCTGTAAAACTCTGTCTGGGCGATGACTCCACCATCTGACATCCGGGCCATTTTTCCCCACGTCCACATACAGAAACTCGCTGACGCCACCGCCAACAACACTATACTATTAAACCCCTTTTAATTATAATAGTATGACCCCGAGTTGGGGGGTGATACTATGTGGATGTGTTTCCCATCTATTGCCCCTCTGCAGTTGGGAACTGTGGAGTCAAACAAAAAAAACAAATTTTGCACATAAACATCGCAAGCAGATTTAACACAAACATTCTTGGCCAACATCAGTATAACATTTATTTGAAGGAGTATTTAAAGACAAATATATAAAGTACACTTATCAGATTCTTAACCCTCTCTGATGGCCCATTGTAAAAATTATAGGGGGTGGAGATGTTTTGGACAGGTAACCCTCTCCACTTCCATGAGAGCTGAATGCATAAATAATGTGTTTAACTTTGGCCAGCCCCTGGACAGGTAAGAAGTGTCATAATAAAAAAATATGAATACACACTGTCCAAATTGAAGCACATTTTTACATTCTGCGATTACCTATCAAGATAATAAAAGATAATAAAAGAACAAAACTTTAAACAGTACTATTTGAAATTATTCAGGCAGGCCCTTTCACTACATGCTTTGGTGAATTCATCCATAAATATGACCACAAAAGAGGTAGGTACAGTGTGTATGGGTTTGGCAAAGTCAGCAGATAGAGTATTGGTATCGGTTGACTTAGCAGTTGGGGGGGAGGGTTCCAAATGAGTTTGGGAATCCCAAAAAAAGCCTAAGTCACTCTGCATGAATTTAAGGACACAAATAACATCTGGACACATTTTAGGGGGTGTTTGGATAAAGCACTACTATGGAGCTGACAAAATACATTGTTAAGTGACTAGGCTAGGTGTGTATGGGCCCAGGATAGCATGCTGGGGAGGTTAGTGAAGGCAAATATGCATGAAGGACAAAAAAGGAAGTTTAAAAAATTCCAGCATGCATGAGGACAAAGGGGACATTCACAGCATATTACAATCATGGTAATTAGGGAATGATGAAAGAAATACAATACGTTAGCAAATATTTGATGTTAAAGGATAAATCTTACATTAATATAGTCCTTCTGCAGAACAGGTCTCTGGAATAATGATCCCCAGAGTCTGGGGGGAGATGAACTTGATGTCCTGCAGACTTCTCCCTGTCGCCAAGTACCGCAATGTGGCAACTAGCAGCTGTTCGGGAGTGATGGCTTGCCGCATGTAGGTGTCCTGCTTGGTAATATAAGGGGACAGCAAAGCCAACAGACAGTGAAAAACGGAGTCCGTCACCTGGAGATAATTCCTGAAATCATCAGGATTATTCTCCTGGCTCTCCCGCAACAAAGGCATGTGCCAGAATTGGTCACGCTGGAGCAACCAATTCTTGGTCCATGAACTCCTCCCCGCCCTGTTCATGGACTGGGCTTGGGTCAAAGTAGTAAGAAACCCAACACCAAGCCCCTGCACAGCACAAACACTACCACGAGTACGTACCCGCAACATGGCTTCAAAACGGTCAGCTGGTCAGAACGAACTAACAGAGCGCACTGAAAAACAGCAAGGCCTGAGAAGAGGGAGCTGAAAATCAGAAATGAGCAGACAAGAACGCACTGCAAAATCAAATACATACTATAAAATACACACTGAAAAACAAATGCAAACTGACTACACGCACTGAAAACCAGATACGAACCTACAAGCACAAACTGAAGAGCAGTAACGATCTTAAAAGCACAAGGCTGAAAAGCACGAATCATCTCTCACCAAACTTCTACTAACACGATTAGCAGAAGTAGCCCAAAGGGTGGTGCACTTGGTATTGAACTTCCTTTTTCTAGTGTCGTTGTACATGTTGTACGTCAACGCGTTGACTTTCAAAATTTCCGACCACATTTGTGAGATCGTGTGTATGCAAGACAAGTTTGAGCCAACATCCATCGGAAAAAAATCCATGGATTTTGTTGTTGGATGTCCAATCGTGTGTACGTGGCATAACACTAATGCCCTGTATACACGGTCGGACATTGATCGGACATTCCGAAAACAAAATCCATGGATTTTTCCTGACGGATGTTGGCTCAAACTTGTCTTGCATACGCACGGTCACACAAAGTTGTCGGAAAATCCGATCGCTCTAAACGCGGTGACGTAAAACACGTATGTCGGGACTATAAACGGGGCAGTAGTCAATAGCTTTCGTCTCTTAATTTATTCTGAGCATGCGTCGGATTTGTGTACACACGATCGGAATTTCCGACAACGGATTTTGTTGTCGGAAAATTTTATAGCAAGCTCTCAAACTTTGTGTGTTGGAAATTCCGATGGAAAATGTGTGATGAAGCCCACGCACGGTCGGAATTTCCGACAACAAGGTCCTATCACACATTTTCCGTCAGAAAATCTGACCGTGTGTACAGGGCATTACTGTGTTGGAGAAATATGCCAGTTGTTGTTGAGAAGACATATATTCTACAGTGCTGTGTTGCACTAGATAAGTTTACCTTATGTACCTATTGCAACTGTTAACCGCTTCAGCACCGGAAGATTTTACCCCCTTCCTGACCAGAGCACTTTTTGTGATTCAGCACTGCATCGCTTTAACTGACAATTGTGCGGTCGTGCGATGTGGCACCCAAACAAAATGGATGTCCTTTTTTTCCCACAAATAGTGCTTTCTTTTGGTGGTATTCGATCACCTCTGCAGTTTTTATTTTTTGCGTTATAAAAAAAAAAAGAGCGACAATTTTGAACAAAAATGCAATATTTTTTACTTTTTGCTATAATAAATATCCCCAAAAAATATATAAATTTTTTTTTTTCCCCAGTTTGGGCCGATATGTATTCTTCCACATATTTTTGATAAAAAAAATCACAATAAGCGTATATTGGTTGGTTTGCGCAAAAGTTATAGCGTCTACAAAATAGGGGATAGTTTTATGGCATTTTTATTATTATTTTTTTATACCAATAATGATGGCAATCTGTGATTTTTATTGGAACTACGACATTATGGCGGACACATCTGACACTTTTGACACATTTTTGGGACCATTGGCATTTATACAGCGATCAGTGCTATAAAAATGCACTGATTACTGTAAAAATGTCACTGGCAAGGAAGGGGTTAACCACTAGGGGCAATAAAGGGGTTAATTGTGTTCCCTCTCTGTGTTCTAACTGAAGGGGGAGGGGACTGTCTTGGGGAGATGACTTGTATGAACAGACGACAGTCTCTTCTCCCCTCAGAGAACCGGAAACTGTGTGTTTACACACACAGATCCCTGTTCTCAGTGTGTCACCAGCCATCGCTGGAGCCGGCGGTGATCGTGACCGCCGGGCACTTGCATCAGCTCTGGGGGGAGCAGCGGGTGTGCGCACACCCCTAGTGGCCACAGAGTGAAGCAACGTTACATAACGTTGTTTCGCCCAGCCGTGCCCATTCTGCCGCAGTAAAGCTGCGGCAGCTGGTCGGCAAGTGGTTAAACAAGCATTATCTCATAAGAGTATACACTGTTTTGAGTAAAGTATATATGTTATCTTTGTATTTTATTGAAAATTATTAAAACAATTGAATTGAAAATAAGGCATATAATATAAACAGAAAGATTTTATTTTAAAAAAAAAGTGTTGGAGGGATGGAGAAACAAGGGAAAGCAAGATATAAAGAAATTGAACTTCAGCTTTAACTTGTTTGAGGTTTTTTTTTTTTTTGTCCTCCAGTTGCATAAATATGTGAAACAAATCAAAAATCCATATAAGACGGCAGACAGAATGACCTTTTTCGATCAAAATGGCGAGTTTCCTTTCTACTACAGAGTAATAAATGGGATTAGGTCTGTCTTCCCAATTATCTCAAGTGATATTGATGTTGGTTCATACACACCATGGGCTAAAGAAGAAGACCAACTTCACATTGACCCCAACAATATAACATGGAATGAAGACAATAATACGGTGAGGAGGAGCACATGTGGCTCTCACTTTTCATGACATTGGCCGCCCATTGTACAATTTTCACAACAGATATGTAAAAATTATAGTCAAGCAATGACATTTCTTAGTATCACCCATGAACTTTATTGCTTCAAATATTATATTAGCCTTATCTGCCCTTCACATATAGGTATAAATAACAGAAATTAAACGAGAAAGTAAAATATTTGTAGGGATAGTTTCCTACTCATACTCATGGACTATGGGATTCTCTACTGGGATTGACTTCTGTCCTTCAGGTTAAAATAATTTCAAGTGTATGTAACCCATACTCTCCTATTCCTCCTGTTTGGTCTGTTAAATATATCATTGAAATTATTGTGTTATACTTGTTCAAAATGAAAAAAAAAACAGGGCAAGACACCATTCAGTTACACAAATATTTTTAATACACTTCAAATTGCATGTAAACTTAAAATCCTTTGTTTCACTATGTTGGGCATCATGTCTCACTGCATTCAGTTTTCTTAAGCAATTTTTTTTTGGGAGTCCTTTGCAGTTTCTTACCCGGAGATCACACCAGTAGCAGCACTTCCTATAGCAGGCTGACAACACTAATCAACTTCCTCAATATTATCATCAGCATTGTAAGTCTGCCATGAGTACTCCTCCAGTGTGAGGCGGTGGCTTAGTATTGAAGCCTGAAATAAGAAGAGTTGTTCCTGGCAGTTACTTCACACTATATATGATATGTTGCCAGCCATACTAGAAAATAGATTTGGGGTTTGCATGCACTTTAAAGTGCAATGGAAACCATGGATAAAGAGATATAGTAATGTTTTGCAATGCACTAATATTGAATCTCCAATGTTATTTCACACAAGGAGACTTTTTTTTTTCACTTCCTTTAGAAGCTGGAGTCTCGGTGTGTGGACTCTTGTTTGCCCGGTTACAGAAAAAAGCCAGGAGCTTCAATCCACTCTTGCTGCTATGACTGTGTCCCATGTTCAGAAGGGCACATATCCAATATGACTGGTATACCTTGTTTATATACAGTTTTATTTATTAATGGTATTTAAATTTACACTGAAATTTACAGATGTGCAAAATCAGAGTATAACATACTTTAGTGGTGCAGGGAATAACATGTGGGATGGTGTAATACTACTTGTAGCTTATACATTTTTGGACTATTGAGGGAAACCCTCATGTACTCAGAGTTCAAACTAACTACAGACAGTTTACTGGGCTCTTATCATTTTAAGATCCTAGCACTGAGATTTAGGATTTTCAGTAAAGTCCATACACTACATGTAAGATATCTTTTAACCACTTGCCACCCGCCCACAGTCAAATGACGACTGGGCGGTGCGGCTGTCGTTCTGGGTGGACGTCATATGATGGCTTCCAAGAACGATTGCTCTCACGCGCCCCCGGTAGTGCGCAGTAATCAGGGCACTGATCATCAGTGCCCTGATTACAATTAAGTGCCCACCAGTGCCTGCAATGAGTGCCCACCACTGCCAGCAATCAATGCCCACCAGTGCCCACAAGTGGCAGCAATCAGTGCCCACAAGTGGCAGCAATCAGTGGTTATTAATGATGCCAGTCAGTGCTGGCTATCAGTGCTGCCCATCACTGCTGCCCATCAATGCCCATCACTGCTGCCCATCAATGCCACCCATCAATGCCCATCAGTGCCACCTATCCTTGCTGCCTATCTGTGCCCACCAGTGTTGCCTATTTGTGCCCACCAGTGCAGCCTAACAGTGCCCACCAGTGCCACCCATCAGTGCCGCCTATCAGTGCTCATCAGTGCCGCATATCAGTGCCACCTATCAGTGCCCACAAGTGCAGCATATTTGTGCCTCCTCATCAGTGCCCCCTAATCAGTGCCCATCAGTGCAGCCTATCAGTGCCCATCAGTGCCGCCTCATCTGCGCCCATCGTTGAAGCAGAAAAATTACTTATTTACTAAATTTACTAAGAGTAAATAAGAAAAAAAAACATTTCAAAATGTTGCAAAAACCCAGAAATGATTTAATACCACTAAAAGAAAGCTCTATTTGTGTGAAGAAAGTGATAAAAATTTCACATGGTTAAAGTGTAGCATGACCGCGCAATTGTCATTCAAAGTGTGACAGCACTGAAAGCTGAAAAATGGCCTGGGCAGGAAGGGGGTGTATATGCCCTGTATTGAGGTGGTTAAAGTTGAAATGTAGCATCCCTCCCCTGCCAATAAGGTTCGCCTCAGGATTTTTTTTAAATACTCTATACTTGATTTTCTTGCTGCAGTCCTCAGGCCCGTTTGGCATTTTCACCTCTTCTTAGTCATCCAAAGTTGTGCGTGTTTCCTCTACAGGGACCTAAATGTTCTTATAACACAGCTTTGGACAGTGATTGGATGTGGGGCCAAAGGGAGAATTCAGAGTTTGAGATTACACCTAGTACCCTGGCATGCGGGGATGGTTTGATGGTTGTGCCATTGATCTTGACAGAGAAGTCAGGGGAAGGGGCACGTGGGGAGGAAATATTATTATATTATATGATATTATATTAAATGATATTTACTATAATAATAACAAGATAATCTACTTATTTACAGATGTGGTGACCAACCCAAAGATATCTACCAAAATTAAAGAAAGGAGAGAAATATGCAGTTAACATTTATGGGACCTATGCAGAGTCTCCACTTGTTGGTGGACAACAGGGTAGCACCAGGAAAATATATTCAGACTAGTGTTTCTCAACATTTTTCCAGAAGCAGCACTCTTTAAAAGTATGCAAAATCCAGAGGCACCCAGTCTACAATATAAAAAATGTAAATGTCGCTTATCAATAGAAAACCTGAACCTTTGATGATGCACTTAACTACCTTGATTAATTAACTTCCCATCAAAAGCCTCTCTTCACATCAAAAATCCCTCAACATGTCGGAGTCCACCCTATACATCTGATTCCTCCCTGCATGTCAAATAGACATGTGCGGTTCGTTTTGTTCCAAATAAATATTCCGAGAGATTTTTCGTTATTTCGAGATATCCGAACACCCAAATTACAGTATAAACGAAATGTAACAAATGCTCCGAATAGCGAAACTAAATTCATTCCAAAATTCATATAGAATTTTACATTGAACTCCAGCCAAATTCTAACTGTAAACATATTTCTGAAATCAAAGACTGTGTGTGTAATTATAGTACCATTTCCAAATGATGCTGTTTTTGTTAAGCCAAAGGAGATTTAAAGAGTCATTGTAATCATTTGATGAAGATTTTCCTTTTGTTAGTTCACTTTGCCACATTCAAATCGAAAATAAATAAATAAATAAAAAATTCAAAATGTATCGATTTGAACGTTGAATTTAAAAAAATTGAATACAAATCCCAAATGTGAATTGAACGAATCAACCAAATTTAACAAAACTAAATAACTAGATTAACCAAATCTTTTCGTCATGCACATGTCTAGTGTTAAAGTCCCCATTATATGTCAAAGTCCTCTCATCATATCAGGTTCTCCCCCATCACCAAGTCTTCTTATCACAGAGCCCCTTCAAATCACAGAGCTCATCACACAGTCCCCCCATCATACAGTCCCCCATAACACAGTACTCCCAATCACACAGCCACCTATTCCCATTAAACACCTCCAGCAGTGTTGTAGAAGGTGGGAAGTGGATCAGGTCTGGAAGAACCAGACTCCCATCCTCTCCTGAAAGATGGGGTGGTTTTGCATGCCACCTGTTCTGGATTAATAGTATAAGTTGCCATTTTTGCAGGCAGCCTGGCTGTCAACTCTATAGCAACTAATGACACGATTCCTACTGCCCCAGATCATTATTGGTTATTATGGTGCTATGAGCAAAATTGGTTTACCCACAAGTTCCCAGAGCTGAAAAACACCAGTAAATGTATGCACAAATAACATTATCGCTATGTGATCACATGAACAAAATGTCAAAAAAGTCACACGGTACCTGGGCCAATCACAGCACCCTGTACCATGAGATTAGCTGTGGCAAATCACAGATCACAATTAAATCAGCTCTCACAAATGGTTCACCCATTCCTGACAGATGAAAATGCTGCTGTTATAATGATCTTTATTGTAACAGCAAAGTGTAAAAAAATAAATAATAATAATAAACCCTGATCATCCCCCTAAAGTAGTACTGTATTACTATGTTGATACTGAACTACTCTGATTAAAGTATGTAGAAAAAAATAAGTAAAAACTGGTAATAAAAAATGTTTAAAAAAAAGCTAATAAAAAAATATATATTTCTTTATTTTTTTAACGGCAGGTCAGCCTTATTTTGTAGGAGGAGTCTATTTAAACCCGCCCTCTATCCTCCTTGCCTGTCAACGGTGTCTCTCGTGTATGTTGCTTCTTATGTTATGCGTAATTTCCGGTGCGACTATCGGATGTCATATCCGGTTTCAGTTCGGCAAGATGGACGTGCGGCGGCAGTGGTGGTCGTTCTTTCCATTTCTAATGGGCGGACACAGGTGTCGATGGGGGGGCGCCGGTGGAGAAGGGGCCAACCGGTCCGGGTGTTCTGTTGCCGCAGCGGTTGGTTTTTCGCTATGGACGGAGGTAAGGGGGAGACTCTCTCTCCCACCTGATGGTCCGCTGGGTGCTCGTTGGGGGTTCATCCATGGTGTGGAGGTTGTTGGCAAGGGGGGAGTGGGTCACTCAAGGAGCTGGGGCCCGGCGGCGTGTGCTTGTTGCAGGGATCCCCAGTGTCTTCACTCATCTTGGTTCAGGGAGGGAGGGTGCAACCAGCGCACGTTTCCCCCACTGTGGCTCTTGGTAGCTGGGGGGGCTTGGTTGAGTGGCTGTGGGGAGTCCACATGGTGTACGGGGGAGGGGCAGTTTGAGGTCTGCCCGTTTTCTTGGTGTGACTTAGGAGGCAGGGGCAGAGCAATGTCCGCTCCGCATGGCGTCAGGAGGGAGGCGTGGGATCTGTTGCTGCTAGGATGCTCAGCTGCCAGGTTTTGTCATTATGACATTAAATGCATGGAAGGCGTGCAATTACGTTTCTCATGCAATTTATGTTTCTCATGCAATTTACATTTCTCATGCAATTTTATGTTTCTCATGCAATTTACGTTTCTCATGCAACTTTTTTAGTTTCTCACGCAACTTTCTTTTCTCAGGCCAACTCACGTTTCCTTGTTACTCACATTTTTTTCCATGTTACTCACATTTCCCTTGTTACTCACGTTTTCCCATGTTACTCGTGTTTCCCTTGTTACTCACATTTTCCCATGTTACTCACGTTTCCCATGTTACTCACGTTTTCCCATGTTACTCACGTTTTCCCATGTTACTCACGTTTCCCATGTTACTCATGTTTTCCCATGTTACTCAAGTTTCCCATGTTACTCACGTTTTCCATGTTACTCACGTTGTCCCATGTTACTCATGTTTTCCCATGGTACTCACATTTTCCCTTGGTACTCATGTTTTTCCTTGGTACTCACGTTTCCCTTATTACTCACGTTTTCCCATATTACTCACGTTTCCCCGGTTTCTCACGTTTTCCCATGTTTGTCACGTTTTTCCATGTTACTCACGTTTTCCCACGTTACTCACGCTTTCCCATGTTACTCACGTTTCCCATGTTACTCACATTTCCCATGTTACTCATGTTTCCCACATTACTCACGTTTTCCTATGTTACTCACATTTTCCCATGTTTCTCATGTTTTCCCATGTTTTCCCGTGTTACTGACATTTCCCATATATCTCACGTTGCTCATACAATTTATGTGCTCGTGCAACCTACATTTCTCATGCAGCCTCGGTTCTCATGCTGCTCACGCTACTCATTGTTCTCGTTCAGTACATTTCTTCACGCAGCTTACATTCCTGTCACAGGTTACTTTTCTCAGTCTGCTCATGTTTCTCACGCAGGTTATGTTCCTCACCCAGTTGCATGTTTTTCACTCAGTTCGTGGTTGTTATTTTCTTCATTTGGCTGGGTACCGTTCATATATATTTGTCATCTTGAGTTTACATCTTCACGGTTAAATCATGGCATTCTCCACTGCAGTTACCTGTCTCGTTTTCAGGTTCGCACGGTTTGAGTTGGTCATTTTTAATTGGCTTGTGCAGTGGCAAATCTCCTCATCCATGTTACATACGTTACATCTCGGTTTCCGTTTCATAAGTTATCACTTGCCTAACAAGTTTTCAGGTTCATAGGCCTGAGTTTACGTTTTTAATTTGCCTGATGTGCCTCAGGTAACTTGGCCTTGCTAGTTTCTTGAGACTGGTACGTTTCAGTCCGGCACAACGTACATTTCTTGTCATCTCGTTCATGAGTCAGGTGCATTCACACGTTAGTGCTATGCCCCTGAGCTGCATTGGATGGCAGGCGCTGTTCTGTTGTATAATGTTCAGCGCTCTGTTCATGCCCTTGAGTGGTGTTGGATGATAGGCGCTCATTTATAGCTTGATCATGCGGTCACTTTTTAATTTAATTTAATAATTTTTTAATTCACATGTGAATTTGTATTCACTATATGTCATCAGACACTTGAGCAATCAAGAATTTTTAACCCCCTGAGTCGGATGGCATGGCAGGCGTCCTGCTCGCCGCCTGTCCGCGCTTATCTGAGCTTTTTTTAGCCTTGTGTTTTCACAGGACGATGGGCCGGCCAATGACGCAATACTGTGTCATCTGTTGCCACCCTTATCCTGTTTCTTTGCTTTCTTTTTTTTTGATTGGCCATGCTGAGTCACGTCATCTGTTGCTAATCAAGTATATTCCAATAGCTCCTTGGAAGCAAACATGTTTTAGAAACTGACTGCTTCCAACCACGTACAGAGTAACTTAATGCTTTCTCCTCACATGTCAGTGTTTTTTGTGTCTCGTGCGCATGCGCACAGCACACTGCACGATGTACACACACTCTGTTCAGCTGTTGGTGGCTAAAGTGATCATATCCCCTCTGATCCACCCACCAAATCACATATATATATATATAGCGTGCGGTTGTAGCTGTAGCCATGCCTCTGAAGACATCCGTTAGGAAGAAACATGTCAGGCAGGCTGACATCCGTACACTGATTGCTGCAGCCGATTGACCTTTCTTTGATGCATGCTGTTTTGAACCTCAATTGTAAGTTATTACATTAAAGTTTTTTACATATCATTACGGGCTTCACTATGGGTCCTTCATTTCTCTCTCTGGGTTTATGATGACTACATGCCTGTGAAGTGATCATTGGGAGTTGTATATATATGAAGGAAGTTACACGGAGGTTGTTGTCTGACGAGGGATTCTGGTTGGCTGGATTCGCTGGATGCTTTTTGAGAGATAACCATTCATGCCTAATCCTTATTACCTTCTGGTAAGCAGACTACATTATCACGTGGTGACGAGTGACTTCTCTACATCTTCACACTATATTTGGTGATTGGACTCCTCCCACTCTTCAGATTTTTTTTGAACTGTGCAATGTGCATTCGCACGTTAGTTCTCTCGGCAACACTCCACTGCAGGGTTACCTATCACGTATGGGTGCCAAAGGATTGAGATAATCGTTTCTAACTGGCTTGTACATTGGCAAGTCTCCTCATCCGTTTCTTACATGACCACGTTACGAGTTCATACCTCATGACATCTCACTACTCATATCACTTGCCTGACACGTCTTCAGGTTGCATAGGCCTGAGTTTACGTTTTTAATTTGCCTGATATGCCTCAGGTAACTCGGCTTGGCTAGTTTCTTGAGACTGATACGTTTTCAGCCTGGCACAACGTACATTTCCTTTTATTGTCATTTCATACAGAAGTCAGGTTCATATCTACACGTTTAGATCTCACGGCAATGCTCCACTGCAGGGCTAATTATGACGTTCATGGGTTCCAAAGGTTTGAGATAATCTTTTCTTATTGGCTGGTGCAGTGGCAAGTCTCCTCATCCGTTCTCACGTGTCTTTCATCACAAGTTCATACATCATGTCATCACACTTCTCATGTCACTTGCCTGACACGTCTTCAAGTTGCATAGGTCTGAGTTTACGTTTTAATTTGCCTCACATGCCTCAGGTAACTCGGCCTAGCTAGTTTCTGGAGACTGACACATTTTCAGTTCTGCACAACGTTTACTTTGTCTTTTATTCACGGTCACCTTTATTTGAGTAGCGGTAAGGGATGTAAGAGTTTTTTCCTTTTTCTTAGGGTAGGTTGTGGTTCGACTGGTTAACGCTTGTTTATGACAGTGTTGTTCTCGTTTGCTTAGGTCATGTCACAGGCAACAGATATCGAAGACTTTGCTTCCATCCATCCTGCTCAGGTTAGAGGTTCTGAACATGGTAGCACGGCCTCCTTGAAACCTCCCGGTTCAGCTGTCACTCTGGCAATGGCATAGGATCAGGTGGTGGGGTCTGTGTTATTTTGCTACTAAACTACCCTTTGGGTCCTAAACCAACCGTTGGCCTTTGGATACTTTCATACTAGCACTCATCTGGATACTCTCCCATGTAGTATGCTGTCATGTAGTCATCCACTATCTGGACACTTTCATCCTCATCTAAGTTACCTAACAGGGTCCCGCCGATCGGGAACTAACATCACTTTTCTCTGTGCTCACATCCCTCTGACGGCAAGGGAAATGGTAGGCTCGGTGATTGCACGGATAATCAGTCCACCTCAGGTGTTGTACAAAACAGATCCAGGTCTTTACTCTTTGTTGTTTGTAGGCTGATTTGGCTGCCCTTTCAGTTCCTTCTTTACATTCACTATAGGTTCATCAGTGGGGTAGAGCATACAGCAGCAGATGCTCTGTCCCATTTTAGTTACCCGCCTTTTTTCCAGCAGGTCCTAGTCATGTACACCTGTGCTAAACCATCCCGATTTTTCCTGCTACAGATGAATCTTGATCAACAAGTCATTGTCAGTTTAAGCCTAGAAAGGCTGGTGACATGGCCTGGGATACCTTCCAGGCTTTTCCATCTCGGTATCCTAGGTTCTATTGTCACAAACATTCAATATCTACTTGCTTTCGTTGCCTTTTTTTGCCACTCTCAGCTCAAGCTTTCCACAAGCTGGTGCCCGGTCACAGTCCTAGACCAACTCGTGGTGGCAACAGCGGAAGTACCCAGGGATAGGCCACTTTGCCTTTCCCTAGTGCTCCCTTCTTCACTAGCGCAGTACATGAAATGTCGCCATACCCAGCTGCCATACCTAGGTTTGGCTATTATTTTAGGATAGGTGCAGTTTCTGCTGCTTCTCACCAAGGGGTCCGTGTTCCACGTTGTGGAGTAGTTAGGTAGGTGAAGTTCAGCATGCATCTCCGGATACAGATCCACTTGTTGAGATCTCATGGGCTTTCATGCGTTTGGCTGCTCAATGTCACATACGGTTACTTTTCATCAAATCTTTTGCTAGCTCATCCTACTGTCTTATTTTTGCCCCCTTTTAGTTATAATGACCATGTGATTTTTGGTATACCCCAGGTCACTTTTCCCATTTCCCCTCAGACCTTTCCTAATATGGTTACATGAGACTCTGAGTACAAATGGAAAGCTGACCGCAGGTCAGCCTGATTTTGTAGGAGGAGTCGGGATGTATTTAAACCCGCCCTCCATCCTCCTTGCCTGTTGACGGTGTCTCTCGTGTCCCACCCACCCTTCCCCTTTTTTCTTGCTATTTCTTCTCTTTTACTTCTACTTGGGTATGCCCCCTTTTAGGCATACTGACCATGTGACTTTTGGCACACCCCAGGTCACTTTTCCCATTTCCCCTCAGACCTTTCCTAATACGGTTACATGAGACTCCGAGTACAAATTATCACTAGTCAATATCCCTGATCACCACCACATCAGTCATATGATGATGCTGTACTGCACTGGTGACAATATTTTAAAAAAGTAAAAAAAATAGTGACGAAGAAAACAAATTTTATTGAATTAAATTTTTAAATATTGAAACAAAAAATGACTACTTCAAAAAACTTGCCATGCCTCTTACTAAATGCCTTAGACTGTCTACTTTCCAAAAAAGTGGTCATTTGTAGAAGATTTGTATTGTCCTGGCATTGTATGGCCTCTAGAAATGAGAGAGGCCATCAGTACATCAGAATTAATCATTTTTCAAATATATACTGGTCTAGTATAGTCATTAGAAAAACTTCTACAACTTCTATATATAAAAATAACATTTAACCCATCCTCATCCACCAATTCTCATATTAAAATCTTTAAGAACATGGACTGAGGAGAAGAATAAATTCAATACCTTCGCCATCTCCCCATCCTTTGTAACCAGATGTCCTTCCTCATTCTTTATGGGGCCAATATGGTCTGTCCTCCCCTTTTTACTGTTTACATACTTAAAGAATTTCTTGGGATTTTTTTTGCTCTCCTCCGCTATGTGTCTTTCATGTTCTATCTTAGCCGTCCTAATTGCACCTTTACATTTCTTGTTGCATTCTTTATAAAGTCTGAATGCTGAGGATGATCCCTCAACCTTGTATTTTTTGAAGGCCTTCTCCTTTGCTTTTATATGCATTTTTACATTGGAGTTATGCCATCCAGGATTTTTGTTCGCTCTTTTAAATTTATTACCCAATGGGATACATTGGCTAATGCCCTTATTTAATATGCTCTTAAAGCAAACCCATCTCTCCTCCGTATTCTTTGTTCCTAATATTTTATCCCAATTTATGCCTTTTAGCAAGGTTTGTAGTTTAGGGAAGTTGGCTCTTTTGAAATTCAGTGTCTTTGTGTTCCCTTCATGTTTCCTATTTGTGTGATTTATACTGAAACGAATTGACCTGTGATCGCTGTTACCTAAATTGCCCCGTATTTCCACATCCGTGATCAGGTCTGTATTGTTGGTAATCAGTAGATCCAGTAATGTTTTATTTCTAGTTGGTGCGTCTACCATCTGACCCATAAAATTGTCCTGCAAGACATTAAGGAACTGGCGAGCCTTAAATGAATGCGCGGTTCCCTCCGCCTAGTCTATGTCTGGATAATTAAAATCCCCCATTATGATAACACTTCCCATCCTTGCTGCTAACCCAATTTGTGATAGGAGATCCGTCTCCACTTCCTCCCCCAGGTTAGGGGGCCTATAGCATACTCCCAGTATTATTTTCCCCTTAGCTTCATACCTTTAGAGCTCTACCCATAAGGATTCCACCTCCTCTCTAGCTCCCTCAGTGATGTCATCTCTCACATTCGCTTGTACATTATTCTTGATATATAGGCATACCCCTCCCCCTTTTTTACCCTCTCTATCCTTGCGGTATAGGGTATACCCTTGAATGTTTGCCAGCCAATCATGAGAACTGTTGAACCAGGTCTCTGAAATTCCCACAAAATCCAAATCCTTCTTGTACAACAGTATCTCTAGTTCACCCATCTTGTCCGCCATGCTCCTGGCAAATGATATATTGCTCAAACATGCCATGGGAATATGTGAAATTACACCCCAAAATACATTCTGTTGCTTCTCCTGAGTACGGGGATACCACATGTGTCAGACTTTTTGGGAGCCTAGCCGCGTACGGGACCCCGAAAACCAAGCACCGCCTTCAGGCTTTCTAAGGGTGTAAATTTTTGATTTCACTCTTCACTGTCTATCACAGTTTCTGAGGCCATGGAATGCCCAGGTGGCACAAACCCCCCCAAATGACCTTATTTTGGAAAGTAGACACCCCAAGCTATTTGCTGAGAGGTATAGTGAGTATTTTGCAGACCTCACTTTTTGTCCCAAAGTTTTGAATTTGAAGTTTTTTCTTGTCTTTCTTCATTTTCAAAACAAATGAGAGCTGCAAAATACTCACCATGCCTCTCAGCAAATAGCTTGGGGTGTCTACTTTCCAAAATGGGGTCATTTGGGGGGGGTTTGTGCCACCTGGGCATTCCATGGCCTCCGAAACTGTGATAGGCAGTGAAGAGTGAAATCAAAAATTTACACCCTTAGAAATCCTGAAGGCGGTGATTGGCTTTCGGGGCCCCGTACGTGGCTAGGCTCCCAAAAAGTCCCACACATGTGGTATCCCCATACTCAGGAGAAGCAGCTGAATGTATTTTGGGGTGCAATTCCACATATGCCCATGGCCTGTGTGAGCAATATATCATTTAGTGACAACTTTTTGTAATTTTTTTTTTTGTCATTATTCAATCACTTGGGACAAAAAAAAATAATATTCAATGAGCTCAACATGCCTCTCAGCAATTTCCTTTGGGTGTCTGCTTTCCAAAATGGGGTCATTTAGGGTGGTTTTGTACTGCCCTGCCATTTTAGCACCTCAAGAAATGACATAGGCAGTCATAAACTAAAAGCTGTGTAAATTCCAGAAAATGTACCCTAGCATGTAGACGCTATAACCAATAAGTATACGCTTATTGCCATTTTTTTTACCAAAGACATGTGGCCAAAAACATTTTGGACTAAATGTATGACTAAAATTGAGTTTATTGGATTTTTTTTATAACAAAAAGTAAAAAATATCATTTTTTTTCAAAATTTTTGGTCTTTTTCCGTTTATAGTGCAAACAATAAAAACCGCAGAGGTGATCAAATACCATCAAAAGAAAGCTCTATTTGTGGGAAGAAAAGGACGCAAATTTCGTTTGGGTACAGCATTGCATGACCGCGCATATAGCAGTTAAAGCGATGCACTGCCAAAATTGGAAAAAGTCCTCTGGTCTTTAGGCAGCCAAATGGTCCGGGGCTGAAGTGGTTAAGGAAAAAGGACTTGATCATCAGACCAGCTGTCAAGGGTGGGGGAGTAGTGATTTGGGATAAACAGGACCAAAAATAAAAGGATAAAAAGAATCCTATAAAATTCTAAATTATTTATTTTTACATTTGGTGTGGGGTTCCCCATAAAATCCATACCAGACCCAAAGAATTGGGGGGGGGGCACTTAATTTTTTTAAATTGCTGGCAATAGTATTGTATTTCCGGCAATTTAAATGTAATTTTTTTCACTTTACAGGCAGACTAAGGGGGCCCCCAGGCACTATATTTAAATTAATTTTTAATTTTTATTGTTTCACTTTAAACATCTTTAAAATCACTACTCCTTAAAAAACAATATTCAAAAAAAGATGTTCATTGATAGTATCAAAAATGTTTATTTTTTTTTTAAATGAAAAGAGTGGCGTAAGGTCCCCCCTATGCATACCAGGCTCTTTGGGTCTGGTACAGATTTTAAGGGGTACCCCATGCCAAAATTTAAAATAAATGGCATTGGGGTCCCCCCCAAATCCATACCAAACCCTTATCCGAGTATATAGCCAGGCAAAATAGAAGAAATGGCTGCACTCTGCAATCAATCAAAATTCTTTATTGGAACATCCCAAGTGCTAACAAGAACAGAGAGCTGGAAGACGCATTTACCTTGGGTAATGATTAAGCGCACCTGAAGTGTGTGAAACGTGTCTACCAGCTCTCTGTTCTTGGGTAATGATTAAGCGCACCTGAAATGTGTGAAACGCATCTACCAGCTCTCTGTTCTTAGCACTTGAGATGTTCCAATAAAGAATTTTGATCGATTGTGGAGTGCAGCCATTTCTTCTATTGTGATTGCATGCGGAGGCGAGCCGGTGCGGGCACCCACCAGATCATCAGGCTTCTTGTCTCACCTGGAGTGGCGAGTTTTCTTGTTTGGATATAGCCTGGCAGGCCAGGAAAGGGGGGATGAGCAAGCGTCCCCCCGAACCATACCAGGCCACATGCCCTTTAACACAGGGGGGTGCTTTGGGGCAGGGGGGCTCTGCCCCCCTGCCCCAAAGCACCTTTTCCCCATGTTGATGGGGACAAGGGCCTCTTCCCGATAACCCTGGGTGGTGGTTGTGGGGGTCTGCGGGCAGGGGGCTTATCAGAATCTGGAAGCCCCCTTTCACATGAATATAGGGTACATTGTACCCTTACTCATTCACCAAAAGAATATCAAAAATAAATAAAAACAGTGCACAGGTTTTTGACAAGCCCTTTATTAAAAAAAAATAAAATAAAAAAAACAATGTCCCCCAATGTAGAGTCATCATCAATCACAATGCCTGCCACAACGCCACACCCAAAAAAAGAAAAAAAGCTCTGCCCATGACCGCCGAATGCCTGCTTCGCCGTTTGATAGTTCTTATCCCCACAGCAGACCCCTGCCTGCCCCAAATCACCCCCCATTTTGAAGGCATGTGGCCTGGTATGGATTGGGGGACCCCACGCCGTTTTTCTTTTTCACTTTTTTTTAATTGTCGGCAATGGGTTTTTATTTTTATTCAGCTGTCAACAGGGAAGCCCACTGACAGCTAATGACTCATCCATTGTTAAGGACAGCCCTGCTCCTTAAAAACAAACTATTCACTGTGCCCTGATTAGACAAAGCTTTGACCAATTAGGGCTTAGAATGCACTTTACAGTGCGCAGTGCATTGTGGAGCGCTCGGCAGGCGAATATCCTGCCTGGCGCCCTGCAAACTTGGGTGTTCACTGAACAGGCGATGTTTGTGCCAAACTTTTGCTTGGTCTGAACCGTTCGGCCAACTCTAGTTGCTAATATGAAAAGTAAACTGTTACTTGATACTCAACCTAATCTTGAGTATGGGTTGTCCCTTCATCACACATTTTTAGATGCAGCATTTTCAAATTAAAAGGTAATTAAAAAACACTGGGGTATTTTACATAATGACCCCATTTTTTGGTCCTACACTATGAGAACAACCGCAGGTGGTGTTCAGAAGAGCACCTCATTTATGGAATAAATTAGCCCCAAATGTGCTTGACCTTCCAAATGCAATCTCCTTTTTAATTGACCTGCAAGGCTTTTTCCCATGCAATAAATAGGTTTCCTGTAGGGAGAATGGTATTAGGAAGGTAAAAATATGGACTTCTAAGCTGTAAATGCTTTCAAAATGTTTCATTATCTTATTTAACCACTTCTCGCCCACCATATAGCAATATGATGTGCGTAAAGTGGTTTAGTTATCCTGACTGAAAGTCATATGACGTCCAGCAGGATAAGCCGCGAGGCGAGCGGTGGTGTGGTGTGTCAGTCTGATGCACTGCAACTCCAATCTAGGTAAAGAGCCTCTTATGGAGGCTCTTTACCATGTGATCAGCTGTGTCCAATCACAAAAAAAAAAACAACAGAATACCAGCGCTAAATTGTGGGAACCTGTGAAGCAGTCAAAAATATGGGAATAAAAATCAATAGATGAGGGTCTGTATCCCGTGCAGCTGGAAAAAAACCCATAACTGGTAGAAATGGATCAAACAAGAAAAAAACAGAACACACCAGTGCTCAAAGGGTTAAAAAAGCAGTCCGCAGTTCATAAAAAATGATTGAAAGATGAGTAAGTTTATTCAAAATAGTAGCAGATTATAAGAAATGCAGTCTTGTTCACTTGCAATAAGATAAAACAAAAAAAGAGGGGGGGTTCGGACATCCGAACCCAGCAGGAACACAGATGGCTGTTTCCTCTTTCAGCTACTGATCTCCCTCTCTCCCCCTCCTTCCATTGTGTTGTGAACATTCCTTGAGAGCTTTTTCGGTATAACTCCTCATTGCTCAGTGGACTGCCTGAGACGAAGTAAGCCCCCCCCCCCCCCCCCTCTTTTTTTGTTTTACTATATTGTAAGTGAACAAGACTGCATTTCTTATTATCTGCTACTAATTTGAATAAACTTACTCATCTTTCAATCATTTTTTATGAACTGCGGACTGCTTTTTTAATCCTTAGAGCGCTGGTGTGTTCTGTTTTTTCTTGTGTCCAATCACAGCTGAGCAAAGTGTAAACAGGAAAATTTGTTTATCGGCTTTTCCTCTATCGCTTCTGACAGACATGAGTACAGGAGAGTCGATTGGCTACTCTCCTGACAGGGGGGTCTGCGCTGATTGATTATCGATTCAGCCCCCTCGAGAATGCCCACCCAGGACCACCAGGGACACCACTCAGGACCACCGGGAATGCCCAACATGATGTCCACCTATGACCACCAGGTATTTTTGAACAAAGTGTCTTTCTGTCCAAGTTCTCCTTATGAAGGCCTCTTCTTACAGCAGTTGTATCTGCTATTGCCCAACACCGAGCTATAAATGTCTTTCTGTTAAAAAAAAAAACAGATTTCAGAATGTTCATCGATTGTTCTAGTAATCAATAGGGTCAAGTCAATGTTTGCTTTTGTCTGTAGCAATTACAAAAAATCAAAGAGGCAGGGTGGACATATTTCCTCGAAGAAACTAAATTCTAACAGTAATTGTGGTTTCTGTTCCCATAATCAGATGTTAAAAGCAACTGGTAGTATGTGATCTGTGATCCCTTCTTGGGAGCACAGATCACATATCTAGTACGTGATCCAGCACAGCAGAGCCACCGTGCCGCAATACAAGTAAGTGATACGGTCGGCAAGTTGTTACATCTATATAATATTTATATTGTATTTATTATTTATTAGAATTCCTTTCACTCACAGCTTTGATGGAAATTCAGTTGCTGGCTCTGATGCAACACAAGACAATTTTGTTTTCTCAGAAGCTCTGACCCAGATACTCATTATGTTTGTATTTTTCTTCCTGCAGACAGTGAAAACTGCATGAAATGTCCTGATGAAGAATGGCCAAATGAGAAGAAGGATCGGTGTGTTCCAAAATTGGTGGAATTTCTCTCCTACACTGATGATAACATTGTTGCAGTATTTTCAGCTGTCTCCATCCTCTGTTGTCTTCTGACTGGTTTAATATTGGGGATGTTTATACATTATCAGGACACCCCCATTGTTAAAGCTAATAACCAGAACCTGAGCTATCTTCTCCTGGTCTCCATCATGCTGAGCTTCCTCTGTGTCTTCTTGTTCCTCGGCCATCCAGTAGATGTAACCTGCATGCTGCGTGTAACCTCTTTTGGTGTCATCTTCTCAGTTGCTGTCTCTACTCTCCTTGCCAAAAGTATCATGGTGTGTATTGCTTTTAAAGCCACCAAACCTGGGAGTCCCTGGAGGAAATGGATGGGAGCCAAACAGCCTAATTTTATCATTTGTGTGTTCTCACTGGTTCAAGTAATAATCTGTGTCACTTGGTTGTCTATTTCTCCGCCCTTCCAGGATCGGGACACTCACTCTTATCAGGGGAAGATCATCATTCAGTGTAATGAGGGTTCAGTTATCGGCTTCTACTCTGTCCTGGGATATATGGGGCTTCTGGCAGCTGTGAGTTTCATTATAGCTTTTTTAGCCAGGATATTACCGGACAGTTTTAATGAGGCCAAATACATCACCTTCAGCATGCTGGTGTTCTGCAGTGTCTGGATTGCCATGATCCCGGCCTATCTGAGCACCAGAGGGAAATACATGGTGGCTGTGGAGGTTTTTGCAATAATAACATCAAGTATTGGACTTCTTGGCTGTATATTTTTCCCAAAATGTTACATCATTCTGTTCAGACCTGATCTCAATGCAAAAATAGCTATCCATTAATATGTATGGCGCAACACTGGGTTACCAATAGTTATAGCAATATCTCTATTATTGTTATTTTTCCTATATTGCTAGTGTATTGAGAATGAAATGTTAAATTTGGACATTTAATAATCACCTCTCCTTTGGAAGTTGAGTTATTTTTTTTCTCTGGACACCGCTGGTATCAGACACTTTGGGTTTGTTGAAAACTTTATCCCATGCTGAATGTAGTGGTTTCTCCTACCAGCCGATACATCACTACAGAACAATGTAGTGAGGAGGAACCACAGTGACCAGAAGGTGACAAAGTATCCAAAACATCCTAAACTATCAGAAATCAGAGCCACCCATTACACTCCCCACCTTCCAGAAAGATCTTTTATAAGCTGATTATAATGTTATTATTACAGTGTCAAGGTCGCTTTAATTATATTTTATGTAGATGACTCTGTCTAAATTAATACAGATATTTTGTTAGTGTATTCTAAATTCATCTTTAATATTATTTAAAGTTGATGAGAGCATGTGCTCAGTAAGTTCACATTTTAAGTGGTAAGTTGACTTTATTTTAAAGGGTATTTTCTTTCTAGTACCTAGTAAAAAAATAATGTCCTTGTATAAATTTCTTTGAAAACTGCTGCTACAAGGGACTACTTGGCTTCTCCATTCAATGCTGCAGAGACAACACTCCTACTCCACATCTTGCCAGATCCTGATATGAAAACTTCCAAAGCTAAAAACAGGTTCCAGGTGCTCATTGATCAATCAGAGGTTTCATTCTGAAGAAGACATCAAATATTGGAATTATGTTAGCTTAAAGTGACTCTAAAGGTTGAAGGTTTTTTTTTTTACCTTCATGCATTCTATGCATGAAGGTAAGAAAACCTCCTGTATCAGCACCCAGCTCCCCCTAATACTTACCTGATCTTCTTCTCCATCCAGTGATATGCACAAGAGAATCGGCACTCCGGAGACTCTCCTCATTGGCTGAGACAGCAGCGGGGCCATTGGCTACCATCACTGTTAATCACAGCCAGGGAACCAATGAGCAGAGAGAGGAGGTGGAGCAGAGCAACGGCTCCATGTCTAAATGGACATGCAGACCAAAGGCTCGGGAGACCTGCTTGGGTGCCCCTATTCCCTTTAAACAGGTGCAACATTTGAAAATCAAGTCTCCCACAACACAAAGTGCAATCAATCCCCTACTCAGTGTCATGGAAGATGCTTGCCCCTTTGTGTTGTTCAAATAATCTCTTCATGAACCCCCAATTTAGTATCCACTCACCTTATAAGTGTAGCACACCCCCTAAGGAGCCGCAAGTGTAAAGGGATCCCCCACCCTGAACAGCCAGGCACACTGCATCTTCACAGCATACTTAAGTCAAGGAACAGTCCAGTGCCTTGTTTTATGTTTTTTTGAGGGGGGAAGCTTGGATAGGGATTGGGGTATTATGGGATGCCCACTTGGCTTTTCAGCAAAAGGAATCTTCAGGGACACAACTATTTATCGTCAATATGTACACGTCTCCTCTGCCTCCTGCACAAACTCGCTTGCAGATACAAAACTCACTCCAACTCCTCCAGCACAACACACTGTTGGATGATCTGCCCCTTGTTTGCATAGCAAAGTCCTAGTGCCCAACTTTCCTTCCTGTGCCTACTGATCCCAGCACCACCTCTTCAGGCACTGCCAGCCCTCCTGGCTGCAGCTGCCCCTTTCACTAGCCCAAAAGATAAAGGTGAAAAAAGAGCCTCACCTGCAGTAATCACCAGGGACCATGCAGCTTATATATAAGGGAAATGTATTACACAACAATATCAAATGGTAATACAAAAAACACCGGATAAAAATCCCATCACCAGCTCCTCAGTAAAAAATTAAAAAATAGACAACGTTGTCTAAACAAGATGCAGCTGCGTCATAAAAATCCACACACATACATATGTCAACATAAAGCACCTGACAATATGGTGAAGTGAAATCACTGTTAATACACCATAGATAAGGAATATTCCCACAGTGTGTCGGATGGTTGAGCAAAAAATGGGGGCTCTGTGAGTGCAGAGGGGGGGGGGGGTTCTATGACCACCATGGATAGCAACTCCTCCAGGCATTACCGTGCCGTATGTAGTGCAAGTATGTATCCCTAGTCCAAAGTTTTTCCACAGGAAGGTGAAGCTGGGAAGTAATGATGCAGTAAGGTCATATATAATTAACACTGTAATGCCCCGTACACACGGTCGGACTTTGTTCGGACATTCCAACAACAAAATCCATGGATTTTTTCCGACGGATGTTGGCTCAAACTTGTCTTGCATACACATGGTCACACAAAGTTGTCGGAAAATCCGATCGTTCTAAACGCAGTGACGTAAAACACGTATGTCGGGACTATAAACGGGGCAGTAGCCAATAGCTTTTATCTCTTTATTTATTCTGAGCATGCGTGGCACTTTGTGCGTCGGATTTGTGTACACACGATCGGAATTTCCGACAATGGATTTTGTTGTCGGAAAATTTTATATCCTGCTCTCAAACTTTGTGTGACGGAAATTCCGACGAAAAATGTGTGATGGAGCCCACACATGGTCGGAATTTCTGACAACAAGGTCCTATCACACATTTACCATCGGAAAATCTGACCGTGTGTATGGGGCATAACAGTGCTTAGGATATCAGTCCAGCGTATTGCATGGGATATTGTTCTCAGTGTGACCAGTGTTCACTGCAGTGCAAAAAGACACAGCATAAGTAGCAGTGTGGACTTGCGTGGATGCTGGCTGTAGCTTTACCGCCCGCACATCCGTTGGATTTGGATCAGGGATGTGGCCGTGTTGCCGGTCAGGCACTAGGTCAGCGGCGGGTGCAGTTTGATGTGGTCCGGTCCCGTAGCAGTCTCAGCGTCCTTTAGTTAAGATGAATGCTGTGGTACTCGCAGATTCCCGTGAGCATGTACAGGCTAGCAAGCTGACATCGATGGTGACGTCAGTGCGTCATTAATGTGGTGTCGGGACAACAGACTAGTTTCACCCAATCAGCTTGAGCTTCTTCTGGGATGGGGGGGCTAGTGGTGGGCTTTTATTTATACTCTACATAAAGCATGGAAGGAAGTGCAATTATTTGCTTCCACCACTAAAGGTCACCTTAACCATCAACACCACATACAATTCATTTGCAGCTGACTTTCTATCAATTAAGTTTAACCCCATATTGGGGAAGCCTAAAAAATGAAAATGAAAAGGGGGCAAATAGGTAGCAGGAGAGAAGCATTTTCTTAAATGGCAAGCCAAGACATTAAGTTTAAACCATCTTAGGGAGGGAGAGGTGGTGGGGAGGCCATATGGGAGAGAGAGGAACAAGAAAATGAGGAAAATAAATAAAGGAAAAAAATAAAAAAATAAAAATCCAAGTAGAAACAAAAGCGAAAACAAAAAGAAGGCAAATGGGCAATGTGCCTCCTAGAGGGAGATTATTGATAATTATATTCATCTATTAGATCGGGTTTTCAAATTTGCAGCCAAATATGGCGTCTTAGCGATCAAAAATGCCCCAAAGTTGCATTCTGTGTTTAAGCCAACGGGAGCGAGTGTATTGAGGCGATAGATCCACATCTTCTCCTTCTGTAAGAGAATAGTGTTGAAGTCATCCCTCTCTGGTGGCAGGTTGAGGGTATAGAAGATAGAAGATAGAAGGAAGAAGATAGAAGAAAGAAGAAGCATTTAAATAAAGGAATTGTCAAAAACTGTCTCTTGTCATTTTTAACATTTTTGACAGTTTTTTTGTGAAATGGTAGGGGTACATTTGTACCCCCTTATCATTTCACACAGGGGGGAGGGCCGGGATCTGGGGGTCCCCTTGTTAAAGGGGGCTTCCAGATTCCGATAAGCCTCCCACCTGCAGACCCCCACAACCACCGGGCAAGGGTTGTGGGGATAAGGCCCTTGTCCCCATCAACATGTGCATGTGGCCTGGTACGGTTCAGGAGGGGGGGGCGCTCTCTCACCCCCCCTCTTTTCCTGCGGCCTGCCAGGTTGCGTGCACGGATAAGGGTCTGGTATGGATTTTTGGGGGGACCCCACGCCTTTTTATTTTTAATTTTGGCACGGCATTTTTTAAAAAATTTTGGCCGGGGTTCCCCTTAATATCCATACCAGACCTGAAAGGCCTGGTATGGAATTTAGGGGGACCCCCCACATCATTTTTTTTTTAAATTTTGGTTCGGGGTTCCCCTGTGGTGAATTCCCATGCTGTTTTTATCAATGAACTTTTATGTGTATTGTCAGACCGGCAATTCATAAATAGCCGCAAGTAGTTTTAAATGACTTTTTTTCCTTTGAAATGTCATTTTGCTGTCAGACTGTTCTAAGCACGGAAAATCTGCGCCCCTTTACAGGCATACTATAGACACCCCCCAGGTACGAAATTTAAAGGAATATTACACTTTTATTGTTTGACTTATTATTGCATTATTATTGCATTATTAAAATCACTGCTCCTGAAAAATGGCCATTTTTAAAACTTTTTTTGCATTGATCCATGTCCCCTGGGGCAGGACCCAGGTCCCCAAACACTTTTTATGACAATACCATGCATATAAGCCTTTAAAATGAGCACTTTTGATTTCTCCCATAGACTATTAAAAGGTGTTCCGCAGCTTTCGAATTTGCCACGAACACCCCAAATTGTTCGCTGTTCAGCGAACTGGCGAACAGCCGATGTTCGAGTCGAGCATGAGTTCGACTCGAACTCGAAGCTCATCCCTAGTGCTTAGTTCTACTTATGTAATATCTATGACAAGGGCACTCCAACATGTAGACTACCCTTGAAGTGGCACAGCTAATGAAATTTCTAATCTGGTAGTCTACAGTGTGACCAGCATCTGTGAACACAGCAGTCCTATCGACATGTCTACACATTTGGCAGTGGCCACATGCATACTTTGCCTTAAGGGGGGTAAATCTGTTAGCCAGTTACCGGTTGTTTCTCGCTTGTACTCTGAGTGAAGCAAGGCATCCTGGAGATTGTGAGCTCTACGTGCCACCAGTTGTGGGCGTGGGCCAACAATCCCTGCCAGCATTAGAGATTTAGTCAGAATGTTCCAATGTTCCAAGAGCCATCTGGAAGCAGAAGCCGGGAGACCCAGGGGGGATTCGCCATCAGGGAGATCGGGAGTTGCCTGTGTTATCCTGGCTGGCTTATTTGGCTGTTATCGTTCAGCCATGAGGTAAGAGGCTGGGGGAACCATCATTTCCACTTCATTTTTATCAGTCACATCTGAAGGAATCTATTTGGACACATTTTCTACCTAATTATCATGATGGGGATCTGACTGTGTATGGGACCTTTTTGGGACTATTTCTGTGATTACTTATTGCTAACCATCTCAATTTGACTACATTATCCTCGTTCACATTATTTGATACACCTGGAGGAACGTATTCTGACACATTTTTCTAAGTAATTACCACGATGGGGACTTGATTATCCTATGGGACTTTTGATGGTTATATTTATGTGATTTATGCATTGTTCACTATATTTTCACTTTATTTCCTTATATATCTATTTTTAAGAACTGGATGCCAGGATTTATTCCAGTTTTAACTGTGCTGTGCTTCACTTGGCGCACGTACCGTACTATTATTTATTTTCAGACTATTTTTAATTTATGCTGCACTGTTTGAATTTATACACGTGATTTATTATAAGCAATTGCCTTCTTTGATTATTGTATTTGCTACATTATTGGTGGACTAGTTTCAGAATATTTTAAGTAGCTTATAAGGTTTGATTTTGGTTTTTGTGTTTGACACATTTTTCAGATGATATTTGACACTTGGGATATGTGTTTTGGGTTTTCTCTACACTTACAATTGTTTATTTAGTTTTCTTCTGATTTCTGCTACATTTTTACCCTAGATCTTCATCATTATGTTCCCCTGTTTTTTCATCATTTAGAGGAATTCATTTGATTGAAAACATTTTTCTCCAATCGATTAACCTATAGAGGCTTCACGCTAGCTTGTTTTAGATTCACTCTTTGATGCAATATTGTTTTTTTGTGACCTCTGGTTGCATTATTTAGTGGAATATTAATTGTTTTTACTTTATTGATACCTGGAGTTCATACATACTGTTCGATCATCCTGGTATGGTGAGAGTTGCACATATATAGGTTTTAACATTCAATTAAGGGCCACAATTTATTACCTGTTATCTTGTCTATTTGGTGTGTGAACACTTTCATTTGTGGCAGCTACCATTTTATTTACTTAGTTGGGTCTGTGTTTTTGTATTAGGTGCTGTATTTTATCCTTTGGCTTCGCCCCCTTTTTTTGTTGGTGTGCGCACAAGTATATGATACTCTCTATATACACTCGTTTTGAGCTCTGAATTTAGGATGTTTTAATTCTAGGAAGTGAGAGACTGCCTTGAGACCCCACTCGTGGGGAATCGATGTATAAGGGGATTCCACGTCAATCCCCACCAGGTGGGTCCCAGGGGAACCTCAAGGCTCTGTAGTCTTATAAGCACATAACGGGTGTCTTGGATGTATGATGGAAGTGTGACAACCAGTGTTTTAATAAACTCATCCACATATTTGCCTACCCTTTCTAAAGGGCCCTTGATGTCCGACACAATTGGTCTCCCTGGTGGATCAATAAGAGATTTGTGAAGCTTTGGGATAATATAGAAGGTGGGATTATTGAATTCAGCCACCTTCAAATATTCCCATTCCCTTTTAGTCAATAGGTTTGCCTCAAGGGCAAGAAATAATTTCTAATTTAAAGTGTCAACCAAGCCTGGAAAGGGATTGCCCGACAGTTCGGTATATGTGGATGAGTCACTCCACAGGGCCTGTCTTTCCACATGGTATACATTTTCTAGGCCTTGCCAAGACCAGTCAATTTTCCCTAATGCCGTGTACACACGATCGGACTTTTCGACCAGACTGGTCCGACGGACCGAATCCGGTGGATAATCCGACCACGTGTGGGCTCCATCGGACCTGCAGTCTGACAGACTTTACATTTGCAACATGCTTCAAATCTTTACGTCGTAACTCCGCCGGACCCGGAAATCCGCTCGCCTGTTTGCTAGTCCGACGGACAAAAAACGACGCTAGGGCAGCTATTGGCTACTGGCTATCAACTTCCTTATTTTAGTCCGGTGTACGTCATCAGGTACGAATCTGTCGGACTTTGGTGTGATCGTGTGTAGGCAAGTCCATTCGTTAAAAAGTCCTTTGGAAGTCCGTCAAAAGTCCGTCGAAAGTCCGCCGGAAAGTCCGTCGGACCAGTCTGGTCGAAAAGTCCGACCGTGTGTACAGGGCATAAGTCTTCCTTGACAAAGTCAAGGAAGATTTGGATCCAGCGATATTTATGTAGGGGGGCATCTTAGTGGATTTGATGTACAAATTATTTGATCTTCTGAAGTTGGAGGGCTCTTCCTCTTCCTCAGGGTCTAGTTGCTCATCAAGGAGTGGTATAAAATTATCCAAGGCTACTTTTTCTTCCCTAACCTCAGGGGACAGAGACACCAATTCAACCCCATCACTGAAAAATAAATTGAGGTCTTTGAAAATAGTAAATTCATCCATTGATTCAGCTGGAGAAAAAGAAAGACCTCTGCGCAAAAGGTTAACATGCCTATCACTGAGTGGAAAGCTAGACAAGTTAATAACTTTCAAATCCTTGTCTAGATGTTGAGTGGCTAATATGGGCTTGTCTGTGTTTAATGTTTCTCGCTATGGGTCCTCATTTGTTTTTGATTCCTGGGTATTACACCCTTCTTATTTATGCCTCCTCCTTCTTTTCCTCATCCTCTTCCCCTTCCTCTCCCCTGCTCCCTCTCCCCGTAGTGACTTATCAAATCGATCGCTTCTGCGGCCTTGGTCTCTGCTTCTAAAAAAGTGACAGATTTGACTCTGTCTTTGTTAACACTATCAAGGGAATGTCATCTGGTTCTTGATTGGGTATTAGATCTATTCCTATTACGTTTGTATCTTCTCCATCTTTTAAGTACCTGTAGATAAAAAACATCACCCTTTTCCCAATCATCTAAATTCTGTCTGAACTTCTGTTGTTTGGAACTTCTGAGATGTTTCTGAACTTTTTCTACATCCATTTTAAGGAGGTCATTACATTTTTCAAACTCAGGTTCCCCTGTGAGGGGTTCCAGGAATTTACTGCTCTCGTCAATCTCTGACTGTATTTCATCTAGTTAGATCTTTTTCTTCCTCAATAATAAGTTTTAGGATTGGGATCCCATGCTCAATGCATTTGAGTCTCCATTTTTCCAGAAACCTGGATGTATGTAGGTGCTCTACAGGAGTTACACTTTCCCTGCAGACCTCTAGGTATGACGCCAGACTGGACATGTGACTCCAGGGAAGAAATGTCCCACTTCCTGTTAAGATATTTAATTGTTAGCTTTTTATGTTGTTTGAACAGTTGTTTTAATCTGGTTATTACCTGCTGGCTCCGGGCACTGGTTCCGTGAGAACGCCGTTTGAATTTCTTGATCTATATCCTCCCCAATTCTATAGGCGATAGATATAATCTGTGAAAGCCAACTGCAGAAAAAAATTATAAATATCACTCAGGTGACTGGTGGTTGGGAAATCTGGTTATGTAAAAATAAATAAATATCAAGTGTAGAATTATGCGGGATTTTTTTGCGGGATCATGGGATTTTTTCTGACGGATGTTGGCTCAAACTTGTCTTGCATACACACGGTCACACAAAGTGGTAGGAAATTCCAAAAGTCAAGAACGTGGTGACGTACAACACGTACGACGAGCCGAGAAAAATTAAGTTCAATAGCCAGTGCTGCTCTACTGCTTGATTCCGAGCAGGCTTGGCACTTTGTGTGTTGCAATAGTGTACACACAATCGGAATTTCCGACAACTGATTTTGTTGTTGGAAATTTGAGAACCAGATTTCAAATTTTGTGTGAGGGAAATTCCTATGGAAAATGTGTGATGGAGCCTGCACAAGGTCGGAATTTCCGACAACAAGGTCCTATGACACATTTTCCATTAGAAAATCCTATTGTGTGTACAGGGCATTAGAGTTTAATACCCCAGGAGCAGTATGGCTAGAAGAGTACCATAAGGCCTCACAAAGCGCATATAGGGAAAGAAAACCAGGGGGATAGCCAGTAGCTCATTGGGGTGTATGGGCTGGGAAGGCCCTGTATGAGAGCAAACAGCCACATCCCTTATCCAAATCCAACGGATGTGCAGGCGGAAAAGCTACAGCCAGTATCCACGCAAGTCCACACTGCTTCCAGGCTGGGTGAGTGGACCTGTTGGTCCATGCACTGTATTCTTATGCTATGTCTTTTTGCACTGCAGTGAACACTGGTCACACTGAGAACAATATCCCATGCTATACGCTGGACTGATATCCTAACCACTGTTAAAGTGTTAATCACATATGACCTTACTGCATCCCTACTTCCCAGCTTCACCCTCCTGTGGAAAAACTTTGGACTTGGGATACATACTGTACTTGCACTACATACGGCATGTTAGTGCCTGGAGTTTCTATCCACAGTGGTCATAGGAAAAACTTGTTCCCCCCCTTGCTGCACTCGCAGAGCCCCCATTTTTTGCTCAACCATCCTGCACACTGTGGGAATATTCCTTATCTATGGTGTATTAACAGTGATTTCACTTCACTATATTGTCAGTAGGGATGAGCTTCAAGTTTGAGTCACACTCATGTTCGACTCAAACATTGGCTGTTCGCCAGTTCGTCGAACAGCGAACAATTTGGGGTTTTCGCGGCAAATTCGAAAGCCGCAGAACACCCTTTAAAAGTCTATGGGAGAAATCAAAAGTGCTAATTTTAAAGGCTTATATGCATGTTATTGTCATAAAAAGTGTTTGGGGACCTGGGTCCTGCCCCAGGGGACATGTATCAATGCAAAAAAAAGTTCTAAAAACGGACGTTTTTTCGGGAGCAGTGATTTTAATAATGCTTAAAGTGAAACAATAAAAGTGTAATATTCTTTTAAATTTCATACCTGGGGGGTGTGTATAGTATGCCTGTTAAGGGGTGCATGTTTCCATGTTTAGAACAGTCTGACAGCAAAATGACATTTCAAAAGGAAAAAAAGTCATTTAAAACTACTCTCGGCTATTAATGAATTGTCGGTCCGACAATACACATAAAAGTTTATTGATAAAAACAGCATGGGATTTCCCCACAGGGGAACTCCGAACCAAAATTTAAAAAAAAAATGCGTGGGGGTCCCCCCAAATTCCATACCAGGCTCTTCAGGTATGGTATGGATATTAACCCCGCGCCAAAATAAAAAAAATGGCATGGGGTCCCCCCAAAAATCCATACCAGACCCTTATCTGAGCACGCAACCTGGCAGGCCACAGGAAAAGAGGAGGGGACGAGAGAGTGGCCCCCCTCCTGAACCGTACCAGGCCACATGCCCTCAACATTGGATGGGTGCTTTGAGGTAGCCCCTCAAAGCACCTTGTCCCCATGTTGATGAGGACAAGGGCCTTATCCCCACAACCCTTGGCCGGTGGTTGTGGGGATATGAGGGCGGGGGGCTTATCAGAATCTGGAAGCCCCCTTTAACAAGGGGACCCCCAAATCCCGCCCCCCCGTGTGAAATGGTAATGGGGTACAAAAGTACCCCTACCATTTCACAAAAAAAGTGTAAAAAATGTTAAAAATGACAAGAGACAGTTTTTGACAATTCCTTTATTTAAAGTCTTCTTTCCATCTTCTTTGGGTCTTTTTCCTTCTTTATTCCTTCTTCCTTTGGTTTCTTCTGTTAAGGATAAGATTGAGAGCTTCAATCGAGCTCAAGGTTATCTGCTGCTGTCTCTAATTGGAAAGTGTGGATATGCATGCATATAAAAGTAAACACTCTGAGACACGCTCAGCACCGTTACCTCTTACACTTCTGATTTATTCAAGGCAGTGCTAATGTTTTATACACAAAAATACATCATTGCTATGTTAGTCTAATAGGTACATCTCATTGGTTAAGATAGAAAAGAAGATGGAGAATGTTCATAACGAGGTTTGGCTGTCCTTGGTTTTATCTTCAGTTCCGCATTCTTCTGATACGTGGGATGTAGGGGGTACTCGCCATTTTGAGAAAATATAGGAACAGAGCAAACCTGTAATACTTATATAATGAGTAAGGAGAAAAATATGTATGCACATAAGAAAGAGTGACTGTAGAGGAGTGAAGGGTTTGTCATCTTCCATCATAAGGAGGTCCTCTTCTTCTTGGTGGAGAAAAGTAGGTGTGTTATTGTCTACAGCCTTGCTCATTAACGTTTTACGAAAGGTAGAATACAGCATACAATCAGCGCTAAAAGAACCAGGATTATTAATACTGTTACCCCTATCTGGGCGAGCACCTTCTGCCACCCACTCATCCAGCTAAAGTATTGATCTCACGGGTCTGTGATACCTGAGTTCTTCTTCAACTCCAATGACAGATCTTCTAATTTCTTTATAGCTAGAGTAACCTTACCATTTGGGCCAGTATTATCAGGAATGTAGGTGCAGCAGGTTCTCGTTTTTTCCTATGATTTTACAAACACCTCCTTTCCCAGCTAACACCATGTCTAAGGCCATCCGGTTCTGGAATGTCATATAGGAGGTGGGGGCTAACTGGTCAGCAATTCCCTGGAGGGCGTCTTTAGTGTAATTTACGAATCTCTGTTGGTTATAGTATATGTAGTTAATCCAATCTACATTCTTGTTGACAGTTATTATGGGGATCAAAGACTCAAAACCAGCTTTTACCTGGTCCCTGGCTTTAAATTCATCAGGGGACCCCCCTTGGAACCCCTATGGCATCTATGTACACATGAGGGTCAAAGCTTCCAGAGAGAACTGCTCGCTTCCTCCTCTGACTGTGTGCTGGGTCAGTGTATGTATCAGGGGTATCTTCGGTTAGGATATGGGGGGGCATAATGACCTTTGCAAGAGCACATTCACTGGTCCAGATTCCCTCTAATCTGGTCCTGATTTTCAAATTCCCACAGATCCAGTACACATCACCAAGGGACTGGACCCGGTTTAATACCTGTCTTCTGCAAAGTCATTCTGCTTATCAGGGGCTTTCTATTTTCATCTTTCTTGTCTAATGCACTCTGGAGTCACCTAGTCTGGCCCTGTGTTCCAACACACTGGTCCCCCCTGGAACCACAACTCTGTCCCCAGTAACTGTCTGTGTGGCATACATATATATCCTTACCATCAGGGATGTCACTGTAAAGATGACATGGCCATGAAGGGCCAAGCGGACAAGGTACTATGTCACAGTAATCTAAGGTAAAGGTGGTCACATGTGTACCTGAAAAGTTATACCAAAACGTAATTATGTTATCATTTTTGTGATGGCCACCTCCTGGGCCTCTCCCCCCCAGATCAAACAGAAAAAGGATATGCAGCACCCGAAAACACGCTCTCCTGCAGTGATAAGCATGCATTCAGGTGTTCTTCCTGGCCAACTTGACTGAGGTGGCTGTGGTCAGCAAAACTTGGAATGGACCATCATATTTTGGCTCAAGGATCTCCAGACAGTAGTTGGTGTGTTCCTGTATCTAATTCAGGATCTGGAATGGAAGAAAACACCTGGACATGCATTTGGGTTAATTCTCGTGATAATGTGGTTACATAATTAGTCAACACATCAGACTGTAACTGTTGTGGAAAGTAACAACCAAGTCTGTGAGCTGAACCAAACTAATTTTCATAAGGGGATAGGGCATGTTTCCCCCTGGGGGTGTGTCTGACACTGAACAGGGCAATGGGCAAACTGTCTGGCCAACTCATGTTAGTCTCTTGGGCAATCTTTAACATCCTGTTTTTTTTTTAGTGTCTCATTCATCCTTTCTACCTTCCCGCTACTTTGAGGGTGGTATGGGGTGTGTAGTGCCAACTGAACCCCCAGTGCCGCCCAAATCTCTTTTGTAAGGGTTGCTGTTAAGGCTGGGCCCTGATCTCTCCATATCACCTCTGGGACCCCAAATCTACATACTATCTCACTCAGTAGTTTCTTAGCTGTGGTCCTGGCAGTCGTGACCACTTCCACTAGGGCGTATGCAAATCTGCCACTTCTTGGCACTTTAGAATGATCAATTTGCATCCTCTAGAGTGAGTATAGGGCTTTTGCCAGGTGCTTCTTTGTGTTTTTTCTGTGCGTCCTGGGTTACATTTGGTGTAGATAATGCATGATCTGCAGAAGTTGTCGGTCAGTGGAGTAACTCTTGGTGCAACACTTGTTGATAAGAGAGTTCATAAAAGTCTTTGTCAAGTGGGCAGCTCCATGTGCCCATTGCACCATGGCTGGGTATATACTCCTGGGTAGACAAGGCTTCTTGTTGCACTCGAATAGTCCATTTCTGAGAGTTGCTCCTCTCTGTTTCCAGCTTTTCTTCTCATCCAGACTTTCTGTTTCCTGTAGATCTTTTAGATAAACTCTGTCCACTGGGAGAGTCTGTAAGGTAAGCACGGGGTGGTCTTCTTTTACCACCCTGCTGTCCACTTACCATGGACCACTAGCTGTCTGTTTGGCAGCTGAATTGGCTAGATGATTGCCTCGAGCTTCCTTTGAGTTCATTTTGTCGTGTGCTTTTACTCAGAATAGTCACTTGGGTTGGGAGAAGCAAGGCATCCATCAAGTTTTCACAGGTGTTCCTGCAGCCGTCAGGAATTCTCTGTCCTTCCAGATAACACCATAATCATGGGCAATGCTGAAAGCATATCTTGAGTCCATATGGATGTTGGCTCTTTTTCCCTCTGCTCATTCACATGCTGTAGTAAGTGCTTACAGCTCTGCCTCCTGTGCAGACATCACCGGTGTTAAGGCTTCAGCTTGTAAAACTGTGTTTTCAGTGGTGACCGCGTGTCCTGTGTGGTATTTGCCACGTTCATCAGCAAACAAAAATTGTTAGGTCTGAATTCTGAATTCTGCAGGGGTATTTCACTCACAGGGGGAAGATGCGTGGTTTCAAACCGTATTAGTTCGATGCAGTCATGGGGTGACAAGTCAAGACTCTACTCCTCCTCCTCCTTTCCCCCCTCGAGAAGTGGAAGAAGGGTGGTAGGGTTCGGTGTTTGACAACTTAATAGAGTAATGCTGTCCAGTAGGAGGGAACACAGGAGCCTCAAGTGTCTGGTAGTGGACAAGTGTTTTGGCTGGATCTTGGTTGAATATGGCAACAACGTCATGGGGATCAAGCAGAATGAGGCAGTGTCCAAGGACCAAGTTCAAAGTTTTGTCAAGCAAGGCTTGTGTAGCAAAGACAGCTCGCAGACACAATAGGCCTCCTCTTGCTACCGCATCCAGCCGACAGGAATAACAGGAGTACACCTGCAGCATATCCCAGATGTTCGGATACAAAGAGCTTGAGCATTTTGTCGTAGTCTGGGAGCCCTAGCGCCAGAGATGGCGCACTTGAGGGCCTCAAACTTAGATATTTCTTCAGGAGACATCTGGAAGGGGTCTAATTGCAGAGCATCAGTAGGAAGGCTTCTAGAATCCATGCTCTGCACTAGGAAATTAGTCCAAGGAAGGCATAAAAGGATTTCTAGCCTTGTGGCAGTGGGATGTCAGAGATTACTTTCACCCTGTCTTCAGTGAGGTGTTTTGTCCCATGGAACAAACAGTGTCCAAGGAAAATAACAGATGTTGAGCACCACTGCAACTTGGGCTTTGAGGCTTTGCACCCCTGGTTGGCAAGATAGCACAACAGGCTTTCTGAGGTGACTTCAACATGGGGTAAGTCAGCTGCACAAAGGAGAAGGTCATCAACATATTGGAAGAGAATCACTTCCGGGTGTTCCTCTTGTCATGGGTCAAGGATGATAGCCATAGCTTTGCAAACTGGCTTGAAGAGTTCTGTGCCCCTTGTGGCACAACTGTCTAGGTACATTGTCATTTCTTGCCGTGGATGAATGCAAAAAGGTACCAGCAGGAGGGGTGAGGGTGGAAATTGAAGAAAGCGCTTGTAAGGTCCACCCCTGTGAGGTATTTTGCAGTCAAAGGCATCCACCGCAGGTACCTGGTTCTCTTTTAGGGGTTCTCTTCTTCCTAGAGAACAGAAATGTGTTGCATGGAGATGTACAGGGTATCAGGGCTCCATTTGACACGAGGGCCTTGACATGCCTGCAGCGTGGGCTAACTTTAGGGGGTATTGTGATTTCCGGGGCAATGATGCGCCCTCTTTTAGCTTGACTGAAACTGGTGGCACCTTTAAGTGACCGTTGTCTTCCGGTCCTGTGGACCACAGGCACGCAGGGATTCTATCAAATACTTCCTGTGGTATTGAACTTGAAGTTATTGCTCCATGAAGTGTCATCAGTAGAGACAGACAACACAAAGCAGATAAGTCTTCTATAGATACAGGAGTATGTAATTCCATTCCCCCTTCAGGCGTGTACATGATTGAGTCCTGTAGTCTCAGCTCCTAGTAGATTCAAGGGACATGTAGAGGACACCACGAATCTGGCAAGCAAATCAGGAAATGTTCCCACTTAGAGTGGCTCAGTAAGTGGACTGGAGCAGGGCACCCCATCCACTCCCACGCAGGAAACGTGCGTGTGTCTTTTCATAGTGGGAGAAACTCAGATCATCAAAGGCCTGTATGAGTCTAGCATGATACTTCTTCACAGACTCCCCTTTATCTTGGGTAATATCTTGGATTGTGGTGGTCTGATCCGTTAATTTCTCCTTTGCCCAGTCTTGGAGTTGTGCACAGAACTCCACGCCTGAGGTGTAGGAAGTGGCACTTGTCAACGGCTTGAGAGGAGAATACGTACAACTAATGGGTTAATATTCTTTCTCACTGCTCCTTATCAACAAATTCCTTGGGTGGGGGCACATGACGCTGCTGCGCTGCTTCTGTCTGCTATAACCCTGTAATGTACCATTAATCTCAGAACAAGAACAAACACGTCAGGGGTAGTAGGGAGCAACGGCCCACGACCCAACAGATCCCCAGGGCAGCCCCCCCTCCGACCTTCACCAGTTCCCAACCCCTCTCGTGTATAGCAAACAGTAAACCACAAACATTACACCTGCCACTCTTCGAACTGCAAAATTTCAGCAGGCTAAGATAAACCACAGGGGCAGACAACTCCCCTTTAACCCCGTTTATAGACGTTGTTACACCTCTACCCCCAGAGGCCGACAGCTCGTCTGGGGGTGAGACATCTGTAACACTTTCAGACTGCAAAGCTCCAGCAGCTGAGACAACCTTCAGAGGTCCTAAAAACCTTGAGTAACCCGTCTATACCCGTCTTCTACAAGGCAACATCTCATCCCAGAGGCCGACAGCTCATCTGGGGAAGAGAACACACATACACACATGTAGCACTTTCAGTCTGCTGAGTTTCGTAGCCCAAAGAATGGCAGACAGTGAACAAATACAGACAGCAAAAACCCATCAGCAGGTGAGTTAAAACAGCCTCAGGCGAAGTAATGATTGCTGCCTCTAAGACAGTCTCAGCATACCGTCAGAATCCAGCGGTCAACCAAAAGATAAGAAAGTCTTACAGTGGTAAGAATATAAAAAACTTACCATACTGTTAGGGCTGCGCAAAGACCCCCTCTGTTATCTTATCAGTTTAGTCGCTCAAATCGTTATCGCGGTCTGGCTTCGACTGCAGCCTGAAGCTCCCGGGTTTCGGCACCAGCTGTTAAGGATACGATTAAGAGCTTCAATCGAGCTCAAGGTTATCTGCTGCTGTCTCTAATTGGAAAGTGTGGATATGCATGCATATAAAAGTAAACACTCTGAGACACGCTCAGCACCGTTACTTTTTACACTTCTGATTTATTCAAGGCAGTGCTAATGATTTATACACAAAAATACGTCATTGTTGTGTTAGTCTAATAGGTACATCTCATTGGTTAAGATAGAAAAGAAGATGGAGAATCTTCATAAGGAGGTTTGGCTGTCCTTGGTTTTATCTTCAGTTCCGCGTTCTTCTAATACGTGGGATGTAGGGGGTACCCGCCATTTTGAGAAAATATAGGAACAGAGCAAACCTGTAATACTTATATAATGAGTAAGAAGAAAAATATGTATGCACATAAGAAAATAGACATTTTCAGATGATTATTATTATTATTATCTACATCATATTCCTTCACACTTCCTCCATCTTCTTCTTCCTCTGATCCTCTTCTTCTTCACTGGAGTTCTCATCTGGCATCTTCCTCCGCGGCGTCTTCTTCCCCGCTTCATTCTCGGGCCGCTCTGCATCCATGGGAGGCTCCCGCTGTGTGACGCATCTCTTCTTCTGACACTTCTTATAAAGAGGAAGGCGGGGCTACTTGGTGACCCCACCCCCCTCTGATGCAGGGGACTTGACAGGGACTTCCCTATGTCAGAGGGGGCAGGGTCAACCGTTATGTAACCATGATTCATTGTTATGAAGGTCAGTCGATCGACCGAGTCGGTGGACAGGTGCACCCTGTGATCGGTTACAAAGCCTCCAGCAGCACTGAATGTGCGTTCTGAAAGAACGCTGGATGCAGGACAGGCCAGTAGCTCAATTGCATACTGTGCAAGCTCTGGACAGTGATCCATCCTCAAGACCCAGTAACCCAGAGGATTTTCGGTGGGAAAGGTGTCCAAGTCAGATCTTGCCCCTAGGTATTCTTGCACCATGTAAAACAGATGCTGGCGATGGTTGCTGGAACTGATCATACCTTGGGGCTGCAGACTAAAAAATTGTCTGAACGCATCGGTCAGACGGCCACCTTCTCCACCACTCCTTCTTTGACTGACCGAAGCCTCAGCAACACGTTGTCCAGAAACAGGAGTTTGTAACCTCCCAGTCTCTGGGAACGCGTTGCACAGATCTTTCTGCAAGGCCTCCCGAAGATGTTTCATCCTCTGCTCCCTCTGCGATGGCAAGATAAGGTCCGCAACCTTACCCTTGTAACGTGGATCAAGGAGGGTTGCCAGCCAGTAACGACCCCTCTCCTTGATACCACGAATACGAAGATCCTTCCGCAGGCTTTGCAGGATCAGGGAGGCCATGCAGCATAGGCTTGCTGAGGCATTCGGTCCGGAGTCCTCTGGGTCACTAAGGACGACCACCTCCTCCCAGCCACGTACAAGTCAATGGGTTTCGTGGGACTGTAAATGATCCCTTAAAGACTGCTGCTTATGCTGAGTGCCAGGCTCCACCTCCATGCTGACACAATCCTCCTCCTCCTCCTCATCCTCTTCCTGTGTGATCGGCGGGCACGCAGGAACACTAAAGGGGGCCTTGAGAGCTAAGGAAGTCCTCCTCTTCCTGCCTCTGTTCTGCCTCAAGTGCCCTGTCCATTATTCCATGCAGCGTGTGCTCCAACAGGTGGACAAGGGGGACAGTGTCACTGATGCATGCACTGTCACTGCTCACCATCCTCGTGGCCTCCTCAAATGATGACAGGACAGTGCATGCATCCCTGATCATGGCCCACTGGCGTGGGGGAAAAAAAAAACAAGCTCCTCTGACCCTGTCCTGGTGCCATAGTCGCACAGGTACTCATTGATGGCCCCCTGCTGCCTGTGCAGCCGCTGCAGCATGGCCAACGTTGAGTTACACCTTGTGGGCATGTCACAGATTAGGCGGTTCTTGGGCAGGTTAAATTACTTTTGCAGGTCAGCCAGCCAAGCACTGGCATTATATGACCGGCGGAAATGCAAACAGACTTCCCTGGCCTGCCTTAGGACATCCTGTAAGCCCAGGTACCTGCCCAAGAACCGCTGCACCACCAAATTATGGATGTGAGCCAAACAGGGCACATGGGTCAGTTGTCCTTGTCGGAGGGTGGAGAGGAGGTTGGTGCCATTGTCGCAAACCACCATTCCTGGCTTAAGTTGGCCTAGCATCAACCATCTCTGAGCCTGCCCCTGCAGAGCTGACAGAATCTCTACCCCAGTGTGGCTCCTGTCCCCCAAGCACACCAGCTCAAGCACCGCATGGCATCTTTTGGCCTGCGTACTTGCATAGCCCCTTGAACGCCTACGGAGTACCACTGGTTCTGAGGACAAAGCACAGGAAGAGGCCATGGAGGAAGAGGAAGAGGAGGGGGTGGAGGAGAGAGGTGTGTCAGAATCACCAGTAGTAGCATTTTGGAGGCGTGGTGGCGGAACAACCTCCAACACTACTGTACCTTGTCCTGCATCCTTCCCAGCTGCCAGCAGAGTCACCCAATGTGCCATGAAACGTAGGTAATGTCCCTGTCTATGCCTGCTGGACCATGAGTCAGCAGTAATATGCACCTTACCGCTGACCGCCCTGTCCAGTGAGGCCAAGACATTGCCTTCCACATTCCAGTAGAGAGCCGGCATCGCCTTCCATGAGAAAAAGTGCCGTCTGAGAACCTGCCATTGAGGAACCACACATTCCACAAACTCATGGAGGGGGGCAGAGTCTACCAACTGAAAATGTAGCAGTTGAATTGCTAGCAATTTTGCCAAGCTAGCATTCAACCGCTGGGCATGTGGATGGCTGGGAGTGAACTTCTTTCGGCGGTGCAGCAGCTGGGGCAGGGAAATTTGCCTGGTACAATCTGAAGTCGGTGTACCGATAGCAGATTGCCCACAAGTACTTGGCTGTTACACATCTAATTCTACACCTTCATTCCTCTCAGTGCAGATCACAGAGAGGACTGAAGGTATAGTGGGGTTGGAGATCTCAGCTGATGAGGAGCAAGGAGAGGTCCTCTTTGTTCTTTGATGTGGGTCTTTTAGGTACGCTTGCCAACGAACTGCATGGCAGATCAACATATGTCTGGTCAAGCATGTGGTGTCCAAGCAGGAGATGTTTTGGCCAAGCGAGATACGCTTGAGATATTATGCAAATAGCAGCGGTGCGATCTGATGCACTCGTCTCGAAAAAGGCCAACACCAAAGAACTTTTGTAATAACGTGCAGAGACAGCAGTACCCTGCACATGCAGAGCTCTGCGGTGTGATGCAGTCAATGTGCTGCCCTTAAGCTGGCCCCTGGAGGGCATCCTGCCTCATTGATGATGTGCCTCCTCCTCCTCCTCCTCTCTCCTATCAGGCACCCACGTGGAGTCAGTGACTTCATCATCCCCTCCCTCCTCATTACTGGAGCAAACCTGGCAGTATGCTGCAGCAGGGGTAACATGACTGCCAGATTGCTGTCCTTCTTGGGCACCCCGTTTGTCTGGGCTCACGTTACTGCCTTCCTCTAGCTGAGTACCATCATCGGAGCCTTCAAAACCCTGGGCATCCTCCTGGAGCATGTACCCAACACTGTGGTCAAACAATTCAGGGGACTCCTCAGGAGGACATGGTGGGGCTAGGGAAGGAGTGACTGATTCAATTGAGCCGAGGGAAGAGGCCGGGTTGGCAGCTGCTTTGCCAGACAAAGTACCCTGAGCCTGGGTGAGAGAGGATGAGGAGGATGAGGACGGCTTGGTCATCCACTCGACTAAGTCTTCCGCATGTTGCGGCTCAACACGGCCAGCTGCCGAAAAAAAGGCCAAGCATGTCCCAGGGCCACATGCTGATGAGGATGCACCGTGTCCACGACCAGTACTGTTGCCTCTAGACACAGAGCCTGCTTGCCCTCTTTTATTGGCTTGTGACTGTCTGCCTCTCCTTGTTGGCCTTCCAGACATACTAATGGCCTGCAGTGAGATGTAGCTGCACAAAACTGGGATGTATATATATATACCGATTATACTGCAGCTAGCAGAATCAACTGCCTGCCTGTAGTATTATTAGTATGAGAACACCTGCACTTGTCTTCAGATAGCTATACTGTAGGTGAAACTGTGCAGGGTTACACAGTACACTAACTGGAAATACTTCTAGAGCCTGCCTTTGCTATTAATAGGATCAGAAGATGCACACAAGCACCTGGCTTCAGGTAGCTATACTGTAGGTGAAACTGAGCAGGGTTACACAGTACACTAACTGGAAGCGTCGTGCACGCAGCGACGCTACCACGAGACCAGGAAGTAGGACGAGCTTCGCTTCCATGTTTGTTTGCCGGCCGGCAACTTATACTTTACGCGATACAAGTGTTTTTATCCTGTAAGTGCAATACTTTATTTATTAAACTTGATTTAACGTACTTCACCATGGAAAGCTTATTATTTGTATTCTGGGTTGTGTACTGATGATGTGGACTTCAGGCTAATGTGGACGTATCTAAGTGTTCCTTACCTACTTTTGATCCGCTTCCAACTCATATAAAGCCTGCTTATCACCGTAAGTTGGTAAGCACATTCTACAGCCACGGTGGTGGGGTTTTTTCACTTCCCTCCCCTCCCCTTTTTTTTTTTTTTTTTTTTTTGGGTGTTGTTATGTGCACACCAGGGTGTTTGGTATTTGCTGATGTTAGGTTATACTACCATCTCATTTTAATTTTATTTTTAGGATTTTTGTTTTAGCGCAGTTTATAATTTCTTTGTTTTGATTGGTGTTGTCGCACTGTTTACTGCTGCTTATCCCTATATGCTTCTAGCGCGGAATTTTTTGTTACTTATTGTAAAAACACCTGCCTGTCAGTATATTAGGAGGAACGGATCTAGCTAAACTGAATACAGTATATATATATATATATATATATATATATATATATATATATACACAACACCTGGGATGCATATATATATATATATATATATATATATATATATATATATATATATATATATATATATATATATATACACACACACACACACAATACACTTAAAGTGCAGCTAACTGACTGACTGGCCTGCCTACTCTATCTAACTTATCTATCTAGCTCTCTCAGCACTGGAACACACTACACAGGGCCAACGTGCAGGCGGCCTTATATAGTGTGGGGCATGTACTAAACCCCCTGAGCCATAATTGGCCAAAGCTTCCCTGGCTTTGGCCAATTACGGCTCTCTGTACACACTGCGCTGTGATTGGCCAAGCATGCACTATGACCCACATGCTAGGCCAATTACAGCGCAGTGTGTACAGAGAGCCATAATAGGCCAAAGTCAGGGATGCAATCATCAGCCAGCAATGCACTGCGATGCCGCAGTGAATTATGTACCACTCGAATTTGGCGCGAACGGCTTATATCATTCGCAATTTGACGAACGGTCGAACCGGCGATGTTCGAGTTGAACATGGGTTCGATTCGAACACAAAGCTCATCCCTAGTCCCTAGTAATTACTGCAGGTGAGGCTCTCTTTTCACCTTTTTCTTTTGTATGCTTGGTTGATTACCAGGATCACACCTTATTGAGGTGAGTCAGCTATTTGAGGGATGCTATGTTTACTCTCATCAGAGCCTTCCCAGCCCATACACCCCATTGAGCTACTGGCTATCCCTTGGTATTCTTTCCCTTTCACTAGCCCCCCTGGCTAAACTTCCATAGTCCGCACAGACTGACTCTGCATCCATCTGAGACTGCTTTCACCCAGTACTCTTATGGTACCTTTCAGTCCTCCCAATTGTCTCACTCACCATCCCACCTGATTGTCTTCTTTCCTGGTGATTAGCCTGACAGTGTTCTCCTCCAGCTGTCCTCACACCTGCTCTTGTGCCACTGGTCAGGACTTCTCTGTGTGTCGTAAAGAGGGTCCCTTCTGCACCTGAGCTCCCCCCCAGACTAGAGGGTCACCCTCAAGGGTCTCCGACAGCCTCCTAACACTACATCTCCATCTTCCACCCGAACTCCACTACCCCAGCTTGGCTGAAACTGAGTATTTGAGGGGGCTTGCCCCCTGCCAACCTATCTGTTGGATATTAGTCAGGGGCCCTCAGGATACTCGAGACAGCTCCTCCTCACCTCCACTTCTATTCTTCTGGAAGGTTTCAGAAAGTTCTAAAAGTAGGAGGAGGTCTCAGAGATGCTGACATATATACAGATGACAAAGGGGACACAGATAACTACAGTCGGCAGGTAAGTCACTGTTAGAACTTACTTTCTGTCTCCCACCTTTCCCTGTGTGAGGGTCTCCGGGAGCCCAAACTCTCTCTATGCCTTGTCTGGTGGTAAGTGCTGAGTGAGTTGCTTTGTGAGTTGTGTGATTCAAATGCATTTGAAAGTTTGTAAGTTGCTGTATTACTGAAGTAACTGATGAAGAGGACCAAAAAGTATAGTCTAAATCAGGGGTAGGCAACCTCGGCACTCCAGCTGTGGTAATACTACAAAACAACAAGTAGAGAGGCACCTCTGGGTGCAGTCGTTTTTACCAATTTTCACCATCTGACTGTTTTTTGATTAATTTATTTATGCAGATTTGATCTTGTGAGAATTCTGAGTTATTGTGCCTATACTTGTTATTTTAGGTAATACTACAAATCCCATCATGCCTCTGCCTCTAGGAGTCATGCCTGTAATTGTCAGGGTCTTGCAATGTCTAATGGGACTTGTAATTTGGAGAGACGAAGTTGCCTTCCCCTGGTCTAAATGAAGTACACGAAAGTTTAAGAACAGAAGATTCCATTTCATGTAATAGGGTGGTTGGTGCTGTTTCTGGGCATGTTATTGTTATTTGCAGAAACTGATCCAATAACTTTGAGAAACTTACTGAAGCCAATATTATGAGGGTAGGCTTGTCTGGGGTAAGTCCAAGGATCAGGGATTCTGTAAGATTAGCCCCCATAGGAGGCAGATGACCACAGATGCATATATAGAATGATGGCATGGTTCTGCATGTTGCAAACCTCTTTATAAATTTGTAAAATGGACTAAGTGGGAGACTAACCTTCTAAGGTCAGAGGGATCTTTTAATATTCAACAGTGAGAACAGTTTATTCAAAATGATGGACCACAGCTAGTTAGTGATGGAAGTTGGCAGCAAGCACAGACATGGCTCAGAGAGAGTAAATATATTGCAGGAATAGGACTGACTGAAATGTTTAATCCAACTACGGCAACTATATTCTATACTTGTCCTGATGAGAGTATAATACCTGATGATGATTATCCTTCTGCTTTATAGTCTCTTTAACTCCTTCACGCCTAAGAGTAAAACAAATATTAAAGTGGTTCTAAAGGCTAAAGGTTTCTTACCTTCATGCATTCTATGCATGAAGGCAAAAAACCTTCTGTGTGCATCAGCCCCCCAATACTTACCTGAGCTTTCTTTTAATCCAGCGATGTACACGAGAGCATCAGCTCTCCAGGGACTCTGCCTCCTTATTGGCTGAGACAACAGTGGGAGCCATCAGCTCCCGCTGCTGTCAATCACAGCCAGTGAGCCAATGAGGAGTGAATCTTTACAAATGTCAAATCCTTAGAAAGATTTTAGTCAAAAGGAACAAAAAGATTCAGAACTGATGTCCCTGTTCTTTTAGCTCAAGAAAGTACTTGAAAAAAGTAATCGTACTTCTGACACATAAAATCTTTTGAAAAGAACACACTGCTCCAGGTATAACTAATATGCCCATTGGAACACACACCTGAGTGCTAGCCTCGGCTCACCTCCATGGTAAATTGTCAAAATAAGAAACGGCTGCACCTCAAGTGGGCTCCAAATAAGGTTTATTGGAATATGAAAATATCCAATATGACACCAAAGGACACCAGCAGTGGTCAAGGTAGACTTGTTTCACACAACAGGAATGTGCTTAATCATACCTAATGATAAAGCACATTTCTGTTGTGTGAAACGCGTCTACCTTGACCACTGCTGGTGTTTTCTGGTGTCATTTTGGATATTTTTATATTCCAGTAAACTTTACTTGGAGCCCACGTGAGGTGCAGCCTTTTCTTATTTTGACATAAAAGAAAACATCAACCCATTTGGTTTAAGAGTACGCATCTTGCCAACTTTAGATAACCTTGATTCAAATTTTAAACAACAATGGGAAGGTCATTTACATAAATGTTCCAGAGGTATGATGAATTTACTAATTGAGGAGTACAATAAGCAGATAGGTGGATTAGGCAAAGAGATTGATGGAATTTATTCTCAACTGTCATCTCTCTAGTCACATTCCGCCTATATATTACGAGAAAATAACTTGAAGGGACATCTAGAAAAATTTAACAAAGATATATTAAAAAAGAAAAAAAACTTTGCCGTGATAAGACTGCATTCCATGAAAATAGGGCCTATAAATGGCAACAAGAACACACAAAATGTAGGATAAGGAGAAATTCATATAACAATGTCTTCAATGACATCCACTCCATGTCAACAAATGTTTCATCCAATTCTTCCACTTTGCTTTCACTTCAAGGTTCCTCTAAACGAAAAAGTTCCCGCAAAACAAAAAAGTGTTCCCAAGGAGACAACCTACCCAACCGAACACACAAGAAATGCTCAACGTTACAATCAACACTTGCACTATCACGGGGGGGGGGGGTAAAAATCTGTGGTTAGAGTTGGGCGAGTAGTGCGGGTGGAGCAAAAGTTCAGCCTGAACCTGTCCTGTTCGTCCGTTCGGCGAACACCCGAGTTTGCACAGTGTATTCTAAGCCCTGACTGGGCAAAACTTTGCCCAGTCAGGGCACAGTGAATAGCTTGTTGTTTAAAGACTGTAAAAAAATGATTTGTAAAAAGCCAGATGTGGTGTATATTGAACAGCTCATGCATGTATATTTATGCCATATACTATAAGCAATAATAGATTTATTGCCTTTTTTTCTATGTACAGGATTTTTTCTGACATGTGATTTAGCTTAGTACATGTACAATTTACTACACAGAAATCCACACACATTCTTTTATTTATTAATTAAGTATTTTTTTTAATGGATTCATCTTAAGTGACGTGTTGATCTGCATTATGTACCGCACCTTATAGGATTGGATAATTGGATGTTCAACATTAATAACAAACTAGGGCTGAAATGTACACAATAAACATCACTGTACAATTGTATCAATACTTTGCATAATGCTAGCTATAAAATAATAATAACATTGCTTTTACTATTATTTTATTTATTCATTTCTGTCGTATTACTATTCATCGAAAGTAAACTAAATGGGTCAATGAATAGTTAACGTGAAAGAGACATAGTAAGACTTGTATGATGACAGTTTGTATAGGAAAGCAGATGGTGATCAGTAAATTCAGCGTCTGTTTCCTGGGGGAATCCGGCAGAAACTTTCATCCAATAAAATATCAGGTTTGTTGTTCTTTGGTGACTTAATTGTTCTTTTGTACTATTCTGAATGGAGCGGTCCCACCACTATAATCATGTGGGGGTCTTGTGGTGTCTCTATTGAGCGCTCAGCTCAGGTGTCAGTAGTCCCGGGAGAACGGCACACAGAAGATTTACAATCACTTTAATAATGAAGAATGATCTCAACGGCTTTACTATTTTTTGCAATCTGCTGTAATGTGTGAGATATTGTCATCATTTGTTACCAGCCTCCAGAATATCACCTCATCAGGTGGAATCCAACTCAACAGGGATATAAAAAGTTTTTACTGCTTAGTTAAGACACAGAAGAAGTACAAATGTCTAAATGTTTCTCTAAACTTTCATCCAATAAAATAAACTCCGTCTGTTCTCTGGAGAAGATGTCAAATAATGTTTTACTAAAGAACTGCTTTCCAGTATCACCAATGCCCAGAGAAATAAAAGTTATAAAGTTTAGTAGTTTCTTTGGCTAGATGTTCAGTATCTATTATATTTAACATTCAGATGCAAATATGCAAAATAATTAAATTGATATCAGCATGTAAGATATTAAGAACTTGCATATAATAAACAAAGATACAATATATTATTCAATAAAATATCAATAATAATAACGATTACAATAAATACTATAAATAATGGTGAACTGTGGGATAAATGTATTGAAGCAGTAGACATACCACGTCTATATACAGTATGTTGCTCAGCTCCCACTGAACAGGAACTGAATAGGCAGAAGTTTGGGCATTTGGACGAACACCCGAACAGCCAAAGTTTGGTATGAACCTAGATTTGGAAAAAACATTGGCTCATTCTTATCCCTCTGTCATAAGCCTATCCCTGCCCTCCAACATTGTGTGGGAGGTAAGTCGCTTCACCATGTGGTCAGCAGGAGGGTCAACCTAACTATAGACATGATCCAATAAGTAATGGCAGAGATGTTATATATCATTCATCGCCCACTGGGTAACTCTGCTGGCAGCTGGAAATGATACAGGATGGCATCAAATGACTGCAAACTCCCTGAGTCTGCCTCAGAATATCCTGTAAAACAGCATACCTATCTAGGAATAGCTGCATCACCAGCTTGAGGATGTGTGCCAAAAAAAAGCATGTCTATGTCCTGGCACAAGATGGAGTGCCACCTTTGGGCCTGCCCCTTCAGAGCTTAGAATTTATGCTCCTGTGTCATAGTTGCCAACATTGCAAAAAAAATATGTGGGACACTTTTTTGGCTGTAGGCGGAGCTGTCCAATAATTAGGAGGCGGGGCATTCGTTTGTAGGCATGGCTTAGCAATAAAAAATACAAGTGCGGCGTGTCGCGGTGAAAAAATGGGCGTGGTTTACATGGAATAGTGGGCGTGGCTTAAATTGGCATGTCTCAAAGAGGGTGTGGTTAGAGTCTGAGATGAATGAGGGACAGAGAGGGAAAGGGGGAGAGTGAAAGGGGGAGAGAGGAATGACAGGACAGCAGCCCCAGATCCTATACAACAATAGAAATATGTGTATTCTAGAAAGTTTAACAATCAGCAGATAAATATGCAGTTCAGTTTTGGACACCAGTTCTCAAAAAGGATATCGGGGAACTGGAGAAAGTGCAGAGAAGGGCAACCAAACTGATAAGAGGCCTGGGGGAGCTCAGCTATGAGGAAAGATTAGAGGAACTGAATTTGTTCACTCTTGAGAAGAGGAGAATAAGGGGGGATATGATCAACATGTTTAAATATATAAGGGGTCCATATAGTGAACTTGGTGTTAAGTTATTCACTTTACGGTCAACACAGAGGACAAGGGGGCACTCTTTATGACTGGAGGAAAAGAGATTTCATCTCCAAATACGGAAAGGTTTCTTCACAGTAAGAGCTGTGAAAATGTGGAATAGACTCCCTCCAGAGGTGGTTCTGGCCAGCTCAGTAGATTGCTTTAAGAAAGGCCTGGATACTTTCCTAAATGTACATAATATAACTGGGTATTGACAATTATAGGTAAAGTTGATCCAGGGAAAATCCGATTGCCTCTCTGGAATCAGGAAGGAATTTTTTCCCCTGCTGTAGCAAATTGGAGCATGCTCTGCTGGGGTTTTTTGCCTTCCTCTGGATCAACTGTGGGTATAGTATTGGGTATATTGGATTGTACGTTTTTGTTTTTTTTTTTTATGGTTGGACTGGATGGACTTGTGTCTTTTTTCAACCTGACTAACTATGTAACTATAAAGATACTCCAAACACCTGGTGTTAACGCTTCAATCACCCCGGCACCATGATTGTTATGGTGTCAGGATCATTGAAGCGCATTATTTCTATTATTACATTGTAATATAAAACTAAATCATTCAACTCACCATAATGCCGAATCAGTGGGATCCCTGAGCGTGTCACCTGCCACGTCGCCTGCCACCAGCAGAGTTCATCCTTGCATCAGGTGCCTCTAGCAGAGTCCGTCCTTGCATCAGGGGTCCCCAACAGAGTCTGTTCTTGCATTTAGGTGTTCCCAGCAGAGTCTGTCCTCATATCAGGTGCCCCCGGCAGAGTCCCTCCTTGCATCAGGTGCCCCCAGCAGAGTCTGTCCTCGCATCAGGTGCCCCCAGCAGAGTCAGTATAGACCCCCTCAGTGCAGACCCCCCTCCATCAATGCAGACCCCCTCAGTGCAGACCCCCCTCCATCAGTGCAGACCCCCTCAGTGCAGACCCCCCTCCATCAGTGCAGACCCCCTCAGTGCAGACCCCCTCAGTGCAGACCCCCTCCATCAATGCAGATCCCCTTCCATCAGTGCAGACCCCCTCATTGCAGACCCCCGTCTATTAATGCAGACCCCCCTCAGTGCAGCCCCCCTCTATTAGTGCAGACCCCCCTCTATTAGTGCAGACCCCCCCAGTGCAGCCCCCCTCTATTAGTGCAGCCCCCCTCAGTGCAGCCCCCCCTCTATTAGTGCAGCCCCCCTCAGTGCAGACCCCCTCTATTAGTGCAGACCCCCCTCCATCAGTGCAGATCCCCCTCTATTAGTGCAGACCCCCCTCAGTGCAGACCCCCCTCTATTAGTGCAGACCCCCCTCAGTGCAGACACCCGCTCTTTCAGTGCAGACCCCCCTCTATTAGTGCAGACCCCCCTCTATTAGTGCAGGCCCCCCCTCAGTGCAGATCACCCCCTTCATCAGTGCCAGTGCCAGTGCAGACCCTTCCCTCCCATAACGCCCCCACCACATGTCCAGGAGCGACCGGTGTTCTGCTGAGAAAGTTCCCCTCGGCAAGTAAGGATCCCCCTGTACTGCGCAGGTGCAGCGCTTGCGCAGTACGAGCTGGCGGAAATAGCCGAGCTGAATAGCTGGGGAACTTTCTCGGCAACACACCGGCGCCATGTGTTTAGTGGAGAGGGGAGGGGCTGATCCATGTAGCTAAAGAAGCCGATTCATTGGCTGCACGGATCGAACCCCCTTCCTCTCTCCACTGAACACTAGGGGGAAGACGTAGCGGCAGTGCCGGTGGCCATTTTGCTGGAGCCAGCTGCTCCAAAAATTAAAAAAACAATATTCCAGATTTTCCTGATGGAAATCCCGATTCGGGACAGCCTCCAGTCGGGACGAGGGTTCCAAAATCGGGATTGTCCCGGGAAAATCGGGACTGTTAGCAACTATGCTGTGTGCATCCTGTCCCCTAGACATACCAGCTGCAACACTGCATGACATCATTTTCCCTAAACCCATTGTATAGTCTCTTGAACACTTGTGGGGAACTGTTGTTTCAGAAGACAATTCACCAGATGCAATTTGTTTGTTCTGTAGCCAACATGTAGTACCCTGTCCAGGCAGGCTTAAAAGCTGTGGTTAAAATTCCTTAACATGTACCATTTTTAATCATTCTTGGGAAAAAAGTATTTCTTATTTCTAGCTGCAGTCTGCTTGCTCTCTATTTCAGAAAAAGTGGCCTGGTCAAAAAGGATTACATGCTTAGCATGAAATCTGTTAAATTTATCTTTTTTCAGTCTGTGAAAAAGAAAGCCAATTTTTCAGTTGTAGATGCAATCTGTTTACTCTTTCCCTCATAAATTGTGGCCTATCCATTGAAGGCTTGAAAAGTATGGTGCAATTCTGCTCCTGTGTACAGTTCCCTGAGCACACTACAGTAGTTCTATAAGTACAACACACAGCTCCCAGTGGCGGAGGTGGGGAGAGTGGGGGAAAAGTCTTCACAGATACCCACAGCCCACCCTGTCACACACATGGCTGTCAGATATCCTTGGGGGGGGGGGTGGGTGTTCTCCTAGACACTCATTCATTCCTTTCCTCACACATCAGCCCCCGGGGGGGTGATCAGCTGCACCCAGGCACACACTTCCGCCAACAAAGAAACATTGGTTCCCCAAAAGGAAAAACTGAGTCCAGTACTATATATAAAAGTGTTCATACCCTGGGACATAGCTCTGAGTATACAAGAGGAGGCAAAGTCAGGTTAGTAAGCAAAGAAGTTTAACAGTCAACATACACACCAAAGTTTGGTAAGGGAACCTCTCATCAATTGTATAGGGAAGAGGGATTAACTTGACTAAAGGCCACTGAAGCTGGAATGGCCCACCCAAGTGTGTCAGGGGGTGAGCCAGAGTTGCCCTACACAGAAACTGGAGTGGTGAGGGTCAGCATTGTGGGTGCCCTTTGGGTGGTGATTACAGCTTCTTCAGAACTCTAACCCAGAATGGCATATATCAGTCTATTATGCAGGCAGATGGCCCTCTTGGGTCTCTGCTCCTTAGGTGCAGATGGCCCTTCTCCATAAGATTCTTCTCCCAGCTCTGGAGATGATTGGACAGTCTCATTGGAACCTAGTGGGGCTAACACGTCTCCCTGAATTTGATGACTCTGTGGTATGAATTCTGGGGCTTCAGGCCTGAGTCGCTTATTCAGTCGATGCAGGAGGATGAGGGGGAGTGACATCTGTTAGTCATAACATCTTAATGTAAACAGGGCCGGTGCTACCACTAGGCAAACTAGGCGGCCGCCTAGGGAGCCCTGCTGCCTAGGGGGCGCCCGGCCATTGGTTTTCCAACTCTCTTCTCTCTGCAGCAAGCAACTAAGTCTCAGCATCAGCAGGCAGCCGCAGCTCCGTTCACACATAGTGTCAGAGGTGCAGCAGTGGTGGAGGACTGTGTCTGTGTTCCGAATCCCGCAGCAAGCAAACATTCATTGATGGGCGCTGGTGAGGCTACATTTGATGGGCGCTGGTGAGGCTACATTTGATGGGCGCTGGTGAGGCTGCATTTGATGGGCGCTGGTGAAGCTGCATTTGATGGGCGCTTTATTAAAAAGGTGGGATTTACATGGGCAGGGAAAAGGGGGTGGAGTCACCCGGGGGGGGAGCGGCAAAATGAGGTTTCGCCTAGGGTGTCAAAAATCCTTGCACCAGCCCTGAATGTAAACCTCCTCTTCCTCACTGCTTCCTCCTTCATCTGTGCCAGACAGTGGCGTCTGTGACCGGGTCACTGTAACTCACCTGTGTGCTGGTGTCTTGGTTCTCAGTCCTTACAGGTGCCCTGACAGATTCACTCAGAGACAGTAAGTGACTCCAGTGCCAGGTTTTCAGAGGCCCTGTTGTTCCTCTGCTTCTGCATCAGAGACTTCTAGTGCTTTTTCATAGGCTGTCTTTAGGTTTTTGAAAAGCCTTTCCACATAGCCTCTGTGGGTTGCTGCTGATATGCCACCTAAGGAGATACCAAAGGCCAAATCTACTGGCAGGTGAACTTCTCTCCTAAACATAAGTCTGTATAGAAAATTGCCGGTGGTGCTATTGTAGGCATGCACCACTATGGAGATGCACCTGCTCAAATGCTGTGTCTGGGACGTGCCGGTGCCCGTCAGGCGAATATGTGTGCGCGCTAGCGCTGTTTGGCGCCAAGGGCTCTTTAAAAGGATGTCAGTTGCACCCATGTGGTGCTGTTCGTCTGCAGCTCCGCACCTGTGTTCCTGAATCTGCCTGCTGTTGTTATCCCTGTTATTGACCCGGCTACGTCTGACCTTCCTGCTATCTCCAATCCGACCCGGCTTGCCTGACTCTGCTAACTTCTTGTGACCCATTGCCAATCACCTGCCTGCCTGCCTGACTATTCTGTGAATTATCCATTTGCCAATATCTGCCTGATCTCCTGCCAAACGGACTGTCTGACTCTGCTTTTGCCTGTGTCTTGTGTCGCTGCATTCCAGCCTTCTCATCCAGCTATAGGTTCTGCTGCTGCTACACCTCCTACCTGCCTGCCTGCTGATCCGCTTCAGCCTGCCAGCATCTGCAGCTCAGCCATTCCGGAAGGACTTCCACTCAGCTCTTGTGCCGGCTTCAGCAAGAACCTTCACCAGGCGCTCCTACCCACTGTGCTCAAGAGACCACTGTTCCCACTCCAGTGGCTCCTGAACCAGCACTGTAAGAGAGGTCTTCTTTTACAAGTCGGGCTCGACTACCAGGTACCTAACATGCTGCCTTTTCTCTGTAGGTAGGGTCCCCATCGTGTCAAGGTGTTTAAACCTTTCCAGCTGTGGATCATCTTAAGGGTGATATGGTGCAGTTCTTGATTTTCTGGATGCCCAGCATTTCAAGTGTCTCCCTTGATCAGAGTGAATTTTTTGGGTCAGTCTGTTGTGTACCTAAAACTTTGTTTTGCAACTGTGACATCTCATTGAGCTTTTTTGAGATAGACTTGGGCGGAACATGTGAAGTGACCAGTCACTACCAGCATGTTCCCTTGGCCACTAATGTCAGGGTCCAGGTTCAAGAAGTCAATGCACACCAAATCAATCTGACATTGGCTCTGAAGATGCCCCATTGGGGAAAATTTGGAGGGCAAGGCTTTCCTTTGGATGCAGTGGAGGCAGGTGCAGCAGTAGCTTTCGACTTGAGGGATCAATTTAGTGGACCACCCTGTCCTGAAGCTGTAAATGATACCACTCATTAAGTCCTGGGGCATTGATTAGGCTCCACTTCAACTGAAGAAAAGTTTGCTCTAATTTAACAGACCATTCTCCTTCTACAGACTCTTGAGACTTGCGTGGTCTTTTACGCTGACAGACTCTCTTGGTAAACCGTTTTTCTTCTTCACTGCCTTCTGTCTGGACTAGCTCAGTGAGGGGTTTGGGCTATCTTTGCAAACCCTTCAATGAACCTCCTGTAGTAAGAACAAAGCCCCAATAATTATCTCAATTCCTTTACAGTTTGGGGCCTGGGCCAGATGGTGACAGCTTCCAACTTCTTGGGGTCAGTAGCTACTCCCTCAGTGGAGACAACATACCCAAGGTAGGTAACTGATGACTGGTAGAACTGGCACTTCTCAAAGGATAGTTTTAGCCCTTCTTCATAGAGACACTTAAAGATTTTCTTTAACTATTCCTCATGTTCTTCTAGGGTCCAACAGAAGAAGATGATTTTGTCTAGGTGCAGGAGCACTTCAATTAGGTTGAACTTTCCATCAAGTGCTGGAAAGTTGCTGGGGCTCCAACAGTCTTTGTGGTATTTGGTTGAACTTAAAGAATCAAACTGGGCAGATGAAAGTTGTTTTCTCTCTATTGTCCAGATGCAGTGGGATCTTATGGTACTCCTCTAAGGTCCAGTATGCTAAACCACTTGGCCCCGGACAGACAGTGTAAAGCATCTTCGATGTGAGGGGTGGTGTATTGATCTGTAATGCTTCTTTTGTTGAGAGTGCAATAGTGAATGCAGATTCTTAAAAACTCTTCTTTCTCACCACCACAATGGGGGAGGTGTATGGACTTCTCCTGTATTATTCCTCTTCTTTGTAGCTCAACAATTTGTCATGAGGTCATCTAATTATGCTAATGAGATACACCTTGACCTTTCTAGGAAAGGCTTGTCATCTTGCAGATGGATGCGATGCTGAGCACTTTTTGCACATACCATGCCAAACTCAATTCTGGAGAAGGCTTTTTTCCAATTCCAGAGCAGGGTATTGGCCCATTCTCTTCATTCTGATGACAAGGAGGGATTTTCTGAGTGGAACCTATCTTCAGCCAAATCTTCAGGTGTTTCTCCAGCCAACTCATGTGGTGAAAGAGGTGTGGTTGGATTCACTTGCCCTATCTTCATCCAAGTTGGAAACTTCACTGGGGAATTAATAGCGTTTCATACACTGACTGGGATTTTACCATGAGTCCTTTGTAAGGCCTTGAGCAAAACTATTTCTAGTATCAATTCAAGTCCTGAATCTTTCTCTTGGAAAAAAATCTAGAGAATGATATAAAGCCTGGGCTGAGTTCAGTTCAACTTGACTGAAGCCTACAGACGCATCACTTTGCCAGGCTGTAGAACTTTGTCCATTCTATATAGCTTTCAGACTTTTCCCGCCCCTTCAGATGGGGCTTTCTGTTATTGAGCCATGCTCTATTACACTGTTCACATCATGGGATGTATGCTTTCGGGGATGACCTTACTCTCTGAGATGTGAGAGGTGAGGAGCCATCGAACTAGGTCTATGTTGGTCCCCACTATCATGAAACTTTGCCTCCTGGAGTTTGGGAACACACAATTGTCAGAGAGTTGGAAGGCTCAAGTTGTCGTACCACCAATGGGCCAAATTCAAGCATGACTGAGAGGTATCCATCATAGAGTAGTTTCTAGGTTCCTATACCCCAGATCTGTAAGTCTTATAGGGCTTACACACGGTCGGACTTTGTTTGGACATTCCGACAACAAAATCCACGGATTTTTTCCGACGGATGTTGGCTCAAACTTGTCTTGCATACACAGGGTCACACAAAGTTGTCGGAAATTCCGATCGTTCTGAATGCGGTGACGTAAAACACGTACGTCGGGACTATAAATGGGGCAGTGGCCAATAGCTTTCATCTCTTTATTTATTCTGAGCATGCGTGGCACTTTGTCCGTCGGATTTGTGTACACACGATCGGAATTTCCGACAACGGATTTTGTTGTCGGAAAATTTTATCTCCTGCTCTCCAACTTTGTGTGTCGGAAAATCCGATGGAAAATGTCCGATGGAGCCCATACACAGTCGGAATTTCCGACAACACGCTCCGATCGGACATTTTCCATCGGAAAATCCGACCCTGTGTACAGGGCATTACAGTTTCTGTAGGTAATTATAGGGCAAGTAATTCAGGTGCTTATCATAAAAAACACAATATATTCTGGTTACTTGAATCCCAGAATCTAAGAGGGTTTTCATGTAAACACCCTCTACCCAAACAGGCACTATCATAGAAAGGTCTACAAGGTTGGTAAAAAACCTGCTTGGAGAAGCAGCAGCAGCTTGTCCAGTAGTGTAAACTTGAACTCCTCTTTTGGTGGCAGTTGGTTTTCCTTGCTGTTTGGACTGATGGCTTGAAGCTTGGTGTGCATTAATCTCCCTTCAGCTGGGGCCTGAGAATGATGGTAATTTGGACAGCCTAATCAAGGCTTTAGACATGGCTTGGTGTGAAGGCCCAGGCCTCATCTGCCATCTATTTTTGTTCTGGGAAGTGGGCTGAGCTGATTTTATGGTGCACTAAGTTAGGTCCTTCAACGATGCCTTCTGGAGTTTTCAGTATCTATCTGTAACTGTTCTAGGATTTCTGCTGCAGTATTAGGCAGAATCCTTCCTCTTTGGCACTGTGCTCTGAAGTGTCCAGCTTCTCCACAACCATAACATTTCTTCACAGAGGGAGGTATTGCCTCGCTTGACTTCGCCTAACTTAGTGCCTTCCCTTCTGAGGCTAAGTTAACCACCGTCTGTTGCACATCAGTAATAGATTTCTGAATTACCACCTGAGTCTGTACCATCTGCCCAACAGTCTTCTGAACTCCAGAGAAGGCTTGGGCCACCTGAGCTATAGCTTGAGTTAAATCCTTGATGGCTGGGGGCATTCCATTCACATCTTTCTCTGCTTCACTTGTGCTGGCCTGAACTGAGTATATTGATGTGCCTTGCCTTCCCTTTCAAGGATTAGATTTATGGGTCTTGGCTACAATCCAAGGTAACTCTTCCTGAATTACTTTCATAATTTTAGAGTAAGTTTAATGATCACTCAAGTCCAGATCTTGAGCATTATAGACTCTAGAGGTAGCACCCCTTTGAGGACTTGGGTTATTAGGGCTTTTCTCACAACTTCAGCTTCCATTCCACCCTTCAGGATGACTTGAAAAATTTTCTCTAGTCGTGTGATGAAGACTGACAGTTTTTCCCCTTCTTGCTGATATGTGTGCTCGAAGTGGTATGTCAGCTCCACACAGTTCTCCACTCTTTTATTGATCTCTCTGAGAGATTCCAAGCACACTGCGACAGTGCGTCCTGATTGGTCCCTCATCAGGTTCCTGATGACTATTCGCTGTCTCTTTATGGCATCATCTACTTCCAATTCTTCTATAGCCTGTACAGCCTGATCTATCCAAGTGCCAAAGTCATCTTCCCCCAAGGATAAGGGACTCTTTCTGGAGAAGAACTACAGCTTTCAGTATCCATAGTTGACAAGTGTGGACACATTCTTCATTAAATTCTCTATCAGTTTGCCCACATTGGGAAAGAAGGAAGCAGGGGAAAACCCTGGGGGAGTCACCGGCACTGTAAAAATCACCTCAGCCACGCATATATACAGTTCAAACCAGTGGCGGTGCGTCTGTTATGGGCGCCCGGGCGCTGCCCCCTCTGTCTCACCACCCCCTCTGTGTAGAATGGATAGATTCATGCATAACATGAATCTATCCATGGCCCCTGTAGCCACCCCCTATTCAGGTATCCAGCACCTTTTCGGGTCCCGGGCACCTGAATTCCAGCAGCGGGGGTGTTTTTGTGAAGCACCTGATTAGAGCCATAGGCTCCAATCAGCTTAAAAAAATGTGAACTGCGAGCACAGAGCCTTGCATTCGCAGTCCACCCAGGTGTGTTAGAAAAGCGAATGAATATATGAATGTTAAATGGACTGTAATGTGTTTCTGCAAACTGCAAAATGCACTAAAAATGCACAGGTGTGAACCTAAGGTAAATGACAACAGTGGAAGATGCCTGGACATACAATGTGCATCAGCACAGATTCTTTGGAAAAGCATGTACCAGGGTGATTTACAAGAAAGAATTGTGGGCAAAACATTGTAACCCCATAATTCAAAGTGTACAAACAAGGACTTTATATCAGTATAACCAGCTGCTATTTTCATGAAAACTAGTGATTAAAGTAAAAATAGGCTTTTCAGGTAATACTATCATGTTAAAGCTTATATGAAATTTAAGTGGTTGGAATTACACAAACATGTTTGAGTTCTTTGTATTGCAGTGCTGGGGTACATATTCTTATGTGTTCTGCCTGTGGGCTCAGAACTTTACAACCCAAAAAAATTTTCAGGACAAGTACAGTATTTGTCTGCGACAACTAACTGAACAACAACACCATACCTGCTGTTTTTTTATTATTATTTTAGGTCTTTTCCCTTACATGGCATGTGTAGCAGGGCAATATAGTAGCTCAAGGGCATACTGGTCACCTCCAGCCAATGGTACATCCTTGACTCCCACTCATCCAAAGATATGATCACATTTTAGTTGTAGCCTTGCCTTCCCTGCCATGGTTTGCTTGATCAGTGCAAGAACTGCCTTACAAGGAAAAAGTAAAAAAAAAATGTAAAAAATATAAAAAAGTTATTTAAAACGTGTTAAAAATAATAAAACCCATAACAAAACAGTGATGTTGGGTGGGAAAAGGACTGGGTCTGGACCAGTGTTTGGCTCTCGTTACTATCATAGGTGAAGTTTTTGCCTTTTGGGGGGTGCTCTGGTGAAGAACTTGTTTGTGTACTCTGTGCCCCTAAGGGCTCACGCTTTCTCCAATGTGCAGATAGAACAGAGGGTCCACTATTCAGTATTCAGTTCATCCATGGAAATCTTGTTCTCTCTGGCCATCAGAAATGGTCTTTGTAACCCATTAGAGACATCCCTCTCCCTATTCTCACCTAGGTGATATTCCTTGTAGCCATCACTTCTGCCAAGCAAGTATCAATATTTTTTTACTGCATTGCCTCCCTTTCTTCTGGCTTTTGTTTCAGGAGGGGTGTGTTTTGGTGTTTGCATTTCTATTTGGGTATATTGATTATTATTTGGTGTTGATAGGGTTACCTGGTTGAAATTTTTATATACAACAAGTGCTATTTTTACCAACTTATTAATTGAAGTAGTCAGACTTATAAGGTGAGTGAATGACAAATTGGGGTGTTCATGAAGAGATGGTTTGAAGAACACAACGGAGAAAGCTTCTTCCATGGCGCTGAGGATTATGTGACCACTGTGATTGGCTGTCACAGCGGTCATGTGGTCCGAAAACTCCCAATCGCAAGGAGCGATCAGAAGCTTTTGATGAGGTGAAGATAACTGTGACGGAAGCGTGCAGCACGTGCGCTCTCAGCACAAGTGTATTGGCAGCAATTGATGCAAATATGCGGCCCCTCTGTGCTAAGGACCAGGCACCGAGAGGCCACATATTTGTGTGTGGCCAGCGCCAAGGGGTTAAAGGAAGAGACTGGGGTGTTACTTATCTTTTAGTTTTTCTTTGACACATCTGACTAGAAGAACATTACTTTAAAAACATATTAAAGTGATATTAAAGGCAAAAATGTAAAAAGAAATAACAAACATGTCATACTTACCTGCTCCCGGCCACTCCCTCCTGTCAAGTGCCCCCAGAGCAAGCGGGTTGCAATGGGGGCACCCAAGCAGACACGCTCCCAAGCCACTGGTCTGCGTGTCCATGCAGAAATGGAGCCATGGCCCATCCCTGTCCCTCTCTCTCTCATTTTTGGCTTATTGGCCGAGACTGACAGCAGCGGGAGCCAATGGCTCAGCCAATGAGGAGGAAGAGTCCCCAGAGAGCCAATTCTCTAGTGCAGGTAAGTATTAGGGAAGGCTGTGGTCTGCTGAACACAGAAGGTTTTTTACCTTCATGCATTAAATGCATGAAGGTAAAAAACCTTCAGCCTTTAGAACCACTTTAAGATAACATAATTCTAATGTTTGATTTCTTCTTTAGAATAAAACCTATGATTGATCAATCAACACCTGGAACCTGTTTTTAACTTTGGAAGTTTTTCATCTCAGGATCTGGCAAGGTCTGGGGTAGGAGTGTTGTCTCTGCAACGTTGTATGACAAATAGTCCCTTGTGGCAAAGAAATTTATACAAGGAAATTTTTTTTATTAGGTCCTATAAAGAAAATACCCTTTAAAATGAAGTCAACTTACCACTTAAAATGTGAACTTACTGAGAACAGTTGATGGTCATCAATAGGGATGAGCCCGCGGTTCGAGTCGAATGGGTGTTTGCCATTCCCATTCGCCGAATTCTGAACTTTATGGGGCATTCACGGGAAATTCGAGCGCCCACAGAATGCCCCATAATGCACTGCGAGATCACAGTGCATTGATGTTCAATGATTGGCCAAAGCATGCACCTGACCTGCATGCTTTGGCCAATTACAGCATGCTTTACTGTGAGACCTATGATTGGCCAGAGGCAGAATGCCTTTGGCCAATCATAGCACAGAAGTCCACGCCCCACACTATGTACGGCTGCTTACAGAGCGGCCGTATATAGTGTAATGAATGAGAGCAGCAAAATTACATTTCTAAAGGAAAAAATGTAATTTAAAACTGCTTGCTGCTGTAATGTATTGTCGGATCCCAGCAATATACATAAAAAAATCATTGATGAAAATGTCATGGGTTCCCCCCAGTCCATAACAGCAGTTTGTGAGCAGTTTTAAATGACATTTTTTCCTTTAGAAATGTCATATTGCTGTGGTACTGTTATGAACATGGGGAAGATGTGTTACTTTACAGGCAGACTAAGGAGACCCCCCAGGCACAATATTTAAAGGAATATTTAATTTTTATTGTTTCACTTTAAGCATTATTAATATCACTGCTCCTGAAAAAAAGGCTGTTTTTAAAACTTTTTTTGCATTGATACATGTCCCCTGGGTTAGGACACCGGGTCCCCATATACATTGGTATATGGTATATTGGTATGGCAATAACTTGCATATAAGCCTTTAAAATTAGCACTTTTGATTGTTCATGCTCGTGTCCCATAGACTTTAACGGTGTTTGCACAAATGTTTTGCTTGTTCGCATGTTCTGGTGCGAACCGAACCAGGGGGCGTTCGGCTCATCCCTAGTCATCAACTTTAACTAATATTAAAAATGAATTTTGAATACACCAACAAAATGTGTTTATTAATTTAGACAGAATCGTCTACATACAATATAATTAAAGTGACCCTGACACTAAAATAATTACATTACAATCAGCTTATAAAATAACATGTGTAATATATATTTTTTCTGGAAGGTGGTGAGTGAAATCTTCCCTCTCTTGAAGAGTGATAGGTGTCACTGATATCAGTTTATGGTGTTTTGGATACTTTGTTCCCCTCTGGCCACTGTTGTTCATCCTCACTAAGTGACTACATTGTTCTGTAGTGATGTAATGGCTGGTGGGAGGAACCACTACATCCAACAGTAGACAAGATTTCCAACAACCCAAAGTGTCTGATACCAGTGGTGTCCAGAGCAAAAATTAAAGGAGAGGTAAGTAACAAATTTAACAGTGTTCATTCTTAATACACTAGCAAAGTAGAAAAATAACCATAATAGAGGTAATAATAGAATAATGCTATAACTATTGGTAACCCAGTGTTTGCTCCATATATATTAGCGGATAACTATTTTTGTATTCAGGTCCGGTCTGAACAGAATTATGCAACATTTTGGGAAAAATATACAGCCCAGAAGTCCAATACTTGAGGTTATTATTGCAAAAACCTCCACAGCCACCATGTATTTCCCTCTGGTGCTCAGATAGGCCGGAATCATGGCAATCCAGACACTGCAGAACACCAGCATGCTGAAGGTGATGTACTTGGCCTCATTAAAAATGTCTGGCAATGTCCTGGCTAAAAAAGCTACAATGAAACTCACAGCTGCCAGAAGCCCCATATATCCCAGAACAGAGTAGAAGCCGATAACCGAACCCTCATTACACTGAATGATGATCTTCCCCTGATAAGAGTGAGTGTCCCGATCCTGGAAGGGGGGAGAAATAGACAACCAAGTGACACAGATTATGACTTGAACCAGTGAGAAGACACACATGATAAAATTGGGCAGTGTGGCTCCCATCCATTTCCTCCAGGGACTCCCAGGTTTGGTGGCTTTAAAAGCAATACACACCATGATACTTTTGGCAAGCAGAGAAGAGACAGCGACTGAGAAGATGACACCAAAAGAGGTTACACGCAACATGCAGGTCACATCTACTGGATGGCCAAGGAACAAGAAGACACAGAGGAAGCTCAGCATGATGGAGACCAGGAGAAGATAGCTCAGGTTCTGGTTATTAGCTTTAACAATGGGGGTGTCCTGGTAATGTATAAATACCCCCAATATTAAACCAGCCAGAAGACAACAGAGGATGGAGACAGCTGAAAATATTGCAACAATGGGATCATCCGTGTAGGAGAGAAAGTCCACAAATTTTGGAACACACCGATCCTTCTTCTCATTTGGCCATTCATCATCAGGACATTTCATGCAGTTTTCACTGTCTGCAGGAAGAACAATACAAACACAATGAGCATCGGGGTCAGAGCTTCTGAGAAAACAAATTGTCTTGTGTTGCATCACAGCTAGCAACAGAATTTCCATCAAAGCTGTATGAGAAATAAAATATAATAAAAATAATATAAATATTATATAAATGTAACCGCTTGCCGACTGTGTCACTTACTCGTATGGCGGCAAGGTGGCAACGCTGTGCTGGATCACGTACTGGATACATGATCTGCAGTCCAAGGAAGGGGGCACGCATGCCCGCCAGCTTGGCGGTCCTTCGATTAGATCCAGAACCAATCTGTCATCAGGTTCAGGCCAATGATTTGTGGTTGAGGTAGAGGGTGCATAGGCCTAGCGCATTATCCTCAATACATGTTTTATTCAATAAAAATGGAGGTAAATATACTTACAAACCAGTACTTGTGTCATAGAATTATCATAAAATCATCTGCTTAAATCCATATGCGAAAATCCACAACACTTGTAGTCACATTGGTTAACGTGTTTCAAGGTTTCCCTCTTCTTCAGAGCCTAGTTTGGATGTCTCTTAGTGTTGACGAGGAACTTTTCAGTCAGGATCAGTGCCTTCTCTGTTTAGTGCTGCTGTATATAGCTTCTTTGTTGAACAAGGAAGCTACCGTATTTATCGGCGTATTACACACACTTTTTTCCCCTTAAAATCAGGGGAAAATCGTGGGTGCGTGTTATACGCCGATCCCCTGCGATCCCCCGCTGTCAGACCTAAAAAATCGCTGACCGCGATTTGAAAATGGCGCCGCCGGCACCGAAATACACAGTGCCGGTCCTCGGCTCTTCTCGGCCACTTTCGGCTTCACTCGAGCGCCGCCCGAACCTAGCTGAGTGTACTCGGCTAGGTTCGGATAGCTCCGCTCACCGTCACGCCCATCCCGAGTGGAGCCGAAAGTGAACGAGAGCCGCCAAGAAGAGCCGAGGACCGGCTCTGTGTATTTCGTTGCCTGCGGCGCTATTTTCAAATCGCGGTCGGCGATTTTGAAGCTCAGCGAGCTGCAAGGCTGCACTGGGGCAAGGCTGGACTGGGGCAAAGCTGCACTGGGGCAAAGCTGCACTGGGGCAAGGCTGCACTGGGACAAGGCTGCAATGGACACTGGGGAAGGCTGCACTGACAAGGCTGCACTGACAAGGCTGCACTGACATGGCTGCACTGACATGGCTGCACTGGGGAAGGCTGCACTGACAAGGCTGCACTGACAAGGCTGCACTGACATGGCTGCACTGACATGGCTGCACTGGCAAGGCTGCACTGGGGCAAGGCTGCACTGAAAAGGCTGCAATGATGGGCATTTAAATGTAAGTTTTTTTCCCTTCAACTTCCCTCCTAAAAGTTTTTTTTTCCTTAAAATTCCCTCCTAAATTGGGGTGCGTGTTATACGCCGGTGCGTGTTATACGCCGATAAATACGGTATATACAGCAACACGTAACAGAGAAAGCACTGATCCTGACTGAAAAGTTCCTCGTCAACACTGATGCCGCGTACACACGGTCGGACTTTCCAACGGGAAATGTTGGATGTGAGCTTGTTGTCGGAAAATCTGACCGTGCGTATGCTCCATCGAACATTTTCTGTGGGACTTTCCACCAACAAATGTTTGAGAGCAGGTTCTCAAATTTTCCACCAACAAAACTTGTTGTCGGAAAGTCCGATCTTGTGTACACAAGTCCGTTGCACAAAAGTTCACGCATGCTCGGAATCAAGCAGAAGGAGCCACACTGGCTATTGAACTTCCTTTTTCTCGGCTCGTCGTACATGTTGTACATCACCGCGTTCTCACATTCGGAATTGTTGGCCAACATTTGTGTGACCGCGTGTACGCAAGACAAGTTTGAGCCCACATCCTTCGGAAAAAAACCCACGGTTTTGTTGGCGGAAAGTCCGATCGTGTGTACGCAGCATAAGAGACATCCAAACAAGGCTCTGAAGAATAAGGAAACCTTGAAATGCATTTGCCAATGTGACTTAGAGCCTATAGAGTCCTTCATGGGGTGCTTGGAAATCCTGATTGGCAGCCCACAGATTCTGCAGCACCTGTACTTCTCCCATTCACTGCCCAACCCAAAATTCAGGTGGAAACAGCAAATTTAACTCCCCTTGATTTTCTTGAGCTGTTTTTCACTGAAGATCTGTATAAATCGATTATGGATCAAAGCAATTTATATGCCAAACAATTTATCACCTCCAAACCAAATGTGTTCTTTGCCAGACAATTTGAATGAAAACCTATCATGGCTTTCATGTGTATATCTGGAATTACACCACAAAACACATTCTGCTACTTCTCCTGAGTATGGGGATACCACATGTGAGTGGCTTTTTGGATGTCTAGGCATGTGCCAGACCCCAAAATCCAATAAGTACCCTCAGGCTTTTAACGGGCGTTATTTCCTCATTACACTTCTTGACTACCTATCACAGTTTCAGAAGCCTTGAAATGCCAGAATAGCACAAAATACCCCCCAAATGACCCTTTTTTGGAAAGTAGACACCCCATGCTATTTGCTGAGAGGCATGGTGAGTGCATGGGAGATTTTGCCACATGTTTTCGGAAATTTTTTTTTATCAAAGTTGTCAATTTAATAAGATATTTCTCATACATGCCATGTGTATATGTGAAACTACACCACAAAACACATTCCGCTACTTTTACTGAGTATGGGAATACCAAATGTGAGAGACTTTTTGGCAGCCTGTCCATGTACAGGACCCCAAAATCCAATAAGCATGTTCAAGCTTTTAAAGAGCATATTTCCTCATTACACTTCCTGACTACCTATCGCAGTTTTGGGGGCCCTTAAATGACAGGATAGTAAAAAACACCCCTCAAGTGACCTATTTTTGGAAAGTAGACACAAGGTATTTGCTAAGAGGCATGGTGAGTATTTTGCAGATCTCATTTGTTGCCACAATTTTTTGTAAAATGAAAAAGACAATTTATTTTTTCTTTTCTTTTTTTAATTTTCAAAACCTTGAAAATTGAGATCTGCAAAATACTTACCGTGCCTCTTATCGATATCTTTGGGGTATCTACTTTCAGAAATGGGGTCATTTGGGGGGAGGGGGTAGTGCTATCTTGGCATTTCAGGGCTTCCAAAGCTGTGATAGGTAGTGAGGAAGTGAAATGAGCAAAATTGCGCCTTTTGAAAGCCTGAAGGCAGTCATTGTTTTTTTGCACCTGAATGCGGCTAGGCTCCCAAAAAGTCTCACACATGTGGTATCCCCGTACTCAGGATAAGCAGCGGAATGTATTTTGGGATGTAATTCCACATATATCCATGGCATGTGTGAGCAATATACAATTTAGGTGACAACTTTGGGTAAGAACATAAACTTTTTTTGTCATTTTCCAGGAACTGGTGGTAAAAAATAAAATATTCCATGGGCTCAACATGCCTCTCAGCAAAAAGCTTTGGGTGTCTTCTTTCCAAATAGGGGTTATTGGGGGGGGGGGTAGTGCTATCTTGGCATTTCAGGGCATCCGAAACTGTGATAGGTAGTGAGGAAATTAAATGATTAGCGTCCTTTGAAAGCCTGAAGGTGGTAATTGGTTTTCAGCAACTGACTAGGCTCCAAAAAGTCTCACACATGTGGTATCCCCATACTCAGGAGAATCAGAAAAATGTGTTTTTGGGTGTAATCCCCCTGAGGAATGCACATGACCCTGTAGAATAACACATAGGGGAGGGACAAGGAGGACGGTACTGTGAGTGCACCCTATGGAAGAAATTGAAGACGAGCAGCTGGTGTCACAGAGACAACATACTGCATTGGTTTTTCAAGCGAGGTCAGAGTGGTGCACTACAAGCACCCTGAATATGTGAGTAGTGATTTGTTGACATTTTAATAAAGTGTTGGTTTTAAATGATATAAGCACTATAGGAGTATTGTTTCTTGCATACATGAATCCTGTGGTAAGAGACATTAACACAGCCAAAGAGGATTAAATGGAGACAGAACATCCTTACTCATTAGTCCGCTGGTGACTAAAAAGCGAGCACTGATCAAACTTAATTGTGAGGTCACTGGCATAGAGATGAGAGCACATCCAGAAGGGGAGCACGAGTGGGGTATTATCACTTGTTGTAGTAGATGAGCACTTTTAAGGATTGCGCAGGGGTGGTGACCATATGCACAACAATTTAAATTGGACAATTTAAAAATTTTTTTTGTTTTTTTAATATATTTTTCCTTTTGAGAATATAGCATGTAAAGCCCCATACACACGATAGGACTTTGTACAAACTTTCCTGTGGATTTTTGTACAAAGGGCGTTGGCCATAAGTTTTCCAGCCAACTTTCACCAAATAATGTGGTTTTTCAGCTCTTTACCACCACCCTTTGGTCAATTTCTGTATTGTTGTCTGATATTGTGTCAATCTCACCGCTATTATCGGTGAGATTGACACCTTGCGAGCCTGGTTCACACTGGTGCGGGGATCTGACTTGGATCCCCGCCAATGCCAGGCAGTGTTTGGTATGAATCTTGAGGGGGAACTCCACACCAAATTTTAAATAAAAAAAGGCATGGGTTCCCCTCCAGGGGCATACCAGGCCCTTAGGTCTGGTATGGATCTTAAGGGGAACCCCTATGCCAAAAAAACGGTGTGGGGGTCCCCCCAAGATCCATACCAGACCCTTATCCGAGCACGCAGCCCGGCCAGTCAGGAAAGGGGGTGGGGACGAGCGAGCACCCCCCCTCCTGAGCCATACCAGGCCGCATGCCCTCAACATGGGGGGTGGGTGCATTGGGGGAGGGGGCGCCCTGCTTCTCCCCCCACCCCAAAGCACTTTGTCCCCATGTTGATGAGGACAAGGGCCTCTTCCCGACAACCCTGGCCATTGGTTGTCAGGGTCTGCAGGCGGGGGGGCTTATCGGAATCTGGGAGCCACCTTTAATAAGGGGGCCCCTAGATCCCGGCCCCCCACCCTATGTGAATGAGTAGGGGGTACATCGGGGGTACACCTAGGGAAAAAAGTGTCAATAAAAAAACACACTACACAGGTTTTTAAAGTAATTTATTAGGCAGCTCCGGGGTCTTCTTCCGACTCCGGGGGTCTTCTTCCGACTTCGGGGGTCTCTCTGGCGTCTTCTCCCAGTGTCCGGTTCTTCTCCACTCTCTCTGGCCTCTTCTCCTGGTGTCCGGTTCTAGTGCTGGCTCCTCCGCTATCTTCTGCCGCTCTTTTGCTAGCGGTGGCCCGGACTTCTGCATCATCTTCTTCCCTCTTCTTTTCTTCCGATGTTGACATGACGCTTTCTCTCGATGTAATGCTGTGTAAGCGCTCCGTAATGACTTATATAGGCATGAGGCGGGGTCACCGGGTGATGTCATCCGATGACCACGCCCCCTTATGACGTCACAGTCCCAGCATGCCCCGGGATTGTGGCGTCATATTGACACTTTTTTCCTAGGTGAATAGGTAGGGATACGATGTACCCCATACTCATTCACATAGGGTGGGGGGGGCCAGGATCTGGGGGCCCCCTTATTAATGGGGGCTCCTGGATTCCGATAAGCCCCCCGGCCACAGACCCCAACAACCAACGGCCAGGGTTGTTGGGAAGAGGCCCTTGTCCTCATCAACATGGGGACAAGGTGCTTTTGAGTGGGGGGGCCGCAGTGCGCCCCCAAAGCACCCACCCCTCATGTTGAGGTCATGCGGCCTGGTACGGCTCAGGATGGATAAATATAAGTACAATGAAATATATGTGCGAGCTGCAAGTGAACAAAAGGGAACCTTTTGGAGAAAAAAAAAAAATTCAAAACATATGGCACTTCAAGTAACAATTCAGCAAGGAGAGGAGGAAAAGGAATGGGATGGGAGTTGTGAAAACAAAAAATGTTGTTAAATGTTGGAAAACAAATCAAGTCCATCCATATCATTAAATAAAATTAAAGCCATAAATATGAAAAAAAAAACCCTGCAGGAATCACCGTCATTGTACGCAGTGTGTGTACACTGGGATTTTTCCACCGGCCACCCGTGATTGCTCCAGAGACAGGCAGAATGGGGATCTGTCAGTGTAAACAAACAGATCCCCATTCTGTCAGGGGAGGAGAGACAGATTGTCTGTTCCTGGTAATTAGGAACAGCGATCTGTCTCCTCCTCCAGTCAGCCCAGTCCCATACAGTTAGCAACACTTTCCAGGGAACACACTTAACCCCTTGATCGCCTCATAGTGTTAACCCCTTACCTGCCAGTGACATTTATACAGTAATCAGTGGCTATTTTTAGCTCTGATCGCTGTATAAATGTCACTGGTCCCAAAAAAGTGTCAAAAGTGTCCGATTTATCCGCCGCAATGTTGCAGTCCCACTAAAAATCGCAGATCGCCGCCTTACTAGTAAAAAAGAATAATAATAAAAATGCCATAAATTTATCCCATAGTTTGTAGACGCTATAACTTTTGCGCAAACCAATCAATATACGCTTATTGTGATTTTTTTTTACCAAAAATATGTAGCAGAATACATATCGGCCTAAACTGAGGAAGAAATGTGTTTTTTTTACATTTTTTTTTAAAGTTATTATAGCAAAAAGTTAAAAAATATTGTTTTTTTTTTTTTTCAAAATTGTCGCTCTTTTTTTGTTTATAGCCCAAAAAATAAAAAACACAGAGGTGATCAAATACCACCAAAAGAAAGCTCTATTTGTGGGAAATAAAGGACATACATTTTATTTGGGTACAACGTCGCACGACCGCGCAATTGTCAGTTAAAGCAACGCAGTGCCTGATTGCAAAGAATGGCCCGGTCATGAAGGGGGCAAATCCTTCCGGTCCTTAAGTGGTTAATGGTTGTCTGTTGAGTTATTTTGAGAGGACAGCAAATTTACACTGTTATACAAGCTGTACACTCACTACTTTACATTGTAGTGTCATTTCTTCAGTGTTGTCATGTAAAAGATATAATAAAATATTTACAAAAATGTGAGGGGTGTACTCACTTTTTTGAGTTACTGTATACTCACTTGGCACTTTATTTATGAACACTAATATTGGGATTTTTGTGATTTAATGTGAGATAAGAAGTTGACAATATTGTGTGTATATATATATATATATATATATATATATATATATAATTTTTTTATATATATATTTTATTTATTTGTTTTGTTTTGTTATTTGCACACACAGATTTATTACATAAGCACTTAATGCGCACTTGATGTGATATGTGCATTATAGAGTGATACATATGGAGAGATTTAATAAAACTGGTACACAGAATCTGGTGGAGCTGTGAATAGTAACCAATCAGCTACTAACTTCAGCTTGTTCAATGAAGCTTTGACAATAAAACCTGGATGCTGATTGGTTTCTATGCAGAGCAGCACCAGATTCTGTACTGTAAAGTTTTAGTAAATCAACCCTGTAGTATCTGTTTAGAAGGAGGTTTCAGGCTGGGTTCACACTATGTGCTGTTGGGGGGCACGGCAGGGGGTCCTTTGCGTCCCCGTTCACCATTTTAATTCGTACAAATTTTTGGCTGAATTTGGACCTGAAACAGAGACAAAGACGCACAGGACTCTTCTACTGTGTGCTCCGCGGCTGCCTCAGAGATGTCTGAACCGGCTCCACTCTCCTGTCATGCTAATTGGATGTGGGGAAACCTGCATCCAATTGGCAATAGTGTGAACCCAGCCTGAGCCTAGGTTCACATTAATGTGATTTGGCATGTCAAATTGCATGCAAAATCAGCTGCTATTGCTGACAATGGCTATAGTTGCCACCTCATCCCTTTAAACCCAAAGACACATTAATTACACGGGTTCTGAGACTGATTAAGGTGGTAATTAAACTCACTTGGTGCCTTATCTGCATTTAATCAGCCTCAGAATCTGTGTAATTCAAAGGTGTTCGGGTTTAAAGGGATGAGGTGGCAACTCTAGCACCATCCGAATCGATTCCCAAAATGAGTTCCTGTATAACTTTTGGCGACTTCAGGTGCAATTTCAATAGACATCTGTGCAGGAACCCGCAGATGTCTCTGAAATCGCCCCATAAAGTCGGACTGACACACAGGTATAAAATTGTGCGAGTTGTGTGAACTTAGGCTTATAGTTGGTTTAGAAAGCGCAGCACATTGATTGAATTGTAATTACCGCATATACTCGAGTATAAGTTGACCCGAATATAAGCCGAGGCACCTAATTTTACCACAAAAAACTGTGAAAACTTATTGACTCGAGTATAAACCGAGGGTGAGAAATGTGCAGCTACTGTAAGTGGAAAAGAGGGTCAACAATGCCCATTTGCAGCCTCACTGTGCCCATTTGTAGCCATAGGTCCCCCGAACTTCAAACTTGGTAGTTAAGGGTTCCTAGATGTCCCCTAGCTGCAGCCAAAATGTGGGGACTCTGGACCCAAAGGGTCCCGAAATGACATTGCTGCAGATGGACACAGTTGACCAAATTTGGGGCCCCGTATCTCGGGGTCACCTGGTGCTAGGAACCCCAAATTTGGTGTGCAAACCCAATGGAACTAGCACTACAACATATCCAGTTGGGGTTCCTAGAACCAAGTGGCCCTGAGATAAGGGGCCCCAAATTCGGTTCAGAAAATGTCAAGCACTTTTCTGCAGCAGAGAATGACATTTTCCTAACCGATTTTGGGGCCCCATATCTCGGGGCCACTTAGTGCTAGGAACCCCAGCTTTGGATATGTTGTAGTGCTAGATCCACTGGGTTTGCATACCAACTTTAATCTTCCTAGCACAAAGTGGCCCCGAGATACGGAGCCCCAAAGTCGGTTTCGAAAATGCCAAGCACTTTTCTGCAGCAGAGAATGACATTTTCCGAACCGACTTTGGGACCCCATATCTTGGGGCCACTTGATGCTAGGAACCCCATGTTGTATATGTTGTAATATGTTCACCGATTTATGTGGGACATTATTATATATATGTACACATACAGTCAATATTAACCAGGCCAGAATTGAGTTGACAATGGTCGATTTGTCCAAGCCAACTCAGTTTTAATATAACAGCTGAAGACCCTTTGATGTGTTAGTCTAATGCAAGTCTACCTAGGGGTGTGAGGTATGGGCTATTAACCTAATTGAACATTTCAAAGGGTACATTGTTTAAAGGACCATAGAAGAAGTATTTATTGATGGTAATTAGACTTGAGGGAGTAACAATGGGATCAAGGAGTGTTTTGGGTTGGCCTAGCGGAGGCTCCCTCCTGGGGGGCTAATATATCAGGGGGACTTGATATTAATATGCAAGAATACAGATTAGGAATGTAGGTATTCCAAGGGCTCGAAAGGGTGTTCAGGTGGTATCTGTTAATCTAATCTAATTACACATATCTAAGGGTACTTGTTGATGTTGATATGCGGGAGTGCAAATTGGGGCGGTTTATGACAACAGCTGTTTACGGCTGGGGGTTGTTGTCTGTCTGAAAGAATGAAGCTAATCAAAGTCCTAAATTGAAATGGCCAATCAAATTGCTCAGCCATTCAGTGTCTAGTGAATATAACAAGGTAATCAGTCTATAGTTGAAGTTAGGCTTGTCTGTGTATGGACACACAGACCTAGGAAATGGGTCGCTGAATTATATACTCTGTTGGATTTTTTGTCATCTGTGGACTTTGGACTTTGTTCTGTGTTGAAAGTCAATAAAGTGCATCTCTCTGGAAGAATTGGGTTGCTGCGGAAGAGTACTTACTAATTAAATATCGTACCCACGATACCACTATCCACCTACTACTATTATTAATATACCACTACACCCCAGCTTTGGATATGTTGCAGTACTAGTTCCACTGGGTGTGCACACCAAATTCCTAGGTTCCTAGCTCCAAGTGGCCCCAAGATACGGGGCCCCAAATTCAGTTTGGGAAATGTCATTCTTTGCACCAGAAAAGTGCTTGACTCGAGTATAAGCGGAGGGGGGCACTTTCAGCACAAAAAAAATGTGCTGAAAAACTTGGCTTATACTCGAGTATATACGGTACTTTGCACAGAGTATAGGAGTGTGAAAAGTGCCTGCTGCTGATAATATCAGGTGATAAATCATTAATTAGCTCTAGGCTGCTTGCAAAGTTGTTTGATTGCAATTCCACATATACCAATGGCATGTGTGAGCAATATATAATTTAAGTGACATCTTTGTGTAAAAAAAAAAAAAAAAAAAAAAAAAAAAAGAAAGAAAAATAATTTTTTTGTCATTTTTTAAAAACTTGTGACAAAAAATAAAATTGCCATGGGCTCAACATGCCTCTCAGCAAATTCCTTGGGATAATTACATTTGAAAAAGGGGTAATTGGGGGGGGGGGGTTTGTAGTGCCCTGGCATTTTAGCACCTCAAGAAATGTGATAGGCAGCTGTGTAAATTTCAGTATATATAGTATACCATAGTATATATATATATATATATATATATATCATTTATTAATTTTGTGCAAACCAATCAATATACGCTTATTGGGATTTTTTTTTTACCAAAGACATGTAGCAGAATACATTTTGGCATAAATTTATAACAGAATTAGAGTTTATTGGATATTTTTTATAACAAAAAGTTGAAAATATTGTTTTTTTTTTTCAAAAATGTTGGTCTTTTTTCGTTTCTAAAAAAAAATAAAAAAATAAAAACAGTGATAATCAAATACCACGGATAAAAAGCTCTATTTGTGTGAAAAAAGGACATACATTTTGTTTGGGTAAAGTGTTGCATGATCGTACAGGTACGCCCATTTGCCCACCACATTTAATGTAGCGCAGTGCCGAATAGCAGAAAGTGGTTAATGAAAATTCATGTGAGGATAATTAATTGATATGAACTAATTTCACCACTTGCCGGCCGCCGATATACGTCGGCACAATGGCAGCAGTGGGCAAATGGGCGTACCTGTACGTCCCATTTAAGAGCTGGGGATAGCAGGCGCACATGTGCCCACCGTGCACAGCGTAACTGTGCTCGTGGGACCGGTGGACTCGATGTCTGCCGGTCTCCCGGAGATTGTGTCACAGAGCCGCAGAACAGGGAAGTGCCTATGTAAACAAGGCATTTCCCCATTCTGTCTTGTGATATGACAGAGATCACCACTCCCTGTCATCAGGAGCAGTGATCACTGACATGTGACTTGAAGCCCCCCACAGTTAGAATCACTCCCTAGGACACACTTAACCCCTTCATCGCCCCCTAGTGGTTAACCTCTTCACTGCCAGTGTCATTTACACAGTAATCAGTGCATTTTTATAGCACTGATCACTGTATAAATGAAAATGGCCTCAAAATAGTGTCAAAAGTGTCCGATGTGTCAGCTATAATGTCGCAGTCCTGATAAAAATCGCAGATTGCTGCCATTACTAATAAAAAAAATTAAAAGGCCATAAAACTATCCCCTATTTTGTAGACGCTATAACTTTTGCGTAAACCAATCAATATACGCTTATTGCGATTTTTTTTTTTTTTTTACCAAAAATATGTAGAAGAATACATATCGGCCTAAACTGAGGAAAAAAAATTGGGTTTTTTAATATATTTTGGGGGGATATTTATTATAGCAAAAAGTAAAAAATAATGCGTTTTTTTCACAATTGTCACTCTTATTTTGTTTATAGCACAAAAAATAAAAATCGCAGAGGTGATCAAATACCACCAAAAGAAAGCTCTATTTGTGGGGAAAAAAGGACATCCATTTTGTGTGGGTGCAACGTCGCATGACTACACATTTGTCAGTTAAAGCGATGCAGTGCCGAATCGCAAAAAGTGCTCTCGTCAGGAAGGGGGTAAAATCTTCCAGGGCTGAAGCGGGTAATATTATTATTTAAGGTACTTATATAGCACTGTCAAATTACGCAATGCTTTACATATACATTGTACATTCACATTGGTCCCTACCCTCAAGGAGCTTACAATCTAAGGTCCCTAACTCACATTCATATACTAGGGCCAATTTAGACAGAAGCCAATTAACTTACCAATACGTCTTTGGAGTGTGGGAGGAAACTTGAGCACCTAGAGGAAACCCACGCAGGCACAGGTAGAACATGCAAACTCCAGGCGGGTAGTGTTGTGGTGTGGTATTTGAACCAGCGACCCTTTTTACTGCTAGGTGAGAGTGCTACCCACTACACCACTGTGCTGCCCTAATATGGTTCATGAATCAACAAAATAATGGACATATGTTTTGTATTTTTTAGAATATGTTGTTTATTTCTAGGAAAGACATTTATTGATACCTCACTAAGACCTTTTATTTTGTTTAGTTCCTAGATAGTACTAAATGGCATCAATATATGGTTGACACACCTTTGATTGCAAACTTCTTCCAACATGTGTCTGTCTGTCTGGACCCCAGACCAAAGATATCAGCTCTAACCTTCTCCTTCCATAGCCATTTGACCAGGCTAACCTTTGCAACAGCCCCTACTCCCAACTCATCCAACTTAAATTTATTGAAAAAAAGGTTCAACTTAGCATAAAAAACGGGGGGCACTAGGGCTGTGGGCTTTGAGAGATCTTGCACACACCAGCCCCATTTTACCAGTGACCATCCGGCCAGGTAACTCATGAGGTACGCTTTCAAGCCTTCACTCACAAACACCTTATAGTGCATCAGCCAAAAATGCATAGACATAAAAACATCTACGTCAGGAAATCCATATCCATTGTGTTCCATCCGCATCATCACAACTCTCCGCTCCACTGTGTTGCGTTTGTTTTTTTAATTAATCAGACTTACGATACATGGGACATAACATTACACAATACTGGTTGGTCATAGAGATATTGTCAGTTTTTGGATTGAGTAGATTTCTCAAACAAATGCTGTTTTATACAATGGGGGTAAATATCATTGTTGTATTCAATTGACAGTTCAATTAACAGGCTATTGTCTCTATAGCTACAGTAAACAAGTAAGAAATGTACTTTTCTGAGGTTCTTTCAGCTTTCAAACTAAAAGAATGACTGTTAAGCCCCATACACACGATAGGACTTTGTACAAACTTTCCCTTGGATTTTTGTACAAAGGGCGTTGGCCAAAAGTTTGTCTTGCATACAGACAACAGGACTTTTCCAGCCAACTTTCACCAAATCACGTGGTTTTTCAGCTCTTTACCACCACCCTTTGGTCAACTTCTGTATTGTTGTCTGATATTGTGTCAATCTTGCCACTTTTATTGACGAGATTGACACCTTGCGAGCCGGGTTCACACGAGTTGGATCCCCGCCAAGGACAGGCACTGTGTTTGGTATGAATCTTGAGGGGGAACTCCACGCCAAATTTTAAATAAATGGCTTCCCCTCCAGGGGCATTCCAGGACCTTAGATCTGGTCTGGATTTTAAGGGAAACCCCCTATGCCAAAAAAATAGTGTGGGGGTCCCCCCAAAATCCATACCAGATCCTTATATGAGCACGCAGCCTGGCCGGTCAGTAAAGAGGGTAGGGACAAGCGAGCGCCCCCCCTCCTGAACCGTACCAGGCCGCATGCCCTCAGCATGGGGGGTGGCACCTTGTCCCCATGTTGATGAGGACAAGGGCCTCTTCCCGACAACCCTGGCCATTGGTTGTCGGGGTCTGCGGGCGGGGGGCTTATCGGAATCCAGAAGCCCCCTTTAATAAGGGGGCCCCCAGATCCCGGCCCCCCACCCAATGTGAATGAGTATGGGGTACATGGTACCCCTACCCATTCACCTATGGAAAAAAAGTGTCAATAAAAAAAACACACTACACAGGTTTTAAAATGAATTTATTAGGCAGCTCCAAGGGTCTTCTTCAGACTTTGGGGGTCTTCTTCCAACTTCAGGGGTCTTCTGCCGACTTTGGGGTCTCTCGGGCCTCTTCTCCCTTTCTCCAGTGTCGTCTCCGCACTCTCTGGTTCTTCTCCGGTGCCTTCTTCCTTCTGCCAGGCTCCTCCGCTATCTTCTGTTCTTTTGCCGCACTTTTGCTAGCGGAGGAACTCAGACGTCTGGCTCGTCTTCTTCCCTCTTCTCTTCCAGAGATGTTGACACGATGTTCTTTCTGACTGTAATGCTGTCTGTGCGCTCTGCTATGACTTATATAGGCGGTGACCCCGCCCCCTATGACATCACAGTCCCGGCGCATGCTGGGACTGCAAGGTCATAAGGGGGTGTGGTCATAGGATGACATAGGGAGGCCATCTCTTCCAGGTGTTTTATCTTTTTGCATGCATCCCAACACCTTCTCCACTTCTTTCTCAGACACAGGATCAAACTAAATTTGTACCTCCTCCTCACCTATACTCTTGCCCACCACAGCACAATAATCCACCAGTTCTTTCTCAGGCACCTCCTTCTGAATACCATATACACCTTCCACCTCTTCCTCTCCTAACATCACAGATCTCATCATTTTATTATTGGCATATACTTTTTTAAAAAAGAATCTAGAGCACTGTTTCCTCTCCTCCATTTCACGCACTTTAGCATTGAACATAATTTTCTTCCCTTTTTCTTTTAGTATCTTACTTCTCTCTTTTTTTATCTCCTCCAATTCTTTTGTCACATCCACACCACACCTCTTAAATTTATTCAAAAGATGCGATCTTTGCATAAGTCTCTCATCATTTTTATTTTTCTCATTTGCTCTGGCTCTACATATTTTCTGGAAGAAACCAGCAACTTGTTTTTTTGCCCAGTCCCACCAGAACAGCACATCTGAAAATTCTCCCTTCTTTTCCATCACTCTGTAGCAACACATAGAAAATTGCTTGCACACCTCCTCTTCCTCCAGCACTGAGACATTCAGTTTCCACACTCCAGGGCCAAACTTGACCCTTACCCCCAACACCACTTTACACATAATCATCCTAAGGTCAGAGAAAAGAACTGGAACCACCATATAATCCTCCACTTCCAAAAACTCAGATAAAAGGAAAAAGGAGACAGTGCCCTTATCTGAAAAAAAGGTATGAGTAACTTTACTCCCTTCTTTCTCCGCAGCGGCATCCTTCAACCTGAAGTCGCCCACCAACTCATTCAACATTCCTGATGTCACATCCATACCACCATCACCTCCAGCTCCCTGTCTTTCATCTTTTTTTTTCACACAGTTAAAATAGCTTGAGACCACTGTCACCATCCTCCCAGGTAAGTACAATCTCAATGTGTTAAAGAAAACTTTTCTTTCATTTTTTTCTGCTGGTGCATAACAATTAATAATTCTTAATTGTGTTCCTTGAAAATCAATCATGACAGGCAAACATCTGCCCAGTACTATTTCTTCATATGAAATCACTTTAATATTATCATTGTTAATGAGCACCCCCACCCCTGCTGGTTTGGAAATGCTACTTGGTGCCCATACTGTAACTCCCCTCCGCCGCTCTTTAATGCCACTCAGATGTTCAATACCACATTCCTGTAAACAAATTATATTGGCTTTAATGGAGCACATATAATCCATGATGACTGCATTCCTGTGTCCAGATTTAATGCTTCTCACATTTATGGAACCAATAATCAGTGCCATCAGGAAGAAAAGAAGACTAGCCATCATAAATTTGTATTAGGTTTTTCTCTCCTTCTCAGCCTCTTTTAACATCTTTTGTTTCCTCCAGGTCACCGGCGAGCTGGCTGAACCCTCGGTATCCCCAGGTATGTCTATTTGCAAGACTCTCTCCTCCTCACTGCCAGACTCCTCCCCCTCTTTCCGAGGCCACTTCAGAGCTGATTGCGGCTCGGACTCAGGAGACAGGAGAAGCCGCTGCCCACATTCCACACTGCCGATGCTGTCAACGCTGTCCATTTCCTCCTCCCCCTCTTCATCACTAGATGACAGGTGACCAATCAGGGAAGGCATAGAGAGTGGACTGGGAACGGCCTCCTCGCCGCCCGCACTGTACATGCCCCCTTCTTGACTCTTCGATTTTTTAATTCTATATTTTTAAACATTTGTTTTCATGTTTTAATTTTTTTCTACATACTTTCATCAGAGTTGTTCAATGTCACCATAGTAATACAGTACTACTCTTGGGGGGGGTTTCAGGGCTTATTTTTTTTACACTTTGCTGTTATAACAGCAAAGTTTTCATCTGTCATGAATGTGTTAACTGTGATTGGCCACATCTAATCTCATGGTGCAGGGTGCTGTGATTGGCACAGGTACCATGTGACAGCTGTGGGCCAATCACAGCATAGGCATTACAGCTGTTATGAATTAAATCATTTCTGACGACTTTGTTGACATTGTGATCATGTGATCGCATAGCGATAATATCATTTGTACACACATTTACTGTTATTTTCAGCTCTGGGAACTTGTGGGTAAACCAATTATGCTCATTGTACCATAACAACCAATAATGTTCTGGGGCAGTAGGCATGGTGTCATTAGTTACTATGATGTTGGCAGCCAGCCTGCCTGCAAAAATGGCAACTCATGATGCTAATCCAGAACAGGTGGCATGCAAGGCCACTCCATAATTCAGGAGAGGATGAGAGTCTGGTTCTTCCAGACCTCCTCCACTTTCTGCCTTCTACTACACTGCTGGGAGCTTTGATGTGAATAGGTGGCTGTGTGATCGGGAGTACTGTGTTATGGTGGACTGTATGATGGGGACCTCTGTGATTTGAAGGAGCTCTGTGATAAGAAGACTTGGTGATGGGGGAGAACCTGATATGACGAGAGGACTCTGACATATAATGGGAACTTTTTTGTTTACAAACTTTTTATTAAGGTATATTACGTACATATTATCATGACAATATACAAAAATGAGTATATGTCACAAATATAGGTTTAAATCATAAAACAAACAACAATTCATAAGCATACTGAGAATCTGCAGGGCATATGAAACAACAGTTGTACAAATATAAGTATATTGAAAGTCAAAAATATATCCAATGGCATCAATCCTTCAACTCATGCTGACATAAGCATGTACTATATCATTTCAAGGTAACAGAATATGCCTAAGGGTATTCTAAGCCTCCCACTTGCGATTAAACAAGTGAATCTTATCTTGTAGGGTATACAGGACCATTTCCATCAACATAACCCCATCAACACTCTCTAATATTATGGACAGGGGGACCGTTGAGGACTTCCAATGTAGAACAATGGCCCATAGAGTTGACTTGACACACAGTGTGAATAAGTCTCTCTTCTTTGCGTAAGACACCTGGAATTGGAGCTCTAATAAGGCACATTGATATTGTAAGATTTAAGGGCGTGCCTGATATCGCTGAGGCTATAGCGGATATCTTATTCCATACAGAAGAGAGTTGTTCGCATTCCCAGAATGTATGTTTGAAGGATCCTATAAGTGGACAGCCCTGAAAACAGAGGTCAGAGGTTCCTGGAAACATAGCTTGGAGTTTGGAGAGGGTATAATACCGCCTGGCCAATACTTTAAAGGTGGTTTCTCTAATTGCTAAAGATTTGGTGCATTTACACAAATAAACCAGCATAATATCCCAGTCCACTGGAGTAAATTGTGTAGCACAGTCAGCTTCCCATTCATATAAGTGAGCACACTGGTGAAATTGGAAGTAATAGCAGATTTATAAAGATTTGAGATAAGGCCCTTACCTCTGGGAGAGTCATGGCAAAGCTGCTCAAAAAATGTAATTGGAGAGGTTGGAGAAAGGTTATAATGGGAGGTATAAAAATGTCTAATTTATAGGTAGTGATAAAATTCCCGAAGCTGTATTTGTTTCTGTGTGTGTAAAAGGTCAAAAGTAGTAAATGCTCCCCCTATTTGGATGTCTGCTAAAGTGATAAGGAAATAAGTTAGCCACCATGAAAAGCTCTCCAGAGAGTTGAAAGCTGGGGTAAATGTAGGTTCTCCTAAAAAGGATGAATTTGGAGGTACAGAGGATACCAGACTGAATTTGGTCTTATAACAATTCCAAAGGGTTAGTGGTTGGGCAACTATGGTGTTAAAAGAGTCGAGCCTATGGTTATAGATGGAGGTTGACCATAGAATACTTGGGAGATAAAAAGGGGCGGATAGAGCTGGTTTCAAATCTCACCCAAGGAACTTTCCAATTTGCTATATTCCATTGGGCTATTTGAGAGAAGCGAGCCACTAGAAAATATAACCATAGATTAGGTAGTCCAAGCCCACCAGCAGACTGGGGTTTGTAGAGAATATGTCTAGAAAATCGAGGGTGCTTATCTTGCCAAATAAACCTATTAACATCTCTTTGCAGGTTATCAATACAGGATTTTGGAATGGTGATAGGGAGAGCTCTAAAAAGATATAACAGTTTAGGTAATATATTCATTTTGATGACTGACTCTCCCTAGGAATGAGATCGGATAAGAACGCCAGATCTAGTAAGTAAGTTTCGGAGACAAGATACACATTGAGGATAATTTGCAGCAAAAATGGAAGATGACTGTGGTGTCACATAAATTCCAATATATTCTATTTTATCAACAGACCATTGGAATGGAAAGGATACTCGGAGGGCTTCACACTGGGTAACTGGTATATTAATTGGGAGAGCTGTAGATTTAGTGATATTGACTGAGAGTCCGGATATAGAGGCAAATTTAGATAGAGAATAGATTGGATAGGGAAATTTGAGTCAGAAAAAGCATAACATCGTCTACAAACATGCAGAGTTTAAACTGGGAAGATTTAATAGGGTATCCAGTTACATCTGGGTGTCTTTTAATAGCTATTCCCAGGGGTTCTAGTGTCAAGGCAAACAATAACAAGGAGAGGGGGCATCCCTGAAGAGTACCTTTGCCCAGCGTAAAGAAATCCAAATTGCAACTTGGTAATTTTATTTTCGTCCATGGAGAGTGATAGAGGGCTTGTACCCTTGTTAGAAATTCATTTTAAAGTTCATATGTTTCAGCATTGAGAATAGACACACTGTCAAAGTCTTTATTTATGTTGAGGCTTAGTAACAGGACCTGTTTTGTGTGTAAATTAGCTTCCTGAAGAACATTCATGGAAAGGTGGATGTTATCGGTAATGAACCTATTAGCGATGATTCCCAATTGATCAGAAGAGGTTAGTGATTCAATAATAGCAGCTAGCCTATAAGCCAAAACTTGACCAAATATTTTGAGGTCATTATTGGTAACTGATATTGGTCTATAGTTTTGTGGGAGTAAATGGTCTTTGAGAGGTTTTGGTAGCAGGGATATTTTGGCTAAGGTCATTTCTTCTGGAAAGTGGTTGCCATTGAGGACATTAAACTACCATTAAACATGGTAGTTAACTGTGGGGTTAAAATAGGAGCATAGTGTTTGTAGTAACTAGCAGTAAACCCATCTGGGCCTGGAGCAACTGATCGTTTTAAAGATTTAATTACATTGTGGATTTCTTCCTCTGTAAAGGAAGCATTAAAAGTGTCTACTTGGGAGGATGTTAGAGTTGGGAGAGGAAGGGAAGCTAACCATGTTAGCTATTCTTGCGAAGGGGAGGACGAGGGATGGGCTAGTAGAGTCGAATAAAAGTTTTCAAAAATGCTAAGGACTTTCTTAGGGAGTGATGCTATGTTACCTGTAGGTTTACGGAGTTTATATACTTGGGGAGGATGCAATGAATGGTTACATTTGCGAGCAAACATAGATGATGCAGAGTTGCAGTGTAAGATAAATTTTGCTTTTGACCAACGTAGGGATTTTTCTACTTTAGCTGATAACAGGGTATTTAGTTCTAACCACTTCTGAGCAATCCGTTGCCTATTAGTGGTTGTTGGGTTTCCAATTTATACTCTGTGTAGCTTATTGAGCTCTTTAGTCAGCATAGAGATTTGTTGCCAACGTTCTTTATTTTTGGCTATCTTAATAAGGCAGCCTCATAAAACAGCCTCGTGGGCCACCCACAATGTGCCAGGGGAGATACCTGGTGTAGAATTTAGGGTAAAGTATTCTTGTATAGCGTCAGAAATTTCTTGACTAATAATTGGGTCTGAGAGCAGAGAGCAGAGATGCCACATTTATGGAGTCTCTGAAAGACCAATGTGAGTGGTGGATAAAGTTACAATGTTATAGTCAGACCATGGGCAGAGATGAATTCCAGATTTGGTGGAATTGGCTAGAATAATGGGAGTACAATAGATATAATCCAGTCTAGCAAAAGAATCATGGGATAAGAGTAAAGTGGTCTTTGGCTCCAATGTTATGAGATCGCCAAGAATATATCAATTGAAATGACTGTAGCGATTTAGTTAGTGATTTAGGGAATGTTTTAGAGAATAGAGAAGTGGTGCTTCTGTCTAAATGTGGGTGGGCCACAAGGTTAAAATCCCTGCCAATAAACATATGGGGTGAAGCGTACCATTCCAGGGCTTTAAAAAAGGCTGAGAAAAATATTGCTTTTGTCACATTTGGGGCGTACACATTTGCTATCGTGAGTTCACGTCCGGCTAAAATACCCCAACAGCAGAATAAATCCTCTGTCTGGGTCCCTGAAAACATGCTGAACCTCAAAGGAGAAAGAGTTATGCAAGAATATTGCTACCCCTCTACATCTAGAAGAGTGTAGTGTATAAAAAGCCTGTTATATGTTCTGTGAAAAAACATAGGATGGTTATTAGAGGAAAAACGTGTCTCTTGTAATAATATAATTTGTGCGCCCTGTCTTTTGTAGCATGTAAAGGCTTTTTTTGCGTTTATGGGGTGTGTTAAAGCCTTGCACATTATGTGTTATACACGTGATTGCCATTGATTGGTTGAATTACTGCTAGGCTTACCCTATGCAAGTTGTAGATAAAGTAAGGAGTTACCAAAAATCCCCCCCATGAGGACAGCACATCCCAGGGAGTACCATCGATCAAAAGTATCACCACGATTCAAAATACCTAAACCATATCTGATATGCTTCAATAATGTAATCAACATAAACACTAACCAAAAGGAGCTGTATAAAACAAGAATGAGAGAATACAGCCTTAGGGTTTTGTGCTGGTATAACATGGGTTCAGGTGTCATATCTAGAGCTGTGGTGGAAAATATAGATATGAGTGGAGTGGGGTAGCATAGCATTGACCACCACTGAACTAGCCTGCTGAGAATGTGTTTCTAAAACTATCAGTTGACATGTTTCAAAAAGAGAGGAAAAAACAAGGGGGTTATAAGGCATTGTAATAAACCTCTATACTTTGGAACCAGGTAAAGACAAATTTGAATCAGTTGAGAGTTAAAGAAGTATAACAAAATCACCAAAAATTTAAAGATTTCTGTGTTGCCCTAAAAAAAAAAAAAAAAAAGAAAAAGGGTTTTGAGGGTGCAGTATCAAATGGCCACTGTGGGAATGTTGAGCAGTCATGGTGATTCCTGAAGCAGTCTATGGTAGACAGTCTCAATTTTCTCTTTATTCCTCTTTCCTCCTGATCTGAGAGGTAATAAAAGTCATTATCCAAGCAATATAATAGACTGTGATAAGTATGGTAGATGTCAGATAAGGCCACTAGGTCACACAGGTTGGACTTGATGGACTTGTGTCTTTTTATTACCGACTATGTAACTAGGTGGTGCTCTATCATCACAAATATGGAAAGTTTAGTAGTCAGTTATTGGTAAAGTTTTAACATAGAGAATAGGTCTAATCCTGGTTCCAGTAGTGGGTAGGAGAGAAGAGAGCTGTTTAAGCTTTAGCCAATTTCATGTCTGATGCGTCCCCTTTCACGTCTTGGTGAGGGGGGTATGCCAGATGAGAGACGGGTAAGGTGTGGAAGGTGGACGACGTAGAGCTTCCGCTTCCATGAGTCCCAGTTTAACCAATATTTCTTGGCCCTCAAATATGGTAGTAGCCACGTATGTTGTACCATTGTGAGGAATGGTGAGCTCAAAGGGGAAACCTCATCTATAGCGAAGCGTGCAGAAGCTAATACTGTGGTGATCTCCTTCATTTTACGTTGTCTATCCAGAGTGAATGGAGAGATATCTGGATAAATCTGTATTGGTATTCTGTCCAAGGAGATAGCAGGAGAATTTTGCGGGCTGCTCTCAGGATCTCTTCTTTTATCAGAAAGTCCTTCAGGCAGAGCACAAGGTCCCTAGGAGGCTTATAATGGGGTGGTTTTGGTCGTAAGGCCCTGTGAATGCGATCACAGGTGAAAGAGTTAGCCTCCTGGTCTGGTAAAAGTGATTGAAACAGCTTAAGCATGGCAGGGAAAAGTTCAGTGACAGATTCAAGGACTCCCCGGATCCTCAAATTGTTTCTACGATTCTGATTGTCGAGATCCTTGACCTGAGACTGTAATTGGTTAAGTGATGCAGCAAGAGCCTCATGTTCCCTAGATAAATCATTGTGGGCTATACTGAGTTCATCATGTTTTGTTTCTAAGCGGTCAGTATGGGCCCCCAGAGCTGCTATCCCCTGTGTCAGGGTTTTTGTGCTTTTGCGTAGCTCTGATTGGAATTTGGCTGCTATGTTGCTGTATATGGATTCCAGACTTTTGTCCAGATCCTCTTTAGTGAGAGGAGAAGTGTACTCACTGTCCTGTGCAGGAATAGAGGAGTCCTGTGAGAGCTGCAATGTAGGTGAGGAAGGGCTGCCAGCGCCATCTTGAGACATGCTGAATCTCTCCTGTGTTGGCAGAAAATAGTTGGTGAGAGACTTCTGTGTGGTCCCCTTGGTTTTCCTCTTCTTTGAAGACATGCACAGCTTGGTCCTGGGGGTGATGTGGATATCTGGTGTGAAAATCACTGTGTTCTGGCCCCAGGAAGCAGGCTAAACGAAGGGTGTAGAGCAGAGCTACTCAGACATGCAGCCGTTCCCGCGGAAGCTGCGCATGCGCCCCCCATATAATGGGGGCTTTGACAGATAGGGAGGACTCAGATGTATACGGGGTACTCTGACATGTTGGGGGATCTTTGATGTGAAGAGGGGATTTTAATGGGAAGTTAATTAATCAAGGTAGTTGAGTGCATTATCAAAGGTTCAGGTTTTCTATTGATATGCAACATTTCCATTTTTTATACTTTAGACTGGGTGCCTCTGGATTTTGCATACTTTTAACCACTTCAGCCCCGGAAGGATTTACCCCCTTCCTGACCAGAGCACTTTTTGCGATTCGACACTGCGTCGCTTTACCTGAAAATTGCGCGGTCGTGCAACATTGCACCCAAACAAAATTGACGTCCTTTTTTCCCCACAAATAGAGATTTCTTTTGGTGGTATTTGATCACCTCTGCGGTTTTTATTTTTTGCGCTATAAATGAAAAAAGAGCAACAATTTTGGAATAAAAACAATATTTTTTACTTTTTGCTATAATAAATATCCCCAAAAATAAATAAAAAAAGTTTGTTTTTTTTTCTCAGTTTAGGCCGATATGGATTCTTCTACATATTTTTGGTAAAAAAAAATTGCAATAAGCATATATTGATTGGTTTGCGCAAAAGTTATAGAGTCTACAAAATAGGGGATAGTTTTACAGCATTTTAATTATTAATTTTTTTTTTATTAGTAATGGCGGCAATCTGTGTTTTTTATCATGACTGCGACATTATGGCGGACACGTCGGACACTTTTGAAACTATTTTGGGACCATCGTCATTTATACAGTGATCAGTGCTATAAAAAAAGCACTGATTACTTTGTAAATGACACTGGCAGGGAAGGGGTTAAACACTAGGGGGCAATCAAGGGGTTAAGTGTGTCCTAGGGGGTCATTCTAACTGTAAGGGGGATGGGCTACCACTCATATGACAGCGATTACTACTCCCAATGACAGGGAGCAGTGATCTCTGTCATGTCACTAGGCAGAACGGGGAAATGCCTTGTTTACATAGGCATCTCCTCGTTCTTCTGCTCCGTGACACGATCTCGGGCACCCGGCGGACATCGAGTTGCCCACAGTGCCGCTTCTTAAAGGCGACGTGCCTGTACGCCCATTTGCCCAGCCGTGCCATTGTGCCAACATATATCATCGCGTGCTGGTCGGCATGTGGTTAAAGAGTGCTGCTTCTGGAAAAATGTTGAGAAACACTAGTCTGAATATATTTTCCTGGTGCTACCCTATTGTCCACCAACAAGTGGAGACTCTGCATAGGTCCCATAAATGTTAACTGCATATTTCTCCCCTTTTTTTAATTTAGGTAGATATCTTTGGGTTGGTCACCACACCTGTAAATAAGTAGATTATCTTGTTATTAATAAAATAAATATAATATGTAGTATAATATAATAATATTCCCTCCCCACGTGCCCCTTCCCCTGACTTCTCTGTCAAGATCAATGGCACAACCATCAAACCATCCCCGCATGCCACGGTGCTAGGTGTAATCTCAGACGCTGAATTCTCCTCGTTTGGCTACATTTCAACTTTAAAAGATATCTTACATGTAGTATATGGATTTTACTAAAAATTCTAAATCTCAGTGCTAGGATCTTAACACAAGAGCCCAGTAAACTGTCTGTAGTTAGTTTGAATTCTATCTCTGTATACATGAGTGTTTCCCTCAATAGTCCAACAACTTGTAGGCTAGAAGTAGTATTACACCATCCCACATGTTATTCCCTGCACCACTAGAGCATGATATACTATGCTTTTGCACATCTGTGTTTTTCAGTATAAAGGTAAAAACCATTAACAAATAAAATTGTATATAAATAAGGTATACCAGTCACATTGGATATATGCCCTTCTGAACATGGCACACAGTCATAGCAGCAAGAGTGGATTGAAGATCCTGGCTTTCTTCTGTATCCAGCCAAACAAGAGTCCACACACAAAGACTCCAGCATCTAAAAGAAGTTGAAAAAAAAAAAAAGTCTTCTTGTGTGAAATAACATTGGAGATGCAATATTAGTGTGTTGCAAAACATGACTGTATCTCCTTATCTATTGCTTCCATTGCACTTTAAAGTGCATGCAAACCCCAAATATACAGTATTTTTTAGTAGGGTTCCAACATGCTTCTCTGTGTACAGTCTGGAGATCGTGCCAGGAACAACTCTTCTTATTTTGTGCTTCAACATTAAGCCAGCGCCTCACACTGGAGGAGTACTCAAGGCAGACTTACAATGCTGATGATAATATTGAGGAAGTTGATTAGTGTTGTCAGCCTGCTATAGGAAGTGCTACTACTGGTGTGATCTCCGGGTAAGAAACTGCAAAGCATTCACAAAAAATTAATTTCTTAAAAAAAATGATTAAAATGAGGCATGATGCCTAACATACTGAAAAAAATAGGTTTACATGCACTTTGAAGTGTAATAAAAAATATTTTTGTAACTGTATGGTGTCAGCCTTGCCCTGTTTATTTTATTTTTTTTCATTTAAAACAAGTATAACACAATTATTTCAATGGTATATTTAACCACTTTCCGCCTGGGCGGTGGTTCTGTTACCCTAACTAGGCGTCATATGACGTCCAGCAGGATAACATGCTGGCGCATGCCCGTGAGTGCGGCGTGTCAGTCTGGCACACACCACATCTCTGATCGTGGTATGAAGCCTCTGATGGAGGCTCCTTACAATGTGATCAGCTGTGACCAATCACACCTGATCATCACGTGAACCAGAAAGTGCCTGTAAACGTCATTCCTCAGTTCGCGCTGACAGGGAGAGCCGATCGGCGGCCCTCCCTGTCAGGGGGGGTCTGTGCTGATAATCAGCACATTGATTATCAACACAGCCCCCATCAGATGTGTCACCACAGCTGCCAGTCAGTGCCCCACCAGAAACGGATGTCAGTGCCAATCAAAGTGCCAATTAGTGCCCATATCAGTGCCAATCAGTGCCCACCACAGTGTCAACCAGTGCCCACCACAGTGTCAATCAGTGCCCACCACATTGTCAATCAGTGCCCACCACAGTGCCAATCAGTGCCCAGCAGTAACTCCTGTCAGTGCCAATCAGTACCACCTATCAGTGCCAATCAGTGCCGCCTGTCAGTGCCCATCACAGCCACCTGTCACTGCCCATTAGTGTTGCTTATCAGTGCCCATCAGTGCCCCCTATCAGTGCCCAACAATTCTACATATCAGTGCCTCCTCATCAGTGCCACCTAATCAGTGCTGCCTCATCAATTCCCATCAGTACTGCCTCATCAGTGCCCGTTAGTGAAGGAGAAAACTAAATTTTATAACCGAAACAATGAAAAACTTTTTTTTTTTCAAACAATTCTGTCTTTTTTATATTGTTTAGTAAAAAATGTAAACCCCAGAGGAGATCAAATACCACCTAAAGAAAGCTCTATTTATGGGAGGAAAATGAAAAAAAATTTAGTTTGGGTGCATTGTTGCATGACCGCGCAATTGTCATTCAAAGTGCGACATCACTGAAAGCTGAAAATTGTCCTGGGCAGGAAGGGGGGAAGTGCCCCGTATTGAGATTGTTAATAGAGCAAACAGGAGGAATAAGAGAGTACACACACTTGAAATTATTTTAACCTGAGGGATAGAAGTCATTCCCCGTAGAGAGCCCCATTGTCCATGAGTATGAGTAAGAAATCCCTAAAAATATTTTTCTTGTTTAATTTCTGTGTTATTTATACCTATATGTGAACGGCAGATAAGGCTAATATAATATTTGAAGCAATAAAGTTCATGGGTAACATTATGAAATGTCATTGAATGACTATAATTGTTACACATCTGGTGAGAAAACTGTACAATGGGCGGCCAATGTCATGAAAAGTGAGAGCCGCATGTTCTCCTCACCGTATTATTGCCTTCATCCCATGTTATATTGTTGGGGTCAATGTGAAGTTTGTCTTCCTCTTTACCCCATGGTGTGTATGAACCAACATCAGTAAGGCTTGTTCTAAGTTGGTGGTTAGACTTCATCCAATTTACTATTTTGTAGTGGAAAGGAAATTCACCGTTTTCATCAAAGAAGGTCATTCTCTCTGCCGTCTTGAATGGATTTTTTAATCGTTTCACATATTTATGCAACTGGAGGACAGAAAAACCTCAAACAAGTTAAAGCTGAAGTTTCATTTGTTTATGTCTTGTTTTTCCTTGTTTCTTCATTCCCATTTATCAACACTTTTTTTTTAATAAATTCTTTCTGTTTATATTATATGCCTTATTTTAAATTCAATTGTTTTTATTGATGTTCAGTAAAATACAAAGATATATAAAGTGAATATCAATCTGCACAATCTCGTGAAATGAAGTAGTGTAAAAAATCAATAATTAATAATAGCTGCTATCACTAACAAGTGTTCTTACTTGCTTAAAAGGTGCAAATAATCAATAAACAGTGCTGTGCTATAAATCAAAAACAATTAATAATAGTACAAGACATGGTAATCAATAAACATATATTGCTGAAAGTAAATATATAAAGTTCAAATATAAATCTGTGACTGATTGAAGTGAATCCTAAAAATCAATATATCAACATTGCAAAATCCAAAGTGCTTGTGCTTTCCTCCAATATATCGATGCCATGTTAAAACATGGCACATATAGGCAGACAGGGAATCATTGGTAAGCAGTGAATGTTCCCACTCCCCCAGGTACAGGTTGGCGTATGATGGGGCACAACATGTCCCCATCGCAACGCCCTGTACCTGGAGGTAGAGGGAACCATCAAAGCAAAATACATTATGAAATAGTATGAATTCAAGAGAGTTCAAAATGAACTCATTGTATTCTGGCTTACATTCATGTGAGGTATACTGCAATATTGGGACTCGACGTCAATGGTGGCTAGTAAAATGCCTTCAGAGATATGTATATCCCGGAGAGCTTGTAGAAAATGTATAGTGTCAAGTATGTAGGATGATTGACATTCAACAAGAGGTTTCAGATGGTTGTCTACCACCCGGCTGAGGTTTTCGGTAAGATTACCGCATCCGGAGATGATAGGTCTACCGGGTGGCTTCTCTTTTTGTTTGTGCAGTTTCGGCAGTGCATAAAAAGTAGCCTCTCTGGGATGGTCAGTTCTGATGAATTCCCACACTTGTTTGGGTATAATATTGTGGTAAAATGCTGTGTCCACCATCTCCCTCTCCTCCCCTTCCCCTCCTTTACCTTCTGTAGGCCTCTCCAACCTCCAACCTTCCCCCCCCCTTTTTTATACTTTATTTTATTTCCCTTCTCTCCTATCATCTATCTCAATTAATATTACACTAGAGATATCTAACTCAAATCGTGATATCTGTATTCATTGTTAACATATTTCTTAAGAGGAGATGACCAGATAGTGTGCAATTTAGGGGGTGTCGACCCTCTCCTCCGAACACAGTCTGAACCCAACTGGGGTGGTCGGAGCTGAGGGAAGTCATCCTGATACCGCCTTTGTTTTATATACATAGATATCTCATTGTTTTAGTTTATCGCAAAAGAATAAGCTTTGTTTTGTCATACCTTTTTTCTCTTTAAACAAGAAACCCTGAAAGAATATATATCACTGTATGACAAGGTTTTCTGTATATATTTGTAAACTGAAAAAAAATTTAATAAAAACAGTTTGGAAAAAAAAAAATGCTGTGTCCACAAGATTATAAAACTCGTGTGTGAATTTGTCTAAAGAGGGCTGTCCAATAGGTCGGTACCACTCTTTATTATGAAGTAAATTTTGACACATCTCGATGTATTGAGTGTTGTCCATGACCACGACATTGCCACCCTTATCAGATGGTTTGATCACATTGCCGTGGTCACGGGCTAGAGCATCGAGCGCAGCTCGTTCATCACAATCGAGATTGCTCTTTGGTCTATGAAAAAGTTTCATTTTCTCAATGTCAGCTGTGACAAGTTTCAAAAAGGCGGAGGCGTTGGGATTAGAACTTTTATTATTAACAAGTGTGATTTAACTGTACTTCTTTCTCAGTCTGATTTCATGGTTTCTGACAATCACTCCCACAGGAAGTTGTATGTATAAGGAAGTAGTCACTAATACATTTACACGGGGACACCATATGAGAAAGAAAAAAATGCAGTTTAAAACACAGATTCAAGTGTTTATAAAAAACGAAGCATACCTATCCACTAAATCGCATCACAGCCACCTTTTACATTGATTTGTCTATTGGAGTAAGGGGATACCTATAAAATAAGTAATAGCTTAACCAGAAAAATATATGTAAATAAATATAAAAAAATAAACTTGAAAATAAACAAAAAAAAGAAATAAATGAAATATTAAAAATAAAAATAAACAATAAATAAATAAATAAAAATAAATAAATAAACAATAATAAATAAATAAATAAATATATATATATATATATATATATATATATATATATATATATATAGTTACATAGTACATAGTTACATAGTAGGAGAGGTTGAAAAAAAACACAAGTCCATCAAATCCAACCTATGTGTGTGATTTTTTGTCAGTATTACATTGTATAACCCTGTATGTTGTGGTAGTTCAGGTACATATCTAATAGTTTTTTGAAACTATTGATGCTCCCCACTGAAACCACTGCCTGTGGAAGGAAATTCCACATCCTTGCCGCTCTAATGCCCCGTACACACGGTCGGATTTTCCGATGGAAAATATCCGATCGGAGCGTGTTGTCGGAAATTCCGACCGTAAGTGGGCTCCATCGGACATTTTCCATCGGATTTTCCGACACACAAAGTTGGACAGCAGGAGATAAAATTTTCCGACAACAAAATCCGATCGCGTCAATTCCGACCGTGTGTGGCCTGTTCCGACGCACAAAGTGCCACGCATGCTCAGAAGAAATTCCGACATGGAACAGCTCGGTCTGGTAAACTTAGCGTTCGCAATGGATACAGCACTTTCGTCATGCTGCAATGTTAAAAATGGTTTAATACAGCGCACTCTCTTCTTCTTTATAATGTGACAAGAATTAAGTAGTTTTGCTGCTCATATTCACACACACTTCTCACAAACTTATTTCTTTACTATTTATCATGATTCCCTCAATATATTTTGATTTCTCACATCTGACAACATATTTTTGTATATTTTTTATATATTTTTTGTCTTTAATGTAGATTCTTTTTTTGTGTTTGTATTTTTTTTTTTTTTTTTTGCGATTTTGATTTGTACTCCCGAAAATGTTTGTGTGTGTTTTTGGTGACAAGTTCCCACAACACCATTGATATGTTGTTCTATTTAATCTGTAGGAGATTGTTTGGTGTTGTTGTCCCTTGTTAATTTCACATTTTATGTTAGAAATGTACCTGAATCGTCACCAACAAATGGTCCTTTTTGGATGAAAACACACACAGGAGAGTATAATTTACCAAAAAAAATTTTATTAAGGGGTCACAATTAAACAAAGAGGGAGGCAACGCTGGAGAAACTGCAGAAGTGGGTGAAGCCTTGGACCCCCAGAGCAGACATCAACTATTTTTAAGCAAAATTGGTGGCCTGAGGAGTCATTATCTAAGGGAGGGCAGTGTGGTCCAGAAGTCCCAGAGATCCGGAAAGCAGCAGATGACATCTGTGTCCCCAGGCTGTGGTCATACGAGGGACTGCATCTTCTGTCAGACCAGACTGAACCCAGGGCAATCTCTCTCAGGTCTTCTTTCCATGCTTCCTTACACGCTGTGGCTGTGGTGGTGGAGTTGTGGCAGCAGGAGGAGGAGGAGGAGGAGGATCATCCATCTCAATGACATCCGTCTTGGGTGTTAGTTCCCCACTCACCCCCTTACGTAGGACTTTATAAATAAGGTCCTCATAGAGCCTGCGTTGGCCCTCCTGCATGCCCTGCAATTTGGTGGCAGCCATGCAGGCAAAGGCCTCTTCAGGAGTGGGTAAGGCTCTGAGGGACGCAGGAGCCTCCTGGATCAGCCTGAATGCTGAATCCTGCACGGGACTCTGGGTGGCCTTCCTGGCCCTTTTGTATGGAAGGCGGAGGGGAGGGACCTGAGACTCAGTCAGGATGCGACTGGTCCCAGGCTTCTCTTGGCTGCCACTTAGCCCCGCCTCCTCCTGGCTGCAACTAATCCCCGCCTCCTCCTGACTGCCACATTCCACAACCTCCTCCTGGCTGAGGTCTTCCTGTGTATGAAAAAGGGACATAGTTTTAGTATTTTCTTCATCAATCACACACAATTTTCACCTCCTGACTGTTGCAAATTGAATGTTAACAAATATAACAGACTATCATTCTGAGCCCAGCAGTTTTCATTCTTGTCCCAAATTTGGGTGCCCACTACTGTCTATTGATATGTAAAACACTTTTTTTAATCAGAAATTAGTGATCAATAATAACATCTAATAAACATCATTTATTTATTGACCAGAAATGAGTAGAACAATGCTATACCTGACTACAGCTGGGCTCCTCTACTTCTTCCTGGCTGGAAGGCCTAGGTTGGACATCAGAAGCCTCAGCTGGGGTGGAAGGAAGCATGGAAGGAAGAGTAGAGAGGGATTCCCTGACTTCAGTGTGGTCTGACAGAAATCGCAGTCTCTCATAGTACCACAGCCTGGGGACATAAACGTCATCTGCTGCAGCTCCGGACCTCTGGGAATCTGTGACCTTCTTGCGCTCCCTAAGATAAGTGCTCCTCAGGCCACCAATTTTGGCTTTTAAATAAGGGATGGTTGCTGTGGGGACCACCGGTTTCACCAACTCCAGCAGTTTCTCCAGCGCTGCCTGCCTCTTCTGTTTGTGATTATAGTGGGGGTGTCTCACTTGCCACAGACAGGGCAGCTCCCTGTACTTGTCTATGAACAGGGGCAGGAAATTGTGGTCATTGAACCCATCCATTTTCTCTGCAAGACACAACACAAGACAAACCCTAATGTCAGGCAAAACTCCCCTAATCTTGTTACAATATAGGCTTCCATTTTGAAGCAGTATAGGCGCAAGTTTAGATCTTACCTTCGTTATCACGATCGGCGTCTCCGATGTTCCTTCCTCCGCTCACAGATCGTATACGCACGTGTGTTACGCTTTATACACACTGCGCATGCGTATAACTCCGCCCGCCCCTGACATTCTTTCTAGTCTATTCCCCGCCCCTTTTCGTTCGGCGCAGTGGGGGAAGAGCACATGGTGGATAGACAGCAGGTGCATACTAATTGTAGCAACGAGGAGGAGGAAAGGCCGGATCCGGACACGTCCCGATCCAGAAGGAGATTTAAAGACTCAAATATGTCCTTTGGGGAGATGTTGGAGATGGTGGACATCCTGAAGAAGGCCGACTATGATGGAAAGTATGGGCCATACCCCAACCCCAATCTCAGAAAGGCCAAGATCATGACGAAAGTGGTCAGGAGTCTGCACCGGAATTTCGGGGTACGACAATCGAAAGATCAGCTCAGGAAGCGGTGGTCAGACCTGAAATTACGAAAACATGAGCAGTACAGAAAGATCCGGAGAGTGCTGCAAAAAAGTAAGTAGTTGTGCTGTGTTCCTATTCTTTATGTTTATTACGTTCGTGCTGCTACATGTGCTTTTAGGAACTGTTGTACAGTTTAAAATGGCAACTTTCATGTTCATGGGCACATTATTCGTTCTGATCAAACATTTTTCGTTCCAACTATAAAATAACATTGTTTAGCCCATATGCATTTGGCCACTATTTTGACGCCCTATACTTGTCTTCAAAGAATTGGGTTGTGTAGATGGCTTTGTTACTAGAAAGAAATGCAAACTAGATTCTGTGTAAGGAGAGGACACTGAGCAGCTGTTTACACATCTGGACACTGGAGCACTAGTGTGGGACACAAGAACAACATTTTTATTAGGGGGCCCCACACAGGTGCTCCAGTTTATACTATAGGGGGGGCTACATCTGTGAAGCTTGTACTAAACAGGTAAAGTATTGCATGTTGACAAAGGACACTAAAAAAACTACATCTTGGAACTCTGCTAAAATTGACAATTGTACCCCACTTCCAAGCAATGTTTCCTATTTCTAGTTCTGACATTAAATATCTGTGTGATAATTATACCATTTTTGTTTGACATAGGGGAGAAAAGACTCGGAGGACACCCCTCATCTGAGGAGACCAGAGACCCCCCACCTCTGGAAGAAGGTGAAATACCACCAACCCAAGCTGAGCAGGAGGAAGAAGACGTGGTGGAACTAGTCACCACAACAGGTGAGTGTCTGCAACCACAGGCTCAGATAAGAGATGGATGGCGGCATTTTTTTGAAACCAAATTTATTTTGGGGTTCCTCTCTTTTTAGGTGATCGTGAGGGTGTGGATCCAGATCCTTTCACATCCGAAAGTGCCCAGATCCTGATCGGGGAGATCATGGGGTGTAATTTACAATTGGAAAACATCAAGCAAAACATCAATGATGTTATTCCAAAATATAAAAACATCATTGATGTTTTGGGGTGAGTTTAAAGCCCCTCCAAATCACTTTCTTCTTTTGTGTGCTACAATGTGCTAAATATTTTTGTGATTTTTCCCAAAGCCAAATTTGGAGGATGCACACAGTGTGCCAACATGTGCTATCTGCCATCACGGGAGATCAATGGACGCGTTTTGGGGGTGCAACCCCTTCCTCAATAATAAAGTAGCGGTGAGGAAGGGGTTTCTCCCCCAAAACACATCCCTTGATCCCCCGTGATGGCAGATAGCACATGTTGACATTGGGAAATTGGTGTGCAGCTTCCAAATTTGGCTTTTCCAGGGGTGATTTCCCCCCATCTGAACGCAATATCAAACACAGTTCCTAAATACTCATGTCTGATATTGCCTTCAAATTCGACCAAATGTGACGTTTGTAAGTTCAAGATTTGTGTCTTTTCTTGTTGGTTTTACACAGGCTGTTTTCTATAAAATGGACATTTTGATTTTGGATAATGCCACCACAAAAATTGTTATACAACAAACATGTTGGTTTGTTTGAAAAACCTTTGGTAAATGCACATGTGATTGTGCAGGTATTAAAAAGATTGTTAATCAAGAATGTGTGGATAATTGTCTCAATGCTACAACACTTTTGGGGTGATGTAATTGCTGCTTTCTGTGAAAATGGGGGCTATTTCCTAAGGGCAAATCCACTTTGCACTACAAGTGCTGTTTCAGTGCAGTTGCAAGTGCACTTGTAGTGAAATGTGTTTTTGCATTTAGGAAATAACAGCCAACAGTGCTTTGTATAAGGTTACACAATCACAACATTTTTTGGACTCAACACATTTATGACAGGGTCAGCTAAAACAAACACAAGCAGTAAATGTCCACCAAGAATTTTTTTGGTTTTTTTATTAGAAAAAGGCTTCACATATTGTCTGGCATATTGATAGTCCCCCTACCCGCAAAGAACTCCAGGTAGCATAACCGGACATCACGGGCACTCAGGGAGGGCAAGCCAGGACGGCCACTTTCAAGCACCGTCAGTGTGGTTTGATGTAGGATTCCGGCCTCAGGCCCAACTGAGCCAGCATAGTTGGCCGAATGTTTCCTTAAAAAGTTATGGAGAACACAGCACACCAGTATAATATGGTTCAGTTTATACTCCGCCATATGGATGGGTGTCAGAAATAGTCGGAACTGGCTGGCCAGGATTCCAAATGTGTTCTCCACCACTCTTCGGTCTCTGGCCAGCCGGTAATTAAAAACCCTCTGTTCCGGGGTGAGGGTCCTCATTGGGAATGGCCGCATCAGGTGGTCCCCCAGCGCAAATGCTTCATCAGCAACGAACACAAATGGGAGTCCTTCCACATTGTCCTCTGGAGCTGGCAAGTCCAAGCTGCCATTCTGGAGACGCCTGTAGAACTCCGTCTGGGCGATGACTCCACCATCGGACATCCGGCCATTCTTCCCCACGTCCACATACAAGAAGTCGTAATTAGCCGACACCACCGCCAACATCACTATACTATTAAACCCCTTGTAATTATAATAGTACGACCCCGAGTTGGGTGGTGGGACGATGTGGACGTGTTTCCCATCAATTGCCCCTCCTCAGTTAGGAAAGTCTTGAGGAAAACTGTTGAGGAAAAAACAATAAACATTACTATTTTTACTCTGAAACATGGCAAGCAGATTAGACACAAACATTATGGGGCAACCTCCAGATAACATTTATTAAGGGGAATTTAACAACACCAAAGTATAAGGTACACCTATCATATCCCCCCCCCCCCTCTCATGGGCCATTTCTAACATTATAGGGGGTGTGTGGAAATCTTGGACAGGTAACCCTCTTCACTTCATTGAGAGATGAATGCCTAAATAATGGGTATTACTTTGAACAGACCCTCCTTAGTTACACTATTGGCAGACCACTGGACAGGTAAGAAGTGTCATAATACAAAGATATAAATACACATTGTACACATTTGAGGACATTTGGACATTCTGCTATTACCTATCAAGATAATAATAGGATACAAAAACTTTAAACAGTACCATTGGAAAGTATACAGGCAGGCCCTTGCACTACATGCTTTGGGGAATTCGTCCATAAATCTGACCAGTAAAGAGGTGGGTATAGTGTGTATGGGTTTAAGTCAGCAGATAGATGATTGAGGATAGAGAATTGGTATCAGCTGACTTTGCAGTTGGGGGAGGGAGGGTTACTAAAAGTTATTTGGGGACACCACAAAAAAAAGCATCTGGCACTCTGCCTGAATTTAAAGCTAAAATAACATTTCCAAACATTTTAGGGTGTGTTTGGGGTAAAGCACTACTATGGAGCTGATAAAATACATTGTTAAGTGACTACATGAGGTGAATATAGGGCAGGAGACACCATGCTGGGGAGGTTAGTGAAGGGCAAATACGTATGAAGGACATAAAATAATAATTACATAAAAATCCAGCATGCATGAGGACAAAAGGGACATTCACAGCATATTACAAGCATGGTAATTAGGGAATGAGGAAAGAAATACAATATATTATCAAACATTCAATACAATAAAATGTGATATAAAAGGATAAAAATCTTACCTTCATATACTCCTTCTGCAAGACCTGAATGATGGCAGAACAGGTCTCTGGGATAATGATTCCCAGAGCCTGGGGGGAGATGCCTGCCGAGAACTTGAGGTCCTGCAGGCTTCTCCCTGTCGCCAAATACCGCAGGGTAGCGACCAACCTCTGCTCCGGAGTGATGGCTTGCCTCATGCAGGTATCCTGCCTGCTGATATAGGGGGTCAGCGAAGCCAACAAACGGTGAAACACGGGGTCCGTCATCCTGAGAAAGTTCCTGAAATCATCAGGATTATTCTCACGGATCTCACGGAGCAAAGGCATATGAGAGAACTGGTCACGCTGAAGCAACCAATTCTTGGTCCATGAACTCCTCCCCACCCTGTTCATGGACTGGACTTGTGTCAAGGTCAGGACCCCAACACCAAGCCCCCGCACAGCACGAACTCTACGAGGAGTATGCATACGAAACATGGCTAGAAAACAGTCGGCTGCTCAGAACAAAGTAACAGAACGCACTGAAGAACAGCAAGGCCTGTGAAGAGCGACCTGAAAAACAGTAACGAACGAACAAGAATACAATGACTACCTAAAGTCACGCGGAACTTGCTGCACGCACTGAAGAGCAGATACAAACCCACAAGCACAAATTGAACGGCAGAAAACGATCTGAAAGCCACGAGTCTGAAAAAGTGCGAATCGTCTCTCACCAAACTTTTACTAACACGAGATTAGCAAAAGGAGCCCAAAGGGTGCCGCGCTTGGTTCTGAACCGGCCTTTTCTAGTCTCGTCGTACGTGGTGTACGTGACCGCGTGGTTGGCGATCGGAAATTCCGACAACTTTGTGCGACCGTGTGTAGACAAAATAAGTTTGAGCCAACATCCGTCGGAAAAAATCCTAGGATTTTGTTGTCGGAATGTCCGAACAAAGTCCGACCGTGTGTACGCCCCATTACAGTAAAGAACTCTCTATGCAGTTTAAGGTTAAACCTCTTTTCTTCTAATTTTAATGAGTGACCACGTGTCTTATTAAACTCCCTTCCACGGAAAAGTTTTATACCTATTGTGGGGCCACCAGTATGATATTTGTAAATTGAAATCATATCCCCTCTCAAGCGTCTCTTCTCCAGAGAGAATAAGTTGCTCCTAACCTTTCTTCATAACTAATGCCCTCCAGTTCCTTTATCAGTTTTACTTTCAAAAGGTTTTTATTTTCTTGAAATAAAGAAAAACTCTTTACAGAAAGAGAAGAACATCAATGGTACAGTTAGGATATGCGGACTACAAGTCATGATAACACAAAGCATTAACAAGAGGTGGATATATATGTGTAAATCCAAGAACAACAAACATTATTAAATACCAGTCTCTTAAGATCTGTAATAGACTTGAAGATTACCCGCCTCCGGTGGAAGCTGTAGCTACAGGTTAGAGGCTCTTAAAGTTAGAGGCGTAGGCCCCCTCCAGGAGTGAGGAAGGCGAGAAGGTGCATTTGCCCCGCCGGCACCCCTATTGGGAACTTACTGTGCAGGACGTTGGGACATCCGCCTCCCCTTCTCCTCCCTGCTCCCCGCTGGGGGAGTCTCCTCACAAAACTTGCTAGGAAAGAACCCTAGTAAGATCCCAGTAGATGTTGGTGAGGATCCCTGAGTGGGAAAGGAGATAGCAAGCTAGAGAAGAAGGAGAGATAGAGAAAAGAGAGGGGGGCAGGGGGAAGGAGGGAGGTTCATTCACCAAGACATTGATCTGAGCCCTGGGAAGGTTCAACACCTGGGGTGATGGAAATTCCCATGAATAGAGCTAAAGGCTCCCAGATAATTTCAAACTTGTGAGCTGAGTCTGTGAGGATACTAGCTAGTTTTTCTTGGGCCATAATCCATGAAACTTTCTGTTTGACCACCCTTATTGAGACTGAAGGTTGCTTCTAGGCCTTAGCCAGGTTTATTTTGGCTCCTAACTGTATGAAGTGTATCAATTTACGGTTACATTTGGAGAATTTTGGATATGTGAATTCAGTAGTGTGACCTCTGGAGACCTGGGGATCTCGCAGCTCGTGACCCCTCCATTGAGATTAAAGATCCTTCTCCAGAAAGATTCTAGGCCATTCCCACCATATATGAACTAATGTGCCCAATAATTGGCATCAGTGGCGGAGCATCCATAGGGGGCGCACATGCGCTGCCCCCCCAAGCTTTTGACAAAAAAAAATGGTCACTTTAAGAGTGTCCGGGCACTGGACACACAGCAGTCTATGGGAAGCTTCCTGGCTTGCAATCAGCTGATTGCAAGCTAGGAAGACTGATTTTCCAGTGCTCAGGGCAATTTCAGAGTGCAAGCGATGCGCCCACAAACACTCCCACTCTTCAGTGTTTTGTCCCTGGCTCCTGTCCTGTTTTATTTATTGGCCGGGACCGGAGGGGGCGATTGGGCGGTGCTTTTTTGGCACTGCCGCGTCACTTCCAGTTTCTTGGCTGGCTCGCTGTAAGTTGTGGAGTGAGGAGACTTGACTGCAACTGTCTGGGACCCAGCATAATGCTTCCCCCTCCTCCTCTGCAAGGCGGCTAATGAGTGACTGTTCCACCCAGTGAGTACTGTGTCCTGCCGTGAGCCTGGATCCCCTCCCCCCAGCTCTGATCACTTTTCTCAGCTGCTGCAGAGCTTCATGGAGGGGGGAGGGTGGGGCTGCTGAGTGTTGTGGTGTGTGACAGTGACTGGCAGCTGTGGGGTTTCTCCTTCCTAAACACCCCCCTGCATCTCCACCGTAAACACCACCCCCCTCCCTGCCTTTCCACCCTAAACACCCCCCTCCCTGCCTTTCCACCCTAAACACCCCCCCGCATCTCCACCGTAAACACCCCCCTCCCTGCCTTTCCACCCTAAACACCCCCCTCCCTGCCTTTCCACCCTAAAAACCCCCTCCCTGCATCCCCACCCTAAACACCTCCCCCTCCCTTCATTTCCACCCTAGACACCCCCTCCCTGCATCTCCACTCTAAACACCCCCTCCCTGCCTTTCCACCCTTAACACCCCCCTCCCTGCCTTTTCACCCTAAACACCCCCCTCCCTGCCTTTTCACCCTAAACACCCCCTCCCTGCCTTTCCACCCTAAACACCCCCCTCCATGCATCTCCACCCTAAACACCCCCCTCCCTGCATCTCCACCCTAAACACCTCCCCCTCCCTTCTTTTCCACCCTAGACACCCCCTCCCTGCATCTCCACTCTAAACACCCCATCCCTGCATCTCCACCCTAAACACCCCCCTCCCTGCCTCTCCACCCTAAACACCCCCATCCCTGCCTCTCCACCCTAAACACCCCCTCCCTGCATCTCCACCCTAAACACCCCCCTCCTTGCATCTCCACCCTAAACACCCCCCTCCTTGCATCTCCACCCTAAACACACCCCCTCCCTGTCTCTCCACCTTAAACACCCCCCCCTGCCTCTCCAACCTAAACACCCCGCTGCATCTCCACCCTAAACACCCCCCTCCCTGCCTCACCACCCTAAACACCCCCCTGCCTCTCCACCCTAAACCCCCCCTCCCTGCATCTCCACCCTAAACACGTGGTGTGCTGCATGCTTACATCAGCTTCAAGTTCTAAAGTTAGGAGGTATGTACTCTGTCCTGTGATGCTGGAGCTGTATACACTGTCCTGTGATGCTGGGGCTGTATACTCTGTCCTGTGATGCTGAGCTGTATACTCTGTGCTGTGATGCTGAGCTAAATACTACTGACACTATGGGTGGAAGTTAGTGGAATAGAGGGGACAGAGTGGGTGGATTCTATAAGGGGTGTTTCTTATGAGTGGGAGAGGTCAACAAGGTGGGGCGGAGTCTGCTGCCCCCATCCTAAAACTTCACCAGCTGCCACTGATTGGCATCCCCTAAAGCATAGGGGATCCTCTGAGGGATAAATTGTAACTAGTCTGGTGGGGGTCATGCACCACTTAGTCATGACCTTAATGTTAGCTTCCATTAAGGATGTGTTGATAATGCCCTTGAATGAAGTGGATAGAGCAGACTGCCAGGTCCCCTGTAGGGATGAGCTTCGAGTTCGAGTCAAACTCATGTTCGACTCGAACATTGGCTGTTCGCCGAACAGCGAACAATTTGGGGTGTTCGCAGCAAATTCGAAAGTCACGGAACACCCTTTAAAAGTCTATGGGAGAAATCAAAAGTGCTAATTTAAAGGCTTATATGCATGGTATTGTCATAAAAAGTGTTTGGGGACCTGGGTCCTGCCCCAGGGGACATGTATCAATGCAAAAAAAAGTTTTAAAAACGCCCGTTTTTTCGGGAGCAGTGATTTTAATAAAGCTTAAAGTGAAACAATAAAAGTGTAATATTCCTTTAAATTTCGTACCTGGGGGGTGTCTATAGTATGCCTGTAAAGGGGCGCATGTTTCCCGTGTTTAGAACAGTCTGACAGCAAAATGACATTTCAAAGGAAAAAAAATCTTTTAAAACTACTTGCGGTTATTAATGAATTGCCGGTCCGACAATACACATAAAAGTTCATTGATAAAAACGGCATGGGAATTCCCCACAGGGGAACCCAAAACCAAAATTTAAAAAATAATGATGTGGGGGTCCCCCTAAATTCCATACCAGGCCCTTCAGGTCTGGTATGGATATTAAAGGGAACACTGGCCAAAATTAAAAAAAAAAAATGGCGTGGGGTCCCCCTCAAAATCTATACCAGACCCTTCAGGTCTGATATGGATTTTAAGGGGAACCCCGAGCCAAACTTTAAAAAAAATGGCGTGGGGTCCCCCCAAAAATCCATACCAGACCCTTATCCGAGCATGCAACCTGGCAGGCCGCAGGAAAAGAGGGGGGGACGAGAGAGCGCCCCCCTCCTGAACCATACCAGGCCACATGCCCTCAACATTGGGATTGTGCTTTGGGGTAGCCCCCCAAAACACCTTGTCCCCATGTTGATGGGGACAAGAGCCTAATCCACACAACCCTTGCCCGGTGGTTGTGGGGGTCTGCGGGCAGGGGGATTATCGGAATCTGGAAGCCCCCTTTAACAAGAGGACCTCCAGATCCTGGCCCTCCCCCCTGTGTGAAATGGTAAGGGGGTACAAAAGTACCCCTACCATTTCACAAAAAAACTGTCAAAAATGTTAAAAATGACAAGAGACAGTTTTTGACAATTCCTTTATTTAAATGCTTCTTCTTTCTTCTTTCTTCTTTCTTCTATCTTCTTTCTTCTATTTTCTATCTTCTATCTAGTAGTTTTAAATTAGTTTTTTTTCCTTTGAAATGTCATTTTGCTGTCAGACTGTTCTAAACACGGGAAACATGCGCCCCTTTACAGGCATACTATAGACACCCCCCAGGTACGAAATTTAAAGGAATATTACACTTTTATTGTTTCACTTTAGGCATTATTAAAATCACTGCTCCCGAAAAAAACGTCTGTTTTTAAAACTTTTTTTTGCATTGATCCATGTCCCCTGGGGCAGGACCCTTCTATTTTCTTTCTTATATCTTCTATCTTCTAAGATAGGATCTTCTATCTTCTATCTTCTTTCTTCTATCTTTTGTCTTCTATCTTCCTTCGGTTTCTTCCTCCATCGTCTTCTTCTTCTGGTTCTTCTGGTTCTTCCTCTGGTGTTCTCGTCTGTCTTCTTCCCTTCTTCTCCTCGGGCCGCTCCACATACATGATGGCATGATGGGATGCTCCCGCTGTGTGACGCTTCTCCTCTTCTGACTATTCTTAAATAACAGGGGGCGGGGCCACCCGGTGACCCCGCCTCCCTCTGACGCACAGGGGCCTTGACAGGGACTTCCCTGTGGCATTCCCCGTGATGTCAGAAGGGGGCGGGGTTACGTAACGGGTGACCCCGCCCCCGATGGCTGGGAAAGTGATGCATGACTGAAATGCCACCCCTCTGCTCCATGGCTTGACCACACCAAAGCTCATAGGCTGTGAATTTGGGGGTTTCAGGTTTATCTTTCCAGATGCTGTGGAGAAAGTGTGAGATTTGGTTGTATCAGAAATGTTCCGATTGTGGGAGGTCTAGTTTGCTGACGCAATGGGCTAGGGAGACGGGGCCCCTTACGTATAATAATGTCCTATACGGTACAGCCCCTTGTCCAGCCACCACTGGAAAGCCTTTCTGTCCAACCCTGAAGTAAAGTTTGGATTTCAAAACAGATGTGCTAGGGATTCATCCTGGCGTGGTGTGGTTCATGTCTTATTTTGTCCCACAGAGCAAAGGAGTGAAAGAGTGTGGAGGCCTGGATTGGCGGGTGGTTTCTAGGTGGGTTCCAGAGGAGAAAGTCTAATGTGTATTGAGGCACAGACTGGCGTTCTATCTGAACCCAATCTGGTTTTTATCCTATTAGTGTAGATTATAGAGAGTTGGGCTATTCTGGAAGCTTGGTAGTATCTGTATAAGTGCGAAAGACCCAACCCACCTTGTTTACGGGAGAGGTATAGAGTCTGTTGCCATATCCTATATCCGGAGCCTCCCCAGATAAACTTAAGTATTTTGCCCTGAAAGGACCGGAGGTGGTCCCTCCTTAGAGGGATGGGTAGGGAGTGGAAAAGGTTAAATATTCTAGGAAGCAGTATCATTTTGACGGCATTTATTCTCCCTATCCATGAGAAGTTTTGCTTGGACTAAGACTTTAAGTCTTGTTCCAGTTTGTGGTACATGGGAGGGTAATTTCTGGCATATAGCGTGTCAAATTTAGAGGTGAGGGAACAGGGCTGGTGCAAGGATTTTTGACACCCTAGGCTAAACCTAATTTTGCCGCCCCCCCCCCCCCCCTGGCTCTACCCCTGACTCCTAGTAACAGCGCCCACCAAATGCAGCCTACCAACACCCATCAAATGCAGCCTACCAGCACCCATCAAATGCAGCCTCACCAGCACCGATCAAATGCAGCTTTACCAGGGCATGGTGGGGGACCCCTCGGTACACATAAATCAGTGAATGGCAGATCATTATACACTATATCTGTACTGTATACAGTATGCATTTTACAAACATTATTATGCAACAGTTCAGTAACAGTGAAAACTTGTACTTACCAGGTGATGGTCTGACTGGGGCTCACCTCTGCAGCTTCATACTAGTCACTCTGCATCCGACAATGTGACCCTGCCACTGCTAGTGCGAGGAACAAACAATTTTAAACGCTGCCCACCTCAAGTCCAGGCAGGCTCCACCTGTAACTGACACCAAGCCCAGAGTGCCGCCAGTGTCCCCACTGACGCCTGCCATTGTTCAGGAGGACAGGTAACGCCAGGAGGGAGAGCGACCTCCACGGGGGAGGGGGGAACGGACTGTGCGGCACTGGAGAGATTCAGAGCTGGCTGTGGCAGGACATCAGAGACTGGTGTTGACAGACAACATGACGATGACCACGGTGGCAGGTCACTGGCAGTCTGGCACTGATGATCAGAGGCGCAGCGCAGTGCAGGGGATGTCTCCTTATCTTCCTCCATTTGATTCAGTTGGGACACTGTCACAGACAACACCGGTCTCCGCCCGCCACCGCTGTGCCTCTGACACTGTACGGAGGGCCTCGGGAGAGGCTGCCTGTTGTGTTGAGGCTGACATAGTTGCTGGCTGCAGAGAGAGGGAAGAGGGTCACTAGGCGGCAGTGAGCCCTAGGCGGCCGTCTAGTCTTCCTAGTGGTAGCTCCAGCCCTGTGAGGGAAATGCAAAAGTATTTGATGAAGAAATCATTCCAGTCAAATTTGAAGTTCTGTTTCAGCAGTGAGGCCATCTCGGGGGCAAGGGAGATGTTTAGGGCTTGAGATTTGTTATAGTTGACATGGAGGTCAGAGATGTTTGCAAAGGAGGTGAGAGTACTACAAAGGTTGGGGAGAGAGGTTAAAGGTGAGGTAATGAATAAAATTAGCCCGTCTATGAAGAGACCACATTTTTGGACCTGGGGACTGCAAGAAACCCCTTTGATGTTGGGATTTTCTCATATTGCTATTGCTAGAGTCTCTATGGGCATGGCAAAAATCAGTGGTGACAAAAGGCAGCCCTGTGTTGTACCTCTAGCAATGTGTATGGGGGGGAGTAGTAGCCTTGTAGGTGTATCAGAGCTTTGGGAGAAGAGTAAAGGGCTTTCACAATGCCTAGGAAGCGGTGTCCAGAATCCCAATGCTCCAACAGCGTTAAGACATGGCCAGGAAACTGAATTCAACACTTTATGTATATCAAGTGGAAGCAGCATTCCCTGTTGTTTAGTGCCCCCTGGCCAATTGGATTGTAGGATGGATACTATATCTATGGCCCTTCTGTTTTGGTCAGGGCCTTGTCTCCCTGGGATGAAACCCACCGGATCCTTGTGAATATAGGAACTTATGAAAGAGGCTAGTTGGTTAGCTAGGATTTTGGTGAGGATTTTCAGGTGATTGTTTATCAGTGATATTGGTCTGTAATTTCCTACTTCCTCAGGGTTCTTATTGGGTTTTGGGATAACAGTAATGAGGGCTGTATTCAGGTTAGAGCTAAGGGGGTTGCTGGAAACTTTGGCATTGAAGAATTCAGCCATATAAGGGGTTATGGTACCAGTGAAAGCTTTGTAATACTGGACTGATAGCCCATTAGGGCCAGGAGCAGAGCCCCTTTTCAGGTTTCTAATGACCTTCAAAATGTCCTCTTCCGTGATGTTCCATAATGGTTTTATACTTATCAGAGAGTGTGGGAATGGGGGGGGGGGATAGTCTACTTATATCCGCCCTTCTTCCTTTTTTGATTTGAGTGGCGATTTGGATGATCTTTCCCCGTATGATGACTTTATGAGCAGTCCATAACATCTCCACTGTGGTATCACTAACATCATTCAGAGTAAAATATTCTAGTAGGGCTTTGTTGATTTCGGTGACCCTAATGGGGTCCGATAAAATGGATTAATTTAGCCTCCACTGAGTATGTTTGGGGCGGTGAGAAGTTTTAAAGAGTGAAACAGTCACTATGGAGTGGTCTGAAAGTGTGCTGTCTATAGTTTTGGAGCTGGAAACATTGGGCAGGGGGTATGTGGACATTAGAATGTGCTCTATCCTAGCATAAGAGTGATGGGGCTGGAGAAATTAGTTTAGTCTCTCTTCATTTGGGTTCATCTCTCGCCAAACATCTGCCAAACATCTGCCAGGCCTTGAGAATGGACTAGTTTAGTAATTTTGAGACTAGCCCTGGTTGAACGGGTTAAGAGAGTTTTGGATGGATTGGATTTATCCAGACATTGATCATCGAACACCACATTGGAGTACCCTCCTAAGATGGGGGGTCCCCTCCAAAAGGGGGTTCAGTGTAGCTCACATTAATTGAAAAAAAATAATAAATGGCCATCTATGAGACCTTTAACTAAGATAAATCTGTCTTCCAGGTCTTTATAATCTGCCTGCCAGGAGAAGTTACAAGTTTTGGAGAATAGAATAGCGACACCTTTAGACTTTCCCTCTGCCTTTGCCAGGTATAACAAGGGGTACTGATTGAAGGGTTAGAAAGAGTTAATGCACTGTAACATTAAATGCTTGAGAAACAAAGTGTCCTTCTGCTGTACTACATTCACACATAGCATAACCGCCGGCCAAACAAGCTCCATAAATACCTGATTTTGAGACTATGTCCCTGGACAGGCTGACCACTAACATCCTGGGATGCATGTTGCTACTTGCTAGTTTAAACTATATGTCTAAAATACCATAATATATACATGTATATGATTGATGTCTTGTTCCTCCCCTTTATGCTATGTGACACCTTTTGTTCTGAGTTTTTATAAAAACTCAAGCCAAGCTACCATTAAACCTGAGCATGTGTGAGCATGTGAGAGGTGGACGTGTAACACAGCTCCCGCCGAAGATTAGCTTAATTACTAGCTAGGAGGAGAGGAGAGGAGATTACCAGGCACTTTTTTTTTTTTCTTTCTCCTTCTCTTGTGGATCGCTTTGCTGAAGGCTTCCCCACTTCAAACTGATTGTTTGCTGTTGTGCCGATAAGAAGTTTCTTCCATACCCTGCTATTTGAGCAGATAAGGCAGATAAGGCTTTGTGTTATCTGCCTTCTGCGAACTACTACATTTCCCAGAGTGCACCCTACAGTCCCATACAGTAACGAGAGCGATGGGGAAGCATCTCAAGGGAACTGAAGTAAACGGAACTGCTGGGGAGACAGGTGAGAGGAGTACACAGGAGAATGTCACTAAGTCCCAGCTCCAGACTGTGAAAAAAGACAAGGGAAGGGAGGCAGCAGCGAGGCTGGAAGAATTTGCCTGGAACCCAGCTCGGGACATAAATGGGACACTGAATAAACCTTATATGTCTATAGCATCTAGCATTCCTAACATGTCTGAAATGTTTACTGAAGCCCCAGCCGATAAAGCAGTAGAAGTGTTGGAGGAGATAAGGAGATTTGGAAAGTCTGTGAATGCTGTGAGTTCTGTGCCATGTGAGGAGACGGAGATGGAGGGGGCTATACAAATAGAGCAAATCGTGGAGACAGGAGGGGAAAAGAAGGGGAGTACAGACTCAAATGCTTCTGGTGTTGCTGCTCTGCCTCCCCAGGCTGATTTAATGAGAGAGCCGACAATTAGGGACGTGTTCCTGGCAGTACAAAACTGTAATTATACCCTGACATCTCTATCCACTCAGTTTAACCATCTTAGGGAGGATGTGACTGTAATGCGCCAGGACTTGCAGAAAGTGCGTGAGCGAACATCAGCTGTGGAGGGGCGAGTTGCTATTTTGGAGGATGAAATGGGTCGAATTCAGAGAGATTTTAAGGAAATGGGTTTGCAATCTGGTCGCTGTGTAAATCGCATAGACGACCTTGAGAATAGACTCAGAAGAAATAACGTTTGAATCCTAGGTATGCCTGAACACCTGGAAGAGGGGAAGCCAACTGAGTTCATAGAGAAATGGCTGTTGGAGGTGTTCGACAAACAAAATGTCACTCCCTTCTTTGCGGTGGAGAGAGCGCACCGTATTCCTGCTAGACCCCTTCCTCCAGGTGAACCCCCTAGGCAACTCATCTTAAAAATGCTCCACTACAGGGACAGAGACAAAATTCTATCGTTGGCCCGTATCAAGGGTAACATTGAAGTCAATGGTTCAAAAATTTCCTTTTTTCCGGACTACTCTGCTGAGGTTCAAAGACAAAGAGCTCAATTTACAGATGTTAAAAGACGCCTTCGAGATATTCAAATTCAATACGCTATGCTTTACCCTGCTAAATTAAGGATTATAGCTAGAGGAGAAACTTTTTTTTTTGATAGTTCTAGGGCGGCAGCATCCTGGCTTGATAAGAATGAGCAGCACATGTCAACATTTATTAGCACTACTAGCTCTTGTGATGTGTAGGGAAATGGAATTGTTTGGAGGGGGGGAGGGAAAGGGGGGAACACTCCCTTAACCTATATCAAAATAAAACTAAACACTCCAAAATAAGAATTAGGGAATTCCTAGATCCACTAAAACTCCCCTCCTTATCAGTAAATTCTAAAGAGGAAATTGATGCCCCCCTGACCTTAGAGGAACTGGTCAGGGCAGTATCAGAAAGCCCAAATGATAAGGCGCCGGGTATTGACGGCCTACCTTCAGAGGTATATAAACATTATGGAGAGGTGTTGCTTCCGGAACTACTGAAGGTTCTCAATCATGCCTTGGAATCATTTAAGCTTCCAGATTCTATGAAGGATGCCTTTATCATTGTATTGCCAAAAACTGGAAAGGACCCTTTGGCCCCGGAATCTTACCGCCCGATATCATTGCTGAACTCGGACGCTAAGATTCTAGCCAGGGTCCTCACCACAAGACTAAATGGACATATTCAGGGATTGATTCACCAAGACCAGTGTGGCTTTATCCCTACAAGATCTACAGCAACCAACTTGAGAAGGCTATATTTAAACATGCAATTACCATCTGATAACCCTGGGAGCAGAGCAATTTTGTCACTCGATGCGGCGAAAGCTTTCGACAGCGGCGAGTGGACATACCTGTGGGAAGTGATTAGTGCGTTTGGCCTCAGGGAAAGATTCATATGGTGGATTAAAATGCTGTATTCTACCCCAAGGGCCTGTATGCAAATAAATGGTATGGTATCTGAATCTTTTTCATTATACAGAGGAACAAGACAGGGATGTCCCCTGTCTCCCCTGCTGTTTGCAATGGCCATCGAACCCCTGGCTGAAGCCATCCGACAATCGGAATCAATCTGTGGATTTATTAGAGGAACGAGGAATGAAAAAATCTCTCTTTATGCAGATGACGCTCTGCTATTTCTTGGGGATACGAATAAATCTTTAAGATCTTTATTGGCACTTATAAAAAATTTTGGCATGCTCTTGGGATATATCATTAACTGGGATAAATCGGTTTTGCTCTCTTTAGACAACCCTAGCTTGTCATGCTAAGAGAGGCTCCTCAGGTTAAAATTGTTTCTTCATTTAAATACTTGGGAATAATGATACATTCCAAGGTAGAAAATTATTTGACAGATAACTTATCTCCTATTCTTATTAAATTCCAGCATAAGAGTACGGCATGGGCTAAGTTGCCATTATCGGTGGTGGGTCGAGCAAACCTTATAAAAATGATCTGGGCCCCTCAATTATTATATATTTTTCATAACTCACCGACATGGATACCTCTCAAATGGTTGAAAAAGATTGAATCAATTTTTCAAAGGTTATTATGGAAGGGAAAAAATCCCAGGATTAGGTTATCAATTCTCCAGAGAGAAAGGGATGGGGGCGGACTTGCGATACCCCCACCCCAGACTTTACTTTATAGCTGCCCAGCTTCAGCATTTTGCTGGCTGGGGTGCTGTGAACTGGGAGGACTCTATTCAGGCCCTACTGCTAAGTAACAGTTCTCACTACAACCTCTTGGCCCAGCTGGAATCTGAGGCCTTTGCTTATACCTGTAAGAGCCCAACAATGATACTCATGAATAGAGTTTGGAAGGAAATGAGGAGCATAATGAAATATGCACTCTGGGGGAATAGGCAATATAAAGAACTAGGTAAACTGAAGGGATTTGAAAGCTGGCGCTCTAAGGGCCTCCAATATATAACCCAGTTGTACTCGCACAACATTCTACGCTCCTTTCAGGATCTGCAGGAATCTTTTCACTTACCTCATCATAATTTTTTTAAATACTTACAACTACGACATGCGGTCCAATCTCAGTTTAAAGGGGAAAAGAAAGTGATAAAACCAATGCCACTTATAACTTTCTTAGCACGGATGACAGAAAAAAAAGGCTTGATCTCATCTCTATATGGTCAACTTACGAGATCATATCGAGATGAGGGTGCTAACCCGGGCAGAAGAGGGTGGGAGCTAGATATAGGGGATATTTCGGATATAACTTGGCAAAAAATATTAGAAAGGGTACCCCTAGTCTCATTATCACCAGCACAATGTCTGACCCAATTATTTATAATTTACAGGGTATATAGAACACCATTTAAGTGGGACAGGCGTGATTCCCCGGACTGTCCACGGTGCCAACAATCACCTGCTGATTTACTACATATGTTGTGGATTTGTCCTAAACTGGCTAAATATTGGCAAGAGGTGGTGAATACAATTAATGATACATTTAAGACATATATCCTTAAAGACCTTAAAATGTGCCTGCTGGGATACCTTGATGAAGAACTTATGCCCCATGAGATTTTGATACCAGTTAGCAGACTACTGTTTTTGGCACGAAAGCTAATTGCCCTAAGGTGGATATCTCCAAGTGCACCCTCCTTTGAGGAATGGCGCCTTCATGTAAACGACAATATTTTGAAGGAACAACAGATCTATTGTAACAGAGGCATACCCAATTACCTGTATAAACTGTGGAAGCCATGGATCTCGGTTCCATGGTTAGCCCCATCCTCACCGTTTTTTGCGGATCTTTAGTAGGGTGGGCAAGTATAATTAGGGATAGAGAAAATAGTACCAGACAGAAAATGAAGGTAGAGGGCAAAATCAATGGGGAGAGAAGAATCTACTGATTTAAGCAACCAGCCGAGGTAATTTTTCACATAGGTATAGATTCATAGAACACTATATTGGGCAGGAAATGGAACAGTCACCCGAGTTGCTTGTGCTGGGGAAATTTTTTTTTTTTTTTTTTGTGTGTTGTTTTGTTGTATGTTGTTATTATTTGTGGTTAAATAATTGTTATATTGATTGGAGAATATATGTAAGAAATAGATAGAAAAATTTCAGAATTTGCTGTGGATAGACCATATGTATGGTATTCGAAATAAGGAATTGATGTACAAACTGTATAAGTGATAAGTACTATATCAAATAATATATTTTGGTTTGTAATGTTGAAATATTTATAGTAAAAAAGTATGGAATTAAAAAAAAAACCTGAGCATACTTTTATACCATTTTGTGTCTTCTTCATTGTGTGATCCCAAAGCTCTGTAGGGGAATCCACTGGTCATTCATAGAAACCGGGCAAAATCAACCTTTTTAGTTAATGGTGGCAGCAGGCAGGATGCAGTGTTCATCCAAGGTAAGTGGATTGTGTCTATTTTACTGACGCTTTTCTTCTTGCCCCGGCTCTGACAAAACTGCATGTGTACGCTGTGTTTATAAGGGGAAATTCTTGCAGGATCATTGTGCTTTTGGTAAGCACAGCAAATTTGTCTCTGGTAGCTCTGTAGAGGAATCCACTGGTCATTCACAGAAACGGGGAAGAATTAACTCTTTCACTGATGGTGGAGAAATTTGGGCTGTACCATTGAGGGAAATGGGTTTCCTGTACCATGATAATATTTAGCCTGAGGGAACTGTAACATTCGAAGATCTTTCTCCTTTTGAGGGGGGAGTTCAAGCCCTGAGCATTATGTGTAGCTAAATTAAGTGTGGGCCTGGGAGCTTTAGCCATGGAGCAGATGTAGGAGGATGCTGTCACACATTGCGTCACTTACCGTAGGAGGAATCTTGCATTGATTGCTAGCGGAGGGGAACCAACCAAGCTGAAATACTGTAGACATGGGAATCTTGAGTTGAACCTGATGGGTGACTGAGAACAAAACAAGTATTAATTTCTCCGGGGGATAACGTGAGACAGAAGAGAGGAATAGAGTATGAAAGAATGAATGAAAGAGCGAAAATTAAAGTGAGGATGGATGAAGAGTAGGGATGAGCCGAACACCCCTCTGTTCGGTTCGCACCAGAACTTGCGAACAGGCAAAAAATGTGTTTGAACACGCGAACACCATTAAAGTCTATGGAACACGAACATGAATAATCAAAAGTGCTAATTTTAAAGGCTTATATGCAAGTTATTGTCATAAAAAGTGTTTGGGGACCTGGGTCCTGCCCCAGGGGACATGGATCAATGCAAAAAAACATTTTAAAAACAGACGTTTTTTCGGGAGCAGTGATTTTAATAATGCTTAACGTGAAACAATAAAAGTGTAATATTCCTTTAAATTTCATACCTGGGGGGTGTCTATAGTATGCCTGTAAAGGGGCACATGTTTCCCGTGTTTAGAACAGTCTGACAGCAAAATGACATGACAATGGAAAAAAAGTCATTTAAAACTACTAGATAGAAGATAGAAGATAGAAGAAAGAAGATAGAAGAAAGAAGAAAGAAGAAAGAGGAAGAATTTAAATAAAGGAATTGTCAAAAACTGTCTCTTGTCATTTTTAACATTTTTGAAAGTTTTTTGTGAAATGGTAAAGTACCCCCTTACCATTTCACACAGGGGGGAGGGCCGGGATCTGGAAGCCCCCTTGTTAAAGGGGGCTTCCAGATACCGATAAGCCCCCTGCCCGCAGACCCCCACAACCACCGGGCAAGGGTTGTGGGGATGAGGCCCAACATGGGCTACCCCAAAGCACCCTCCCAATGTTGAGGGCATGTGGCCTGGTACAGTTCAGGAAAGGGGTGATCTCTCTCACCCCCCCCTCTTTTCCTGCGGCCTGCCAGGTTGTGTGCTCAGATAAGGGTCTGGTATGGATTTTTGGGGGAACCCCACGCCATTTTTTGTTAAATTCTGGCGCGGGGTTCCCCTTAAAATCCATACCAAACCTGAAAGGTCTGGTATAGATTTTGAGGGGGACCCCACGCCATTTTTTTTTATTTTGGCCGGGGTTCCCCTTAATATCCATACCAGACCTAAAGGGCCTGGTATGGAATTTAGGGGGACCCCCACGTCATTTTTTTAAATTTTGGTTCGGGGTTCCCCTGCGGGGAATTCCCATACTGTTTTTATCAATGAACTTTTATGTGTATTGTCGGACCAGCAATTCATTAATAGCCTCGAGTAGTTTTAAATGACTTTTTTTCCTTTGAAATGTCATTTTGCTGTCAGACTGTTCTAAACATGGGAAACATGCGCCCCTTTACAGGCATACTATAGACACCCCCTAGGTACGAAATTTAAAGGAATATTACACTTTTATTGTTTCACTTTAAGCATTATTAAAATCACTGCTCCCGAAAAAATGGCCATTTTTAAAACTTTTTTTTGCATTGATCCTTGTCCCCTGGGGCAGGACCCAGGTCCCCAAACACTTTTTTATGACAATAACTTGCATATAAGCCTTTATAATTAGAACTTTTGATTTCTCCCATAGACTTTTAAAGGGTGTTCCGTGGCTTTCGAATTTGCCGCAAACACCCCAAATTGTTCGGCGAATGGGCGAACAGCCAATGCTCGAGTCGAATGAAGCTCATCCCCAATGAAGAGGCTATAAGAAGCATCTTCAGTAAGTTTGGACCGGAGGCTCGGGGAATAAACAACCCCCAGGAACCATGCCAAACAGGAAGTGTCTGTTCCACTGAGAGCAGACAACCTATCCCGCAGAGTGGAAAGGAGTCTGAGGAATAGGGGGAGGCACATGCCCAATACCTTTAGGCAACCTTTAAAACAATAAAGAACACTGAAAAATTGAACACAGCGAGAATACTTTCCGTTGATAGGAATTGTTTTTGTACCCATGGGAATTCCTTTGTGGCTGAACCACCTTTCCTTCCTCTCCAGTGGGTAGGGAGGGGGGGTTCCAGATGCGTTACTTAGCCTGTTTTGGAGCCAAAATAGGGCTTGCCAACCTAAAAGTTTTGTCCGCTTTCTAAGGCTATCACGTTCAGAGGGTCTGCTAAGAGCCCATGCACTAAATTTTGTGGAGATAACAGTCCTCCCAAAAAACAGAACGCGGGATAGTCCAGTCCAACCCAGAACCAAAAAGGGAAAAACTAAAAAAACATCATCTTTCTGACAAAAATATAAAGAACAGAATCTTTGAAGCGGTTGCTCCGATCAGCAGGGTTGGAAGTCCCTGGCCACCTCGGCCTCAAAGAGGTGAGAAAAGAAGTGTAAGTTGCAGAGGTTGATTCTTCGCCTCAGGTCAGGCTGTTATCCTTCATTCTATTGGTTCTTGGCTTGTTCCACAGGGGTGTCAGAGGGCTTGTGGGAGATGGACTTTTTGCAGATTTGAGAATGGGGTTAGATGTGTCCATATCTGCTTCCAGCGAGATGAGCTTCAGGGATAGGAGGATTTTCTCCCCTTCCTGGAGACTAGAGAAGGCGTAATGCTTGCTCTTGAAGTAAAATTTTACAGAAAATGGAAAGGTCCACCAGTATTTAATGTCCTTTTGGGCGATGACTGAAAGTAGAGATTTCAAGGCCCATCTCCACTGGATCGTAGAGAAGGCTAAGTCCGCAAAAACGAGTATTGGGTGGCCTCGACATGTAATCTGTTTCATCGCTCTGGATTGCTTCATTATCTCCTTCTTGACCAAGTAGAAGTGGAGTTTTGCAATGATGTCCCTGGGGGAACCATCCTTTCTTGGGGGACCCAAGGCTCTGTGGACTCTGTCCAATGCCATACGGTGCTGTGGGATGTTTGGGATCAAGGTTTTGATGATCTCCTGGGTAGCCTGGGGAACATCCACGATGGACTTTGGTAAACCTCTGGTAAACCTCTGGTAAACCTCTGATCCTAAAATTGTATCTTCTGGATCTGTTTTCTAGCTCATCAATCCTAGAAAGGGCTGAGTCAAGCCTGTCTTGAAGTGTCTGAATATGGTCTGAGTTTTGATTGGTGGCTGCCATCGTCATATCCAGTTTGTTCTCGATGGTTTCCATCCTGGAGCCCAGGTTTGAGTCAGCTTTGATTTCCCCAGTTATCTTTGCTGCTGTTGAGATCAGACCCCTCTCCAGTAATTCAGAAAGCTTCAGGTAAAGGTCTCCTGGCTTGAAGTACGTGTCCTGAGCAGGGGTGGCAGGGACGGAGACCCCCTGGTGTGGTGGGAAAGAAGGCCCAACCATAGAAAAGGCACTGTCCCCAAAGCCACGGCCAAGTAATGATTCAGTGGAAGCCGGGGAAGGTGTCATAAGCTGGTGGTTGCTGTTCTGGCCTGCAAGGGTGTATGTGAGGGACGCAGGGGCTATCACTTGCCTGGGTTCTGCCTGTCTCTCCATACCTAGAGCATGCTGCTCAGCCGCGGTGGCCATCTTGGTTGATCCTGCCAGTGCTGACGACTCAAATTGTGGCCTGAGGTCTCTGTGGACTGGGATCCCAGTCATGAGGGTGCTCTCCCTGGCTGGTTAAGGGTCCAGATCACCGAAGGTGGCTCGTCTCTAGGGGCTCTGTGAGCTTTTGTGGACGCCGTTAGGACTGGGTGGAATGGAGCTCCTGGCTCAAGCGGTCTTCTTGGAAACTCCGCACATGTGCACCCGCTTTATTAGTTTTGTTGCCCTTCCATTTCCAGCACATCCTTTCCTGAGGACTGGTGCCCAGAACTGGACAGCATACCCTAGGTGCAGCCAGACCAGAGTCCTGTAGAGTGGGAGAATTATCGCTTTATCCCTGGAGTTAATCCCCTTTTTAATGCATGCCAATATTCTGTTTGCTTTGTTAGCAGCAGCTTGGCATTGAATGCCATTGCTGAGCCTGTCATCTACTAGGACCACCAGATGCTTTTCCATCCTTGATTCCCCCATAGGTCCTCCCCCCAGTGTGTAGATTGCATTTATATTTTTGCCACCCAAATGCATTATTTTACATTTTTCCACATTAATCCTCATTTGCCATGTAGTCGCCCACCTCATTAATTTGTTCAGATCTACTTGCAAGGTTTCCACATCCTGTGGAGAAGATATTGCTCTGCTTAGCTTAATATCATGCACAAATACAGAGATTAAACTATTTACCCCATCCTCCAGGTTGTTTATTAACAAATTAAAAAGGATTGGTCCCAGGACAGAACCTTGGGGGGCCCCACTTCCCACCCCTGACCATTCCGAGTACTCCCCATTTATCACTACCCTCTGAACTCGCCCTTGTAGCCAGTTTTCAATCCATGTACTCACCCTAGGATCCAGGCCAACGGACCTTACTTTGTACAGTAGACATTTCTGGGGTACTGTGTCAAATGCTTTTGCAAAATCCAGATACACCACATCTACAGGCCTTCTTTTATCTAGATGAAATCCTCATAGAAGGTTAATAGATTGGTTGGCAAGAATGATTCTTCATGAATCCATGCTGATTAGTGATTACTACTAATGATACAATTTCCATTACTAAAGTCTTGTATATAGTCCCTTATCATCCCCTCCAAGAGCTTGCATACTATTAATGTTAGGCTAATGGGTCTGTAATTCCCAGGGATGTATTTTGGCCCTTCCTTAAATATTGGTGCTAAATTGGCTTTTCTCCAATCAGCTGGTACCATTCCAGTCAGTAGACTGTCAGTAAAAATTAGGACTAATGGTCTGGCAATTACTTGACTGTGTTCCCTAAGAACCCCCCCGGGTGCAAGCCACCTGGTCCCAGTGATGTATTAATGTTAAGTTTTTCAGGTCTATTAGTAATTCTGAAAAAATTATTAGACCCCTGTGCTTATGGTGAAAATGAAAAATTAAGGAGCTGGAGCCTCTATCAATAAATTCACCCTAAGGTGAATTTAGAAGAAATGTGAAAAAGAGGGGATAAGTATGGCGCTGCTCTTATTAAGAGGTGACCTACAACCTCTAAATACTTGAGGGGTGTGTGTCACGGGTGCATTTAGTGCAAAAAGTGACAATAAAAGTGCAGAAAATAAATATTATAAATATTATTATTATTATTATAAAAATAAATATTCACAAAAATCCACAAAAAAATCCTACTGTGTAAACTACCTAACCGCTTATATATAATGCATATTGTTATGTTCAAATGAAAACACAATCCTGTGCAAAACCTGCAATTCAAAGTGACATTTCTGTGCAAAAAAATCCAACATATATGACTGGTGTATATTGTTGCTGTGAAACTGGGTTCAGAAATATGCATATACCGTCCTTAAACCCTGGTGTATAAAAAAGTCCAATAAAGTGACAATGTGCTCCTTCAAATTGTTCTGTGCTTCTTGGAAAACAGTGCCTCATAAGAAACGCACTCACCTCTATTATTCACCCCACAAGGAGGTATTTCACCTTCACAGTATGAGCCACAGTGCAGCCTGTGGAGTGGGAGGAAACTTCCTGTCCTGTGTTCTCCAATATGCATTATATATAAGCGGTTAGGTAGTTTACACAGTAGGATTTTTTTGTGGATTTTTGGGAATATACAAATATTTATTTTCTGCACTTTTATTGTCACTTTTTGCACTAAATGCACCCGTGACACACACCCCTCAACTATTCGTAATTCTGTCCTCTGTTAGCCATGAGTGTGCTTCCTGTGATGTGTCATGAGGATACACTTTGCAGTTTTTGTTACTAAAGACCCCCGATTCCCTCATGAAGACTGAGGAGAAGAATAAATTCAATACTTTCGTCATCTCACCATCCTTTGTAACCATATTCCCTTCCTCATTCTTTATGGGGCAAATATGGTCTGTCCTCCCTCTTTTACTGTTTATATACTTAACCACTTAAGCCCCGAGCCTATTTTTCAAACTTGTTTAAAAGTTAAAATCTTTTTTGCTAGAAAATTACTTAGAAACCCCAGAATTACTTAGAACCCATAGAATAAAATGGCGTTCATTGCAGTACTTTCTGTCACACCGTATTTGCGCAGCAGTCTTATACCCTGTACACACGGTCGGACATTCCGACAACAAAATCCATGGATTTTTTCCGACGGATGTTGGCTCAAACTTGTCTTGCATACACACGGTCACACAAAGTTGGCAGAAAATCCGATTGTTCTGAACACGGTGAAGTAAAACACGTACATCGGGACTATAAACGGAGCAGTAGCCAATAGCTTTTGTCGTTTAATTTATTCTGAGCATGCATGGCACTTTGTGCGTCGGATTTGTATACACACGATCAGAATTTCCGACAACTAATTTTGTTGTAGGAAAATTTTATAGCAAGCTCTCAAACTTTGTGTGTCGGAAATTCCGATGGAAAATGTGTGATGGAGCCTACACACGGTCGTAAACTCCGACAACAAGGTCCTATCACACATTTTCCGTCGGAAAATCCGACCGTGTGTACAGGGCATACCAAGCACACTTTTTTTGGAAAAAATACACTTTTTTGAATAAAAAAATAAGACAACAGTAAAGTTAGCCGAATTTTTTTTATATTGTGAAAGATGATGTTACGCTGAGTAAATTGATACCCAACATGTCATGCTTCAAAGTTGTGCCCGCTCGTGGAATGGCGACAAACTTTTACCCTTAAAAATCTCCATATTAGATGTTTAAAAAATTCTACAGGTTGCATGTTTTGAGTTACAGAGGAGGTCTAGGGCCAGAATTATTGATCTCGCTCTAACAATCGTGGTGATACTTCACATGTGTGGTTTGAACAACATTTTCATATGCGGATGCTACTCATGTATGCGTTTGCTTCTGCACGCGAGTTCGGCGGGACAGGGCACGTTTAAAAAAAATGTTTTTTCTTATTTATTTTACCTTTTATTTTTTATTTTTACACTGTTATTTTAAAAAAAAAGTCACTTTTATTCCTATTACAAGGAATTTAAACACCCCTTGTAATAGAAAAAAAAGCATGACAGGACCTCTTAAATATGAGATCTGGGGTCAAAAAGACCTCAGATCTCAGATTTACACTAAAATGCAATAAAAAATAAAAATTAAAAAAAGTTGCCCTCTACTGGTATGGAGCCGGGTGGGGGCCATCTTTTGCCCTCACTCAGCTCCATACCTAACATGGAAGAGAACCTGATCGCCTCCGCCAGTAAGCGGGCAGAGGGCACCAGAGCGCGGGGGAGGGGGGGTCCTCTCCCGCCACCGATAAAAGGGATCTTGAGGCGATTTTGCTGCTGAGACCACTTTTATCTGAAAGCAGACCACCCGCTGAAGAAGAGGATACTGGGGTTATGACAGCTAGTTGCTGCCATAACAACGATATTCCTCTTCAAATTACCAATGTGTAACGATGGCGGGACAAGTGGTTAACCATAAGTGGTTAAAGAATTTCTTGGGATTTTTTTTGCTCTCCTCTGCTATGTGTCTTTGTGTTCTATCTTAGCCACCCTAATTGCACCCTTACATTTCTTGTTGCATTCTTTGTAAAGTTTGAATGCTGATGATGATCCCTCAGCCTTTTTGAAGGCCTTCTCCTTTGCTTTTATATGCCTTTTTTACATTGGAGTTAAGCCACCCAGGACTTTTGTTCGCTCTTTTAAATTTATTTCCCAATGAGATGCACTGGCTAATGCTCTTATTTAATATGCTCTTAAAGCAAACCCATCTCTCCTCCATGTTCCTAAGATGTTATCCCAATTAATATCTTCTAGCAAGGTTCGCAGTTTCGGGAAGTTGGCACTTTTGAAATTCAGTGTCTTTGTATTCCCCTTATGTTTCCTATTTGTGTAATTTATACTGAAGTTAATTTACCTGTGATCGCTGTTTCCTAAATTGCCCCGTATTTTCCATATACGTGATCAGGTCTGTATTTTTGGTAATCAGTATCTGATTATCTGATCAGTATCTGGGCGCATCTACTATATGACCCATGAAATTGCCCTGAAAGACATTTAGGAACTGACGAGCCTTAGACGAATTTGGGGTTCCTTCCGCCCAGTCTATGTCTGGATAATTAAAATCCTCCATTATGATGACACTTCCCATCCTTGCCACTAATCCAAATTGTGATAGGAGGTCTGTCTCCCCCTCCTCCCCCAGGTTAGGGTGCCTATAGCACACTCCCAGTATTACTTTTCCCTTAGTTTCCTCTCTTTGGAGCTCTACCCATAAGGATTCCACCTCCTCCCTTGCTCCCTTAGTGATGTTATCTATCACATTCACTTGTACATTATTCTTGATATATAGCCATACCCCTCCCCCTTTTTTACCCTCTCTATCCCTGCGATAAAGGCAATACCCTTGAATGGTTGCCAGCCAATCATGAGAGCTGTTGAACCAAGTGTCTGAAATTCCCACAAAATCGAAATCCTCCTCGTACAACAATATCTCTAGTTCTCCCCTCTTGTCCGCCAGGCTCCTGGCATTGGTGAACACGCCATGCAGTTTAGATCGGTCGCATACTGTCTTTTTATTGGGTGTTCCGAGGTTTCAGAAAGGACTTGCAATGCCGCGTACACACGATCGGACTTTCCACCAACAAAACCATGGATTTTTGTTCAAAGGTTGTTGGCTCAAACTTGTCATACACACGGTCACACAAATGTTGGCCAACAATTATGAACGCGGGAACGCGGTGACGTACAAGATGCACGAAGAGCCGAGAAAAAGGAAGTTCAATAGCCAGTGCGGCTCCTTCTGCTCGATTCCGAGCATGCATGAACTTTTGTGCGATGGATTTGTGTACACGCGATCGGACTTTCCGACAACAAAGTTTAGTTGGCAGAAAATTTGAGAACCTGCTATTAAACATTTGTTGCCGGAAAGTCTGACAGCAAATGTTCGTTGGAGCATACACATGGTCGGACTTTCCGACAACAATTTCAATCCAACATTTCCCGTTGGAAAATCCGACCGTGTGTACGCGGCATTACTATACTTCCCTCGGGTTTATGTGCATGAATCAACCTACCACTAATGCCCTCAATACTACCCTCTGGAATATGTTCTATGCTGCCTATCTCTACCTCTGGACCCTCCCCCCCATCGCCTAGTTTAAAAGCTCCTCTCACTTTTCGGTCATAAAAATCTAAACCAAAATAAAATGAATAAAAATTACTAATAGACATAAAAATATATACTGTATATGAAAATATATATTTTATTTATTTATTTTTGCTTATTTTATTTATTTATTTATTCTTATTTCTTTTTATTTGTTATTTTTTTTTTATTTTTATTTTGTTTTGTTTATTTTCAAGTTTATTTTTTATATGTATTTACATGTATTTTTCTGGTTAAGCTATTACTTATTTTATAGGTATTCCTTACTCCAATAGACACATGAATGTAAAAGGTGGCTGTGATGCCATTTAGTGGATAGGCATGCTCCGTATTTTATAAACACTTGAATCTGTGTTTTAAACTGCATTTTTTTATTTCTCATATGGTGTCCCCGTGTAAATCTATTAGTGACTACTTCCTTACACATTCTTCCTGTGGGAGTGATTAAGGGAAGGGCTGATTAGCTGCCCATGTGTGTTAGGGAAATCAGGGAGTATATAATAATAAATGAGTGTGTTAGGGAAATCAGGGAGTATATAATAATGAGTTGCTACCTCATGGACAACAACCTTCTCGACCCTCTACAGTCCGGCTTCCGTCCACAACATTCTACTGAAACGGCTCTACCAAAACTCACCAATGACCTAATAACTGCTAAAACCAATGGCCATTACTCCATACTCATGCTCTTAGACCTCTCTGCTGCCTTCAACACAGCTGACCACCTGCTCCTCCTCAGTAGGGATGAGCCGAACACCCCTCGGTTTGGTTCGGTTCGCACCAGAACATCCAAACATGCAAAAAAGTTCATTCGAACATGCAAACACTGTTAAAGTCTATGGGATACGAACGTGAAAAATCTAAAGTGCTAATTGTTAAGGCTTATATGCAAGTTTTTGCCCTAAAAAGTGTTTGGGGACTCGGGTCCTGCCCCAGGGGACATGTATCAATGCAAAAAAAAGTTTTAAAAATGGCTGTTTTTTGGGGAGCAGTGATTTTAAGAATGCTTAAAGTGAAACAATAAGAATGAAATATTCCTTTAAATATCATGCCTGGAGGGTGCCTATAGTATGCCTGTAAAGTGGTGCAGTTTTCCCGTGTTTAGAACAATACCACAGCAAAATGACATTTCTAAAGGAAAAAAAGTCATTCAAAACTGCTTGCGGCTGTAACGTAATGTCCGGACCTGGCAATATAGATGAAAATCATTGAGAAAAACGGCATGGGTCTGCCCCCCCCAGCCCTCTTTGGGTCTGGTATGGATATTAAGGGGAACACCACACACAAATTAAAAAAAAAATGTTGTGGGGGGGGGTCCCCAGGCACTATATACTCTGAACAGAAGTATTTATACTATATGGCCTGCCCTATATACTCTTAGGTGTTGGTGGTACCAGAACACTGTAACCCAGTTACTCTTGTTGGGCGCAGGAATGGGCCCTGCTGTTAAATATTATTTCAAAAATTGTAATTACATGTCCGTGTTAAACAGGGGCAGAAAAATTTGGCCTTGGATGGTGGTACCACAACACTGTAAGCCCTCACAGTTACTCTTGGTGGGTGCAGGAACGGGCCCTGCAGTGAAATATTAGATCAAGAATTGTAATTACATGCCCCTGTTAAACAGGGGCAGAAAAATTGGGCCTTAGGCAGTGGTGGTGGAGGTGCCACAACACTGTAACCCCTCACAGTTACCCTTGTTGGGCACAGGAACGGGCCCTGCTGTGAAATATTTGATCAAAAATTGTAATAACATGCCCCTGTTAAACCGGAAAAGAAAAATTGGGCCTTAGGCAGTGGTGGTGCCCTAAACCAAAAAAATCGTTGGAAGATAGCATCATCAAGCTTGAGGAGGAATAGGATAGTCACTCAGCATAGGCAGTCTTCAAGGGATCCCACATCCATAGAAAAATCAATCAGTTACAGTCAGGTCCATAAATATTGGGACAGCGACACAATTCTAATCTTTTTAGCTCTATACACCACCACAATGGATTTGAAACGAAACAAACAAGATGTGCTTTAACTGCAGACTTTCAGATTCGAAAAAAATTCTACCACATTCGAAAAAATTTGACCAAATTTGAAAAAGTAAACTATATATAACCATTTTGCGAAATTCGAATTTCATATAGAATGAAATGTAATTCCAATAGAAAAAATTAGAATAGAATAGAAAATAAGAATAGCATAGAAAAACAATAGAACAGAATAGAAAAAAATATAATATATTCTATTCTAATCTTTTCTATTCAAATTCATTCTGTACCAAATTCCAATTCTGGAAGATGTTTTTATATATATATATATATATATATATATATATATATATATATATATATATATATATATATATATATATTCCTATTTTGTTCTATTGTTTTTTCTATTCTAGTCTTTTCTATTAGAATTTCATTCTATTTCTATATAAACATTTTCCGAAATTCGAATTTCGTATAGAATGAATTTGCATTCAAATAGAAAAGATTAGAATAAAATAGAAAATAATAGAAAAGAATAGCATAGAAAAACCATAGACCAGCATAGAAAAAATTATATATATATGTATATATAAAACCAAAATAGAATAGAAAAACAATAGAACAGAATAGAATAAAATACAATATATGTTTTTCTAGTTTATTCTTTTCTATTATTTTCTTTTCTATTCTAATCTTTTCTATTCAAATTCGATTTAATTCTATATAATATTCAAATTTCTAGTCTATTCTTTTCTATTCAAATCTTTTCTATTCTAATTTAAATTCATTTTATACCAAATTCGATCTTCAGAAGCCATGTTTTGAATTTCGTATAGAATGAATTTGAATTTGAATAGAAAAGACTATTATAGAATGGAAAATAATAGAAAAGAAAAGAAAAGAAAAGCATAGAAAAACAATAAAACAGAATAAACAAAATATTATATATATATATGTATTCTATTGCTTTATGATTTTATATTCTATTTTATTGTATTTTTTAGAAAATCGATTTCTATTGTTTTCAAATTCGATTATGTTTTCGAATTCGATTCGAATATGTTTTCGAATTCAATTCGAATATGTTTTCGAATTCAATTCGAATTCGTTTCAAATTTGTTCTTTTTTTCGGATTAGTTTAAATTCATTACTTTTACAATTCGGAAAATCGGATGCATCCGAATTTCCGAATAATGAAAAATTTGTCCGAATTTTGATTCGGAATGAAACAAAATGCACATGGATGTAAATACTATGCAAATAGTATTTACATCCAAATCAGGTGAACGGTCTAGGAATTACAACAGTTTGTATATGTGCCTCCCACTTTTTAAGGGACCAAAAGTAATGGGACAATTGGCTGCTCAGCTGTTCCATGGCCAGGTGTGTGTTATTCCCTCATTATCCTATTTACAAGGAACAGATAAAAGGTCCAGAGTTCATTTCAAGTGTGCTATTTGCATTTAGAATCTGTTGCTGTCAACTCTCAATATGAGATCCAAAGAGCTGTCACTATTAGTGAAGCAAGCCTTCATTAAGCTAAAAAAACAAAACAAACCCATCAGAGAAATAGCAAAAACATTAGGTGTGGCCAAATCAACTGTTTGGAACATCCTTAAAAAGAAAGAACGCACCGGTGAGCTCAGCAACACCAAAAGACCCGGAAAACCACGGAAAACAACTGTGGTGGATGACCAAAAAATTATTTCCCTGGTGAAGAAAACACCCTTCACAACAGTTGGCCAGATCAAGAACACTCTCCAGGAGGTATGTGTGTGTGTGTGTCAAAGTCAACAATCAAGAGAAGACTTCACCAGAGTGAATACAGAGGGTTCACCACTAGATGTAAACCATTGGTGAGCCTCAAAAACAGGAAGGCCAGATTAGAGTTTGCCAAACAACATCTAAAAAAAGCCTTTACAGTTCCTATGGACAGAGACCAAGATCAACTTGTACCAGAGTGATGGGAAGAGAAGAGTATGGAGAAGCAAAGGAACTGCTCATGATCCAAAGCATACCACCTCATCAGTGAAGCATGGTGGTGGTAGTGTCATGGCGTGGGCATGTGTGGCTGCCAATGGAACTGGTTCTCTTGTATTTATTGATGATGTGACTGCTGACAAAAGCAGCAGGATGAATTCTGAAGTGTTTTAGGCAATATTATCTGCTCATATTCAGCAAAATGGTTCAGAACTCATTGGACAGATCATCACAGTGCAGATGGAGAATGACACGAAGCATACTGCGAAAGCAACCAAAGAGTTTTTTAAGGGAAAGAAGTGGAATGTTATGCAATGGCCAAGTCAATCACCTGACCTGAATCCAATTGAGCATGCATTTCACTTGCTGAAGATCAAACTGAAGGGAAAATACCCCAAGAACAAGCAGGAACTGAAGACAGTTGTAGTAGAGGCCTGGCAGAGCATCACCAGGGATGAAACCCAGTGTCTGGTGATGTCTATGCATTCCAGACTTCAGGCTGTAATTGACTGCAAAGGATTTGCAACCAAGTATTAAAAAGTGAAAGTTTGATGGATGATTGTTAATCTGTCCCATTACTTTTGGTCCCTTAAAAAGTGTGAGGCACATATACAAACTGTTGTAATTCCTACACCGTTCACCTGATTTGAAAGAAAAAAGTGGGACTTTGTGTGAAGCATATGGCAGCAAAAGGGTAATTGGGTGAATAAAAGGAATTTTATTAAGCATATATTGTACAAACATATTACCAGGTAGCATAGATAAATAACATACATAAGGTAATAGAACCAATGGGCACAGTTCATGGTACATAAACTGGTGACAACAAAAGTATGCAAAAAACAAGGTAATAACCATAAATAGATACAAAAATGGTAGTTTCATATAGTAGAAATATTTCAAATTCCCAGGTTCACCACAACATATGAGTGTATAGCAATGTTTGAAAGGATATAACCTGCAGGACCTATGGCCTCACTGAACCTGTAGGGGTACGAAATATATAATAACTTGAAATTCTTGATAAAACAGGTAGATACATGGCAATCAGTAGCTCTACACGTTTCGTGGCTACGGCCACTCGTCAGGAGCAAGCATGTGTGGTTTCTATAAAAAATATTAAGATAAAAAAAGCAAAAGAAATTGTGAATGATAAAGACAAGGTTAGGGGTAGAATACAGAACCACCATAACCAGGGCTTACTTACTAAGATTGGGCATGTTGAAGGTGCAGTGGCAAGGCCCTGCAAGCAGTCCGGAAAGCAACTCCACACCAGGAGCTGAGGTGGGCAGCCCCGCGGGTCTGGGAGGGGCGGTGCTCACGGCAGGCACGGCAAACAAGGGCATTCTTGAAGTGAGGGGACAATAGTGAGCAAGGGGGGTAAAGGGGACAAGAGGGGGGAGGTGGGAGGGAAGGAAAAGGAAGGGGGAGGAAAAAACAGTGGGGAAAGAAAGAAAGTGGAAAGCAAAAGAAGGAGAGGGGGAAAGGAGAAAAAGGGTAAGGGAAAGGGGGGAAAAAAGGGGGAAGGGGGTTGAAAAGCAGGGAAGAGAAGGGAGAAGAAGGAGCAAGGCAGGGATGTGGGGGGAGGGTAAGGGGAAAGATGGGGGGGAAGAAGTGGAGTGAGGACGTGGGGATGGGGAAGGAAGTGAATGTTGGTCGTTGGTGATCAGTGAAAGTGAAAGAGAACTGCTGAGTGAAAACAAGTGAGACCAAAAATTTGTGATGATGATAAAACAATTAAGTTAAATATTGCCAATTACCTTGTGTTATGAGGAACCCAGTGAAGGGAACCAGGAGGAGCAACAGAAAACAGATGCGTGTGGTGGTGTGAAGAAAGCCTCCAGTGCCGTAGCCAGCCAGGGAACACCCTTAAATACTCCCACCACGGGGATGTCCACCAATGTCACGCTGTGGGGGGAGGGAGGAGCGCCAGGCGGCTGATTCCAGCCACCGGCACGTAGCAAACTCCCCCATAGCCCACGAGTATGGTAAAGATAGCCTGCGCGCGACGGCGTCAGAACGGCGCCCCGCGCACAGCATCAGATGCGTGACATCGACACGCATTGACGGCACATCTGCCCCCCCCCGCCATAAACATGGTGGGGGAGAGGGGGTGTCCGCAAGGTGCGTCGCAGCCCCTGGGATAAGAGAGGAAACAGACCGCAAGGCGGCCCGGCACACCCTTAATCAACAGTACCACAACCATACCGATTGAACAATTTGGACTGTAAAAGGTGTAGATCTCCAAAGGAATAGCAAATTAGTATAATTACAAGGTTGAACAATTATTCCAGGGGAGACTGAACATAGGTCATTCATGGCAGAAGGACTAATATATCTAATCTGGTAGAGTTGACTCAGATGCTTCCATCCCTATTCATATTATTAAAGAAAAAAGGGGGAATATTAGGGACTTTCAGGAAGCCATGATCTGGTAAGATCATGTATTTCCATCCCTAGGGACTTAAGATGATATCATGGCCTGGTGAGGTCATAGATATCCATCCCATTTATATTAAAAGAAAAAAGTATATATACATATACAGAAGATGTGGGACTTTGTGTGAAGCATATGGCAGCAAAAGGGTAATTGGGTGAATAAAATGAATTTTATTAAGCATATATTGTACAAACATATTACCAGGTAGCATAGATAAATAACATACATAAGGTAATAGAACCAATGAGCACAGTTCATGGTACATAAACTGGCGACAACAAAAGTATGCAAAAAACAAGGTAATAACCATAAATAGATACTAAAATGGTAGTTTCATATAGTAGAAATATTTAAAATTCCCAGGTTCACCACGACATATGAGTGTATAGCAATGTTTGAAAGGATACGACCTGCAGGACCTATGGCCTCACTGAACCTGTAGGGGTACAAAATATATAATAACTTGAAATTCTTGATAAAACAGGTAGATACATGGCAATCAGCAGCTCTACACGTTTCGTGGCTACGGCCACTCATCAGGAGCACGAGTCCTACATCTTCTGTATATGTATATATACTTTTTTCTTTTAATATAAATGGGATGGATATCTATGACCTCACCAGGCCATGATATCATCTAAAGTCCTTAGGGATGGAAATACATGATCTTACCAGATCATGGCTTCCTGAAAGTCCCTAATATTCCCCCTTTTTTCCTTAATAGTTTACCTGATTTGGATGTAAATACCCTCAAATTAAAGCTGAAAGTCTTCAGTTAAAGCATCTTGTTCGTTTCATTTCAAATTCATTGTGGTGGTGTATAGAGCCAAAAAGATTAGAATTGTGTTGATGTCCCAATATTTATGGACCTGAGTGTATACACTGTATCCTGTGCAGCTAGATCTGACTGCAGGCCATTCCTGGTGTACGTATTCAAATACACTTTCAGGCAGGCAGGCCAGGCAGGTTATTCAGTGATATGCAGTGCAAAAAATATATATACAGTCTCCAACATATATATATCCACTGGATTCCAGTCTAGCCAAGCCTATATCTGACTACAGGCCATTGCTGGTGTACGTTTTCAAATATACTTTCAGGCAGGTAGGCAAGTGATTCAGTGATCTGCATTACATTAAATATATATACAGTCTCCAACACATATATATATATATGCACTGCATTCTAGTCTAGCCAAGCCTATACCTGACTGCAGGCCATTCCTAGTGTACGTATTCAAAGACACTTTCAGGCAGGCAGGCCAGGCGGGTGATTCAGTGATCTGCAGTGCATAAAGATATATATACAGTCTCCTACATATATATCCACTGCATTCTAGTCTAGCCAAGCCTATACCCGACTACAGGCCATTCCTGGTGTACGTTTTCAATGACACTTTCAGGCAGGCAGGCAGGTGATTCAGTGATCTGCAGTGCATAAAGATATATATACAGTCTCTACATATATATCCACTGCATTCTAGTCTAGCCAAGCCTTTACCTGACTACAGGCCATTCCTGGTGTATGTTTTCAACGCAACTTTCAGGCAGGCGATTCAGTGATCTGCAGTGCATAAAGATATATATATACAGTCTCCTACATATATATCCACTGCATTCTAGTCTAGCAGGCCATTCCTGGTGTAATTTTTCTAGTAAACTTCAGGTGGTGTTTTGCTAATCCAATTTTACAGCGTGTCTGGAAGGCCACCAAGGAAAGGCAGATGCTCTCAGGCCACTTAAAGAGGGCAAGCAGGCTCTGTGTCTACAGCCAACAGTGCTGGTTGTGGACACGGTACATCCACAGCACGTGGCCATGGGGCATGCTTGTCCTTTTTTTCGACAGCTGGCCATGTTGAGCCACAACATGCAGAAGAGTTGGTAGAGTGGATCAAAAAAGCTGTCCTCATCCTCCTCATCCTCTGTCACCCAGGCTAAGACAGGTTTGGCTGCCAATGCAGCTGTCAAAGTGGCCTATTCCATCGGCATAATGGCATCAGTCACTCCTTCCCTAGCCCCACCATCATGTCCTGAGTAGTCCCCGAACTGTTCGAACACAGTGTCAGGTACATGCTGCAGGAGGATGCGCAGTGTTTTGAAGGCTTCAATGATGGTACCCAGGTTGAGGATGAAGGTAGTAACGTGAGCTCTGAGAGAGGGGGTGCCCAAGAAGGACAAGAAACTGGCAGTCATGTTCCCCCAGCTGCAGCATACTGCCAGGATTGATCCAGTGGCGAGGAGGGAGGGGATGATGAGGTCATTGACTCTACGTGGGTGCAAGATAGAAGGGAGGAGGAGGAGGCACATCTCCAACGAGTCAGGATGCCCTCCAGGGGCCAGCTTAAGGACAGACTACCGACTGCATCACACCGCAGAGCTCCGCATGTGCAGGGCGCTGCTGACTCCACGCGTTTTTTCAAAAGTTCTTTGGTGTGGGCCATTTTGAGACGTGTGCAGCAGATCGCACCGCTGCTGTTTGTAACATATGTCTGGAGCGTATCAAGCGTGGCCAAAACAAAAGCCGCTTGTGCACCACATGCTTGACCAGACATATGTCGACCTCCCATGCAGTCTGTTGGCAACAGTGCTTAAAAAATCCACACCAAAGAACAAGGCAGACCTCTCCTTGCTCCTCATCAGCTGGAATCTCCAACCCCACTATACCTTCAGTTCTCTCATAGACCTGCACTGAGAGGAATGAAGGTGTAGAATTAGGTGTCCCAAGCATTTGCGGGCAATCTGCTAGCGGATTGTAGCAGGCAAACTTTCCTACCCCAGTTGCTAAACCGTCGAAAGAAATTCGGTCCAAGCCATCCACGTGCTCAGCGGCTGAATGCTAGTTTGGCTAAATTGCTAGCACTCCAACTGCTGCCTTTTCAGCTGGTAGACTCCCTGCCTTTTCAGCTGGTAGACTGCCCCCTTTCGAGAATTAGTGGAATGTGTGGTACCTCAGTGGCAGGTTCCCAAATGCCATCGTTGGACAGGGCGGTCAGTAGTAAGGTGCATATTTCTGCTCACTCATGGTCCAGCAGGCATGGACAGGGACTAGGGATGAGTCGAACACCCCCCTGTTCGGTTTGCACCAGAACTTGCGAACAGCCAAAAAAATTAGTTCGAACACGCGAAAACCGTTAAAGTCTATGGGACACGAACATTAATAATCAAAAGTGCTAATTTTAAAGGCTTATATGCAAGTTATTGTCATAAAAAGTGTTTGGTTCATTGATAAAAACGGCATGGAAATTCCCCACAGGGGAACCCCGAACCAAAATTAAAAAAAAAAATGACGTGGGGGGTCCCCCTAAATTCCATACCAGGCCCTTCAGGTCTGGTATGGATATTAAGGGGAACCCTGGCCAAAATTTTTTAAAAAATGGTGTGGGGTCCCCCTCAAAATCTATACCAGCCCCTCCAGGTCTGGTATGGATTTTAAGGGGAACCTCGCACCAAATTTTTTTTAAAAAATGGTGTGAGGTCCCCCCAAAAATCCATACCAGACCCTTATCCGAGCACGCAACCTGGCAGGCTGCAGTAAAAGAGGCGGGGACGAGACAGTTTTTTTGTGAAATGGTAGGGGTAAAAAAGTACCCCCTTACCATTTCACACAGGGGGGAGGGCCGGGATCTGGGGGTCCCCTTGTTAAAGGGGGCTTCCAGATTTCGATAAGCCCCCCCCCCGCAGACCCCCACAACCACCGGGCAAGGGTTGTGGGGATGAGGCCCTTGTCCCCATCAACATGGGGACAAGTGTTTTGGGGGCTACCCCAAAGCACCCTCCCAATGTTGAGAGCATGTGGCCTGGTACGGTTCAGGAGGGGGGTGCTCTCTCGTTCCCCCTCTTTTCCTGCGGCCTGCCAGGTTACGTGCTCAGATAAGGGTCTGGTATGAATATTTTGGGGGGACCCCACGCCATTTTTTTTTTTATTTTGGAGCGGGGTTTCCCTTAAAATTCATACCAGACCTGAAGGGCCTGGTATGGAATTTAGAGGGACCCCCCCCCCGTAATTTTTTTTTAAATTCTGGTTCGGGGTTCCCCTGTGGGAAATTCCCATGCCGTTTTTATTAATGAACTTTTATGTGCATTGTCGGACCGGCAATTCATTATAGCTGCGAGTAGTTTTAAATGACTTTTTTTCCTTTGAAATGTTATTTTGCTGTCAGACTGTTCTAAACACGGGAAACATGCGCCCCTTTACAGGCATACTATAGACACCCCCCAGGTATGAAATTTAAAGGGATATTACACTTTCCATGCATATAAGTCTTTAAAATTAGCACTTTTGATTTCTCCCATAGACTTTTAAAGGGTGTTCCGCGGCTGTCGAATTTGCCGTGAACACCCCAAATTGTTCGCTGTTCGGCGAACTGGTAAGCAGCCGATGTTCGAGTTGAACATGAGTTTGACTAGAACTCGAAGCTCATCCCTAACAGGGACATTACCTTTCTTTCATGGCGCACTGGGTAACCCTGCTGGCAGCTGGGAAGGATGCAGGACAGGGTGCAGTAGTGTTGGAGCTTGTTCCACCACCATGCCTCCAAAATGCTGGTAGTGGTGATTCTGCCATACCTCTCTCCTCCACCCCCTCCTCTACTTCTTCCTCTATGGCCTCTTCCTGTGCAGATTTATCCTCGGAACCAGCGGTGCTCCGTAGGCTTTCTAGGGGCTACGCAAGCACTCAGGCAAAAAGATGCGAAGATTGAGTTGGTCTGCTTAGGGGAAAGGAGCCACACTGGGGCAGAGATTCTGGCAGCTCTGCAGGGGCAGGTTCAGAGGTGGTTGACACCACGCCAGCTTTAGCCAGGAATGGTGGTTTGCGACAATGGCACCAACCTCCTCTCCGCCCTCCGACAGGGACACTTGACCCATGTTCCCTGTTTGGCTCACGTCCTTAATTTGGGGGTGAAGCGGTTCTTGTGCAGGTACCCAGGCTTACAGGATCTCCTGAGGCCGGCCAGGAAAGTCTGTGGGCATTTCCGCCGGTCATATGCCAGTGCTCGGCTGGCTGACCTTCAAAAGGAATGCAACCTGCCCAAGAACCGCTTCATCTGTGACATGCCCACCAGGTGGAACTCAATGCTCGCAATGCTGCAGCGGCTGCACACGCAGCAGAGGGTCATCAATGAGTACCTGTGCAAGTATGGCACCAGGACAGGACTGCATGGCATAATGGACAGGGCACTTGAGGCAGAACAGAGGGAGGAAGAGGAGGACTTCCTTACCTCTCAAGGCCCCCTTTATCCAGACAGTATTCCTGCAGGCCCACCTATTACACAGGAAGAGGAAGAGGAGGAGGAGGAGGAGGATTGTGTCAGCATGGAGGTGGAGCCTGACACTCAGCATCAGCAGCAGTCTTCAAGGGATCATTTTCAGTACCCAGAAACCCATGGACTTGTACGTGGCTGGGAGGAGGTAGCTGCGGATCATGTTGTCCTTAGTGACCCAGAGGACTCCGGACCGAATGCCTCAGCAAACCTATGCTGCATGGCCTCCCTGATCCTGCAAAGCCTGCGAAAGGACCCTCAGATTCGTGGTATATCAAGGAGAGGGATCAGTACTGGGTGGCAACCCTTCTTGATCCACGTTACATGGGTAAGGTTGCGGAACTTATCCAGCCTTCGCAGAGGGAGCAGAGGATAAAACATCTTCGGGAGGCCTTGCAGAAAGGTTTGTGCAATGCGTTTCCAGAGCCTGGGAGGTTGCATTTTCCTGGTCCTTCTGGACACTGTGTTGCTGAGGCTTCAGTCAGTCACAGAAAGAGCGGTGGAGAAAGTGGCTGTCTGACTGATGCGTTCAGACAATTTTTTAGTCTGAAGCCCCAAGGCCTGATCAGTTCCAGCAACCATCGCCAGTGTCTGATTTACATGGTGCAGGAATACTTTGGGGCAAGATCAGACTTGGAGACCTTTCCAACCAAAAATCCACTGGGTTACTGGGTCTTGAGGATGGATCACTGGCCAGAGCTTGCACGGTATGCAATTGAGCTACTGGCCTGTCCTGCACCCAGCGTTATATCTGAACGCACATTCAGTGCTGCTGGAGGCTTTGTACCTAATCACAGAGTGCGCCTGTCCACAAACTCAGTTGATCGGCTCACCTTCATAAAAATGAATCAGTCTTGGATGACCAGCTACCAAGCACCTGATGCTGATGTAACCGATTAATTTTTTTATGAATGTGAGATCACTTTGTGAAGGAATGCGATGTAGATAATAATAATAATCTGAAAATGTCTATTTCCTTATGTGTATACATATTTTTCTCCTTACTCATTATATAAGTATTACAGGTTTGCTCTGTTCCTATATTTTCTCAAGATGACGGGTACCCCCTACATCCCACACATCAGAAGAATGCGGAACTGAAGATAAAACCAAGGACAGCCAAACCTCGTTATGAAGATTCTCCATCTTCTTTTCCATCTTAACCAATGAGATGTACCTATTAGACTAACATAGCAATGACGTATTTTTGTGTATAAAACATTAGCACCGCCTTGAATAAATCAGAAGTGTAAGAAGTAACCGTGCTGTGAGCGTGTCTCAGAGTGTGTTTACTTTTATATGCATGCATATCCACACTTTCCAATTAGAGACAGCAGCAGATAACCTTGAGCTCGATTGAAGCTCTTAATCTTATCCTTAACAGCTGGTGCCGAAACCCGGGAGCTTCAGGCTACAGTCGAAGTCAGACCGCGATAATAATTCAAGCAGATAAACTGATAAGATAACAGAGGGGGTCTTTGCGCAGCCCTAACAGTACAGTAAGTTTTTTTATATTCTTACCACTGTACGACTTTCTTATCTGTTGGTTGACCGCTGGATTCTGTCGGTATGCTGAGACTGTCTTAGAGGCAGGAATCATTACCTCGCCTGAGGCTGTTTTCGATGGGTTTCTGCTGTCTGTATTTGTTTATTGTCTGCCATTCTTTGGGCTACGAAACTTAGCAGTCTAAAAGTGCTACATGTGTGTATGTGTGTTCTCATCTCCAGACGAGCTGTCGGCCTCTGGGATGAGATGTATCCTTGTAGCAGAAGGTTATAGACGGACTCAAGGTTTGTCGGACCTCTGAGGGTTGTCTCAGCTGCTGGTTTTGCAGTATGAGAGTGTTACAGAAGTCTCACCCCCAGACGAGCTGTCGGCCTCTGGGGGTAGAGGTGTAACAGACGTCTATAAAAGGGGTTAAAAGGGGAGTTGTCTGCCCCTGTGGTTTATCTTAGCCTGCTGAAACTTTGCAGTTCAGAGAGTGGCAGGTGTAATGTCCTGTCCTGAGTGTATTTGTGGTTTACTGTTTGCTATACATGAGAGGGGTTGGGGACTGGTGAAGGTCGGAGGGGGGGCTGTTCGTTTAACAGGGGCACGTAATTACAATTTTTGCTGTAATATTTCGCAGCAGGGCATGTTCCTGTGCTCAACAACAGAATCTGTGAGGGGTTACAGTGTTGCGGCACCACCACCACAGCCTAAGACCCAATTTTTCTGCCCCTGTTTAATAGGGGCGTGTAATTACAAATTTAGATCTAATATTTAACAGCAGGGCCTGCTCCTGTGCCCACCAAGAGTAACTGTGAGGGCTTACAGTGTTGTAACAACACCACCACACCACCACCAAAGGCCCAATTTTTCTGACCCTGTTCAAAAGGGGCATGTAATTACAATTCTTGATATAATATTTCACAGCAGGGCCCCTTTCCAGCGCCCACCAAGAGTAAATGTGAGGGCTTACAGTGTTCTGGTACCACGAACACCTAAGGCCCAAATTTCTGCAGAGTATATAGGGCAGGCCATATAGTATATACAGGCGGCCCCTACTTTCAAACATTGGACTTACAAACGACTCCTACTTACAAACGGAAGGAGACAACAGGAAGTTAGAGGAAATCTACCCCTAGGAAGGGAAATTCTCTCCCGTAAGGGTTAATATGGGAAAAAGGTGTCTCCACTGATGTTTTATTATCACCAATCCTTGTTTCCCTAAAAAAAAAACAAATTTTCTAAATCCAATTGTCATTGGGACAGAAAGTGAGGTGAAATCTTCTGAACAGGGGCACAGACAGCAAAACAAATGTTACAGGGGTGATGATATCCCTTCCCTATGTTATCCAAAAAGCTTAAAAATAGATTTTTTGGCTGGAGCTACACCTAAAAAATGTACCTGTTCCAAATTACAAACAGATTCAATTTAAGAACAAACCTACAGTCCCTGTCTTGTTTGCACCGCCTGTATACTGCTGTTTGGAGTATATAGGGCCTGGGGGCCCCATGCCTTTTGTTTTTTTAATTTGGGTTTGGGATTCCCGTTAATTTCTATACAAGACCCAAAGGTCCTGGTAATGGGCTAGGGGATTACCCATGCTGTTTTTTCTCAATAATTTTCATCCATATTGCCGTGACTCGACATTACATTACAGCCGCAAGCAGTTTTAAATGACTTTTATTCCGTTACAAATGTCATTTTGTGCAGGGATTGTTCTAAGCAAGGGAAACATGCGCCACTTTACAGGCATACTATAGACACCCCCCAGGTACGATATTTAAAGGAATATTTCACTTTTATTTTTTCACTTTAAGCATCATTAAAATCACTGCTCCCAAAAAAAGTCAGTTTTTAAAACTTTCTTTTGCATTGATACATGTCCCCTGGGGCAGGACTCAGGTCCCCAAACCCTTTTTAGGACAATAACTTCCATATTGGCCTTTAAAATTTGCACTTTTGATTTCTCACGTTTGAGTGCCATAGACTTTAACGGTGTTCGAATGTTCGCGCGGACTTTCAGTCCGTTCGTATGTTCTGGATGCAAACTGAACCTGGGGGTGTTTGGCTCATCCCTACTTCTGAAGATGTTTCATCCTCTGCTCCCTCTGCGAAGGCAGGATGAGTTCTGCAACCTTACCCTTGTAACGAGGATCAAGAAGGGTTGCCAGCCAGTAATGACGCCTCTCCTTGATACCACGAATCCTAGGGTCCTTTCGCAGGCTTTGCAGAATCAGGGAAGCCATGCAGCATAAGTTTGCAGACGCATTTGATTGTGAGTCCTCTGGGTCACTGAGGATGATGTTGTCAGGAACTACCTCCTCCCAACCACATACAACTCCTTGGGTTTCTGGTGACTGAAAACCATCCCTTGAAGACTGCTGTTGAGTGTTATCCTCTACATCCATGATGACACAATCCTCCTCCTCCTCCTCCTCTTCTTCCTGGGTGTTTGGCAGGCCCACAGGAATGCTATCTGGATAAAGGGGGCCTTGAGAGGTAAGGAAGTCCTCCTCTTCCTCCCGCTGTTCTGCCTCAAGTGCCCTGTCCATTATTCCACAAAGCATGTGCTCCAACAGGAAGACAAGAGGGACAGTATCACTGATGCATGCATTGTCATTGCTCACCATCCTCGTGGCCTCCTCAAATGGTGACAGGACAGTACATGCATCCTTAATTAGTAGCCACTGGAGTGGCAAAAAAAAGTCAAGCTCTCCTGACCTTGTCTTGGTGCCATACTTACACAGGTACTCATTGATGGCCCTCTGCTGCTAATACAGCCGCTGCAGCATTTCCAATGTTGAGTTCCACCTGGTGGGCATGTCACAAATGAGGCAGTTGGTGGGCAGGTTGCATTCCCTTTGAATGTCAGCCAGCCGAGCACTGGCATTGTATGACCGGTGGAAATGACCACAGACTTTTCTGGCCTGCCTCAGGAGATCCTGTAAGCCTGGGTACCTGCTCAAGAACCGCTTCACCCCCAAATTCAGGATGTGTGCCAAACATGGGACATGGGTCAAGTGCCCCTGTCGGAGGGCAGAAGGAAAGTTGGTGCCATTGTCGCATACAACCATTCCTGGCTGAAGCTGGCGTGGTGTCAACCACCTCTGAGCCTGCCCCTGCAGAGCTAACAGAATCTCTGCCCCAGTGTGGCTCCTGTCCCCTAAGCAGATCAACTCAAGCACTGCATGGCATCTTTTTGCCTGAGTGCTTGTGTAGGCCCTTGACGGCTTATGGAGCACCACTGGTTCAGTGGAGAAATTTGAAGAAGAGGCCATAGAGGAAGAAGAAGAGGAAGGGTGGGAGAGAGAGCTGTGGCAGAATGACCACTAGCATTTTGGAGGCGTGGTGGCGGAACAAGCTCAACAATACTGAACCCTGTCCTGCATCCTTCCCAGCTGCCAGCAGAGTTACCCAGTGCACCGTGAAGAAAAGGTACCGTTCCTGCCTATGCCTGCTAGACCATGAGTCAGCGGTAATATGCACCTTATTGCTGACTGCCCTGTCCATCGAGGCCAAAACATTGCCTTCTACATGCTGGTAGAGAGCCAGAGTGGCCTTCCATGAAAAGAAATGGCGTTTTGGAACCTGCCACTGAGGTACAGCACATTCCACAAATTCACGAAAGGGGGCAGAGTCTACCAGTTGAACAGGCAGCAGTGCTAGCAATTTGGCCAAACTAGCATTCAGACGCTGAGCATGTGGATGGCTGGGACCAAATTTCTTTTTACGGTGTAGCAACTGGGGTAAGGAAATTTGCCTGCTAAAATCAGATGGAGGTGTACTGATAGCAGATTAGCTGCAAGTACTTGGGACACCTATTGCTATACCTTCATTCCTCTCAGTGCAGATTTTTGAGAGGACTGGTGGTAATATCAACTGCACTATGGCTGCACTGTAATGTGTAATGTGTACACCACCAGAAAAGTAGTAGCAACTACACTATGGTTGCACTGTATTGTGTAATGTGTACAGCACCAGAAAAGTAGTAGCGACCGCACTACGGTTGCACTGTATTGTGTAATGTGTACACCACCAGAAAAGTAGTAGCAACTGCACTAGGGCTGCACTGTATTGTGTAATGTGTACACCACCAGAAAAGTAGTAGCGTCTGCACTACGACTGCACTGTATTGTGTACTGTGTACATCACCAGAAAAGTAGTAGCAACTGCACTACGGTTGCACTGTATTGTGTAATGTGTACACCACCAGAAAAGTAGTAGCAACTGCACTAGGGTTGCACTGTATTGTGTAATGTGTACACCACCAGAAAAGTAGTAGCAACTGCACTAGGGCTGCACTGTATTGTGTAATGTGTACACTACCAGAAAAGTAGTAGCAACTGCACTACGGCTGCACTGTATTGTGTACTGTGTACACTACCAGAAAAGTAGTAGCAACTACACTACGGTTGCACTGTATTGTGTAATGTGTACAGCACCAGAAAAGTAGTAGCAACTGCACTACGGTTGCACTATAGATATACGCTACACTGGATGCTGCATAGTGCATATATATTATGCACTAAATAAATAGTGTATAATAATAATATAATAATAATATAAACAGCAGATGTACGTCTCTAGCTTCACCCCTACTAAAGTCAATGCTTTGACGATACGCGTCTAATGGATGGAGCCTGCGTATTGTGGCCATTAGGGATGAGCCGAACACCCCCCTGTTCGGTTCGCACCAGAACATGCGAACAGGAAAAAAGTTCGTTCGAACACGCGAACACCGTTAAAGTCTATGGGACACGAACATGAATAAACAAAAATGCTAATTTTAAAGGCTAATATGCAAGTTATTGTCATAAAAAGTGTTTGGGGACCCGGGTCCTGCCCCAGGGGACATGGATCAATGCAAAAAAAAGTTTTAAAAACGGCCGTTTTTTCAGGAGCAGTGATTTTAATAATGCTTAAAGTCAAACAATAAAAGTGTAATATCCCTTTAAATTTCGTACCTGGGGGGTGTCTATAGTATGCCTGTAAAGGGGCGCATGTTTCCTGTGTTTAGAACAGTCTGACAGCAAAATGACATTTTGAAGGAAAAAACTCATTTAAAACTACTCGCGGCTATTGCATTGCCGACAATACACATAGAAGTTCATTGATAAAAACGGCATGGGAATTCCCCAAAGGGGAACCCCGAACCAAAATTTAAAAAAAAAAATGACGTGGGAGTCCTCCTAAATTCCATACCAGGCCCTTCAGGTCTGGTATGGGTATTAAGGGGAACCCCGGCCAAAATTAAAAAAAAAAAAATGACGTGGGGTTCCCCCTAAATTCCATACCAGACCCTTCAGGTCTGGTATGGATTTTAAGGGGAACCCCGCGCCAAAAAAAAAAAAAAAAAAAACGGCGTGGGGTCCCCCCAAAAATCCATACCAGACCCTTATCCGAGCACGCAACCTGGCAGGCCGCAGGAAAAGAGGGGGGGACGAGAGTAGCCCCCCAAAACACCTTGTCCCCATGTTGATGAGGACAAGGGCCTCATCCCCACAACCCTGGCCGGTGGTTGTGGGGGTCTGCGGGCGGGGGGCTTATCGGAATCTGGAAGCCCCCTTTAACAAGGTGACCCCCAGACCCTGGCCCCCCCCCTGTGTGAAATGGTAAGGGGGTACATAAGTACCCCTACCATTTCACGAAAAAAGTGTCAAAAATGTTAAAAATGACAAGAGACAGTTTTTGACAATTCCTTTATTTAAAGTTTTCTTCTTTCTTCTATCTTCCTTCATCTTCTGGTTCTTCTGGTTCTTCTGGCTCTTCTGGTTCTTCCTCCGGCATTCTCGTCCAGCATCTCCTCCGCGGCATCTTCTATCTTCTTCTCCTCGGGCCGCTCCGCACCCATGGCATGGGGGGGAGGCTCCCGCTCTTCTCTTCTTCTTTTCTTCTCTTCTTCTCTTCTTCATTTTCTTCTCCGGGCCGCTCCGCAATCCATGCTGGCATGGAGGGAGGCTCCCGCTGTGTGACGGCGCTCCTCGTCTGACAGTTCTTAAATAACGGGGGGCGGGGCCACCCGGTGACCCCGCCCCACTCTGACGCACGGTGACTTGACGGGACTTCCCTGTGACGTCACGGGGAATGCCACAGGGAAGTCCCGTCATGTCCCGTGCGTCAGAGGGGGGCGGGGTCACCGGGTGGCCCCGCCCCCCGTTATTTAAGAACTGTCAGACGAGGAGCGCCGTCACACAGCGGGAGCCTCCCTCCATGCCAGCATGGATTGCGGAGCGGCCCGGAGAAGAAAATGAAGAAGAGAAGAAAAGAAGAAGAGAAGAGCGGGAGCCTCCCCCCCATGCCATGGGTGCGGAGCGGCCCGAGGAGAAGAAGATAGAAGACGCCGCGGAGGAGATGTTGGACGAGAACGCCAGAGGAAGAACCAGAAGAGCCAGAAGAACCAGAAGAACCAGAAGATGAAGGAAGATAGAAGAAAGAAGAAGCATTTAAATAAAGGAATTGTCAAAAACTGTCTCTTGTCATTTTTAACATTTTTGACACTTTTTTCGTGAAATGGTACCATTTCACACAGGGGGGGGGCCGGGATCTGGGGGTCACCTTGTTAAAGGGGGCTTCCAGATTCCGATAAGCCCCCCGCCCGCAGACCCCCACAACCACCGGCCAGGGTTGTGGGGATGAGGCCCTTGTCCTCATCAACATGGGGACAAGGTGTTTTGGGGGGCTACCCCAAAGCACCCTCCCAATGTTGAGGGCATGTGGCCTGGTACGGTTCAGGAGGGAGGGGGGGGGCGCACTCTCGTCCCCCCCTCTTTTCCTGCGGCCTGCCAGGTTGCGTGCTCGGATAAGGGTCTGGTATGGATTTTTGGGGGGACCCCACGCCGTTTTTTTTTTTTTTTTTTTGGCGCGGGGTTCCCCTTAAAATCCATACCAGACCTGAAGGGTCTGGTATGGAATTTAGGGGGAACCCCACGTCATTTTTTTTTTTAAATTTTGGCCGGGGTTCCCCTTAATATCCATATCAGACCTGAAGGGCCTGGTATGGAATTTAGAAGGACTCCCACGTCATTTTTTTTTTTTAATTTTGGTTCGGGGTTCCCCTTTGGGGAATTCCTATGCCATTTTTATCAATGAACTTCTATGTGTATTGTCGGCAATGCAATAGCCGCGAGTAGTTTTAAATGAGTTTTTTCCTTCAAAATGTCATTTTGCTGTCAGACTGTTCTAAACACAGGAAACATGCGCCCCTTTACAGGCATACTATAGACACCCCCCAGGTACGAAATTTAAAGGGATATTACACTTTTATTGATTGACTTTAAGCATTATTAAAATCACTGCTCCTGAAAAAACGGCCGTTTTTAAAACTTTTTTTTGCATTGATCCATGTCCCCTGGGGCAGGACCCAGGTCCCCAAACACTTTTTATGACAATAACTTGCATATTAGCCTTTAAAATTAGCACTTTTGATTTCTCCCATAGACTTTTAAAGGGTGTTCCGCGGCATTCGAATTTGCCGCGAACACCCCAAATTGTTCGCTGTTCGGCGAACTTGCGAACAGCCAATGTTCGAGTCGAACATGAGTTCGACTCGAACTCGAAGCTCATCCCTAGTGGCCATCTTGAGACCCATTGTGTCTGAAATGTGTTTTCAGCTTGCACGGCTTACAGTAACATCATTGTGAGTTGTATACCTTACCATTTTTTTATATATAATTAAACATTTTAAGCGGAGAGCACTAGATTCTGCCTTCCTTCTTTTGCATATCCATTATATTTGGTGAGATGATCTGGGTTTTTATCCCATGGGAATAAGTGATATGAAGGAGGAAAGTGATTACCAGCACCACGCCAACCTTCTCTACTATCCCCAGAGGGGAACACTGCTGATTTAACTCAGATGTGAGATGAGACTGGTGGAGGAAAGCACAAGCAGTTTGGATTTTTGCACCTTTTTTTTATTATTTTAATTCACTTCAATTAGTTACAGATTTATATATGAACATTATACTGTATATGAACTTTCAGCAATATATGTTTATAGATTACCATTTTTTAGTTACACTTGTACCATGTACCATTATTAATAGTTTTTGATTCACTGTTTAATAATTAAAATACAAAGATAACATATATCCGACCCAAAACAGTGTATACTCGTATGGGACGATGCTTGTTGAATAGTAGTATTAAGTGCATAAGGTAAACTTCTCTAGTGCCGCACAGTACTGAAGAATATAAGCCTACTCATTAACAATTGGCATATTTCTCCAATACAGTTATGCCGTGTACACACGGGCGGACTTTTCGACCGGAATGTTTCAAATCTTTCCGACAGACTCGAGTCAGGTCAAAAAATCCGCTCGTCTGTATGCTAGTCCGACGGACGAAAACCGATGCTGGGGCAGCTATTGGCTACTGGCTATCAACTTCCTTTTTTTAGACCGGTTGTACGTCATTACATACAAATCCGTCGGACTTTGGTGTGATCGTGTGTAGGCAAGTCCGTTCATTCGAAAGTCCGTCGGAGATCCATCAAAAGTCAGTCGAAAGTCCGTCAGAAAGACAGTCGGACCATTGATGCCGAAAAGTCCGCCCGTGTGTACACAGCATTACTGTTAAGTCACTACACATAGTAAAACGTATATATAATATATATAGATAGATTCAAAATTTTAAAAAAGACAATATTTAGGGTGCAAACTGTGCTGCTCCATTGTGAATTCAGTTAGTAACTAGGCTAATAAACACTATTGAGCAGTGGCGGCCACTTATGCAGGGCACAGGGGTGCCGCCCCCCTAATCCATGCGCCCAGCCCCTAATCTACATCCAGGGCACCAGACACATGGATTTTAATGTTTTTTTTTTTTTTAAGCACATGATTAGAGCCTGAGGCTCTAATTGGCTTAGAAAAGATTGGGCTCGGAGCACAGAGCTCACCCACTTGTGTAACATTAGCAAATTAATATTCGCTAATGTCTTCCTGCTTCTCCTCCCAACCAATAAGAAAATGTGTCCTGAGACCCAATTGGCCAGGGAGTCGTAGGACTCCTGGCCAATTGGGTCTCAGGACCCACTTCCTGTTTGGAGAGGAGAGGAGAAGCAAAGGCATCGGCTCTTTCCTCTACAAGCTATGGACCATATGCAGCAGGTGGCAGCAACCTCTTCCAGAAGTCCTAACCTGGATCCAGCAGTGCACCAACAACACCACCTCGTCATCGTCGTCCTCCCCGCACCTCTACTGCAGCAACATCAAGATGAGGCCGCCCAGATTGACAGCTAAGGATAAGATAAGGCCATAGATTGTCAACTTCCCCTTTGTTCGATTGATCGAGTGCCGGGGGTGGGGTGGGGGGGTAGTGTGAGTGGGAGGGCCAGGTTTGTTTGCTGCCCCCCCACCTCCAAAAAAATGAACACCAGCCGCCACTGCTATTGAGCATTCCAATTATCTAAGTTTGTTTTGATTATGCTTCCTAAGTTGTCGAAGACTTATGGAACTTGTCAGCTTAAAACAGAATATAAGCCGTATGCTATATTCATAGCCTTTTCACTAGCCTAGCTGCAAACAAAACATGTAATATTAGTCCCTAGGTCAGTGGGTACTCCCCGCACCTCTACTGCAGCAACATCAAGATGAGGCCGCCCAGATTGACAGCTAAGGATAAGATAAGGCCATAGATTGTCGACTTCCCCTTTGTTCGATTGATCGAGTGTCGGGGGTGGGGTGGGGGGGTAGTGTGAGTGGGAGGGCCAGGTTTGTTTGCTGCCCACCCACCTCCAAAAAAATGAACACCAGCCGCCACTGCTATTGAGCATTCCAATTATCTAAGTTTGTTCTGATTATGCTTCCTAAGTTGTCGAAGACTTATGGAACTTGTCAGCTTAAAACAGAATATAAGCCGTATGCTATATTCATAGCCTTTTCACTAGCCTAGCTGCAAACAAAACATGTAATATTAGTCCCTAGGTCAGTGGGTACTTTCTCTGTTCCTATATTAAGAAAAGCAAGTTCAGGATTAGGTTTTATGGTTAGCCCTGTGATTATTGAAAGCAGTTTAACCACTTCAGCCCCAGAAGATTTTTCCACTTAGGCCATTTTTTGGCGATACGACACTGCGTTGTTTTAACTGACAATCGCGCGGTCGTGCAATGCTGTACCAAAAAAAAATTGACGTCCTTTTTCCCCACAAATAGAGCTTTCTTTTGGTGGTATTTGATCACCTCTGCGTTTTTTATTTTTTGCGTTATAAATAAAAAAAGAGCGACAATTTTGAAAAAAAAAATCAATATTTTATAAATTTTGCTATAGTTAATATCCCCCCAAAAAATTAAAAAAAAAAAATTTCTTCATCAGTTTGGGCTGATATATTCTTCTACATATTTTGTTAAAAAAAATCTCAATAAGCTTATCCACTTCAGCCCCGGAAGGATTTACCCCCTTCCTGACCAGAGCACTTTTTACAATTTGGCACTGCGTCGCTTTAACTGCTAATTGCGCGGTCATGCAATGGTGTACCCAAACGAAATTTGCGTCCTTTTCTTCCCACAAATAGAGCTTTCTTTTGATGGTATTTGATCACCTCTGCCATTTTTATTTTTTGCGCTATAAACGGAAAAAGACCGAAAATTTTGAAAAAAAATGATATTTTCTACTTTTTGTTATAAAAAAAATCCAATAAACTCAATTTTAGTCATACATTTAGGCCAAAATGTATTCGGCCACATGTCTTTGGTAAAAAAAAAGTCAATAAGCGTATATTTATTGGTTTGCGCAAAAGTTATAGCGCCTACAAACTAGGGTACATTTTCTGGAATTTACACAGCTTTTAGTTTATGACTGCCTATGTCATTTCTTGAGGTGCTAAAATGGCAGGGCAGTACAAAACCCCCCCAAATGACCCCATTTTGGAAAGTAGACACCCCAAGGAAATTGCTGAGAGGCATGTTGAACCCATTGAATATTTATTTTTTTTGTCCCAGGTGATTGAATAATGACAAAAAAAAAAAAAAAAAAAAAAATTTACAAAAAGTTGTCACTAAATGATATATTGCTCACACAGGCCATGGGCATATGTGGAATTGCACCCCAAAATACATTCAGCTGCTTCTCCTGAGTACGGGGATACCACATGTGTGGGACTTTTTGGGAGCCTAGCCGCGTATGGGGCCCCGAAAACCAAGCACCGCCTTCAGGATTTCTAAGGGCATAGATTTTTGATTACACTCCTCACTACCTATCACAGTTTTGAAGGCCATAAAATGCCAAGATGGCACAAAACACCCCCAAATGACCCCATTTTGGAAAGTAGACACCCCAAGCTATTTGCTGAGAGGTATGTTGAGTCCATGGAATATTTTATTTTTTGACACAAGTTGTGGGAATGTGACAATTTTTTTTTTTTTTGCACAAAGTTGTCACTAAATGATATATTGCTCACACAGGCCATGGGCATATGTGGAATTGTACCCCAAAATACATTTAGCTGCTTCTCCTGAGTATGGGGATACCACATGTGTGGGACTTTTTGGGAGCCTAGCCGCGTACGGGGCCCCGAAAACCAATCACCGCCTTTAGGATTTCTAAGGGCATAAATTTTTCATTTCACTCCTCACTACCTATCAGAGTTTTGAAGGCCATAAAATGCCAAGATGGCACAAAACCCCCCCAAATGACCCCATTTTGGAAAGTAGACACCCCAAGCTATTTGCTGAGAGGCATGTTGAGTCCATGGAATATTTTGTATTTTGACACAAGTTGCTGGAAAGTGACAATTTTTTTTTTTTTTTTTTTTTTTTTGCACAAAGTTGTCACTAAATGATATATTGCTCAAACATGCCATGGGCATATGTGGAATTGCACCCCAAAATATATTCTGCTGCTTCTCCTGAGTACGGGGATACCACATGTGTGGGACTTTTTGGGAGCCTAGCCGCGTACGGGGCCCCGAAAACCAAGCACCGCCTTCAGGATTTCTAAGGGCATAAATTTTTGATTTCACTTCTCACTACCTATCACAGTTTTGAAGGCCATAAAATGCCAAGATGGCACAAAAGCCCCCCAAATGACCCCATTTTGGAAAGTAGACACCCCAAGCTATTTGCTGAGAGGCATGTTGAGTCCATGGAATATTTTATTTTTTGACACAAGTTGCGGGAATGTGAGAATTTTTTTTTTTTTTTGCACAAAGTTGTCACTAAATGATATATTGCTCACACAGGCCATGGGCATATGTGGAATTGCACCCCAAAATACATTCTGCTGATTCTCCTGAGTACGGGGATACCACATGTGTGGGACTTTTTGGGAGCCTAGCTGCGTACGGGGCCCCGAAAACCCAGCACCGCCTTCAGGATTTCTAAGGGTGTAAAGTTGTAATTTCACTCCCCACTACCTATCACATTTTTGAAGGCCATAAAATGCCCAGATGGCACAAACCCCCCCCAATTGACCCCATTTTGGAAAGTAGACACCCCAAGCTATTTGCTGAGAGGCATGTTGAGTCCATGGAATATTTTATATTTTGACACAAGTTGCGGGAAAGTGACAATTTTTTTTTTTTTTTATTTTTTTTTGCACAAAGTTGTCACTAAATGATATATTGTTCAAACATGCCATGGGCATATGTGGAATTACACCCCAAAATATATTCTGCTGCTTCTCCTGAGTACGGGGATACCACATGTGTGGGACTTTTTGGGAGCCTAGCCGCGTACGGGGCCCCGAAAACCAAGCACCGCCTTCAGGATTTCTAAGGGCATACATTTTTGATTTTACTCCTCACTACCTATCACACTTTTGAAGGCCATAAAATGCCAAGATGGCACAAAACCCCCCCAAATGACCCCATTTTGGAAAGTAGACACCCCAAGCTATTTGCTGAGAGGCATGGTGAGTATTTTGCAGCTCTCATTTGTTTTTGAAAATGAAGAAAGGCAAGAAAAACGTATTTTTTTTTTCTTTTTTCAATTTTCAAAACTTTGTGACAAAAAGTGAGGTCTGCAAAATACTCACTATACCTCTCAGCAAATAGCTTTGGGTGTCTGTTTTCCAAAATGGGGTCATTTGGGGGGGGGTTGTGCCATCTGGGCATTCCATGGCCTCCGAAACTGTGATAGGCAGTGAAGAGTGAAATCAAAAATTTACGCCCTTAGAAAGCCTGAAGGCGGGGCTTGGTTTTCGGGGTCCCGTACGTGGCTAGGCTCCCAAAAAGTCTCACACATGTGGTATCCCCGTACTCAGGAGAAGCAACAGAATGTATTTTGGGGTGCAATTTCACATATTCCCATGGCATGTTTGAGCAATATATCATTTAGTGACAACTTTGTGCAAAAAAAAAAAAAAAAAAAAAAAATTTGTCTTTTTCCCGCAACTTGTGTCACAATATAAAATATTCAATGGACTCGACATGCCTCTCAGCAAATAGCTTGGGGTGTCTACTTTCCAAAATGGGGTCATTTGGGGGGGTTTTGAACTGTCCTGGCATTTTATGCACAACATTTAGAAGCTTATGTCACACATCGACCACTCTTCTAACCACTTGAAGACAAAGCCCTTTCTGACACTTATTGTTTACATGAAAAAATTATTTTTTTTTGCAAAAAAATTACTTTGAACCCTCAGACATTATATATTTTTTTAAAGCAAATGCCCTACAGATTAAAATGGTGGGTGTTTCATTTTTTTTTTTCACACAGTATTTGCGCAGCGATTTTTCAAACGCATTTTTTGGGGAAAAAACACACTTTTTTAAATTTTAATACACTAAAACACACTATTTTGTCAAAATGTTTGATGAAATAAAAAAGATGATCTTAGGCCGAGTACATGGATACCAAACATGACATGCTTTAAAATTGCGCACAAACGTGCAGTGGCGACAAACTAAATACATTTTTAAAAGCCCTTAAAAGCCTTTACAGGTTACCACTTTAGATTTACAGAGGAGGTCTACTGCTAAAATTACTGCCCTCGATCTGACCTTCGCGGTGATACCTCACATGCATGGTGCAATTGCTGTTTACATATGACGCCAGACCGACGCTTGCGTTCGCCTTTGTGCGAGAGCAGGGGGGGCGCAGGGGTGCTTTTTTTTTTTTTTTTTTTTTTTTTTTTTATTATTTTTTTTGCTTTTTTATCTTATTTTTAAACTGTTCCTTTCATTTTTATTTTTTTTTTATCATTTTTATTGTTATCTCAGGGAATGTAAATATCCCCCATGATAGCAATAGGTAGTGACAGGTACTCTTTTTAGAAAAAATTGGGGTCTATTAGACCCTAGATCTCTCCTCTGCCCTCAAAGCATCTGACCACACCAAGATCGGTGTCATAAAATGCTTTCCCAATTTCCCAATGGCGCTGTTTACATCCGGCGAAATCTAAGTCATGAAATGCTTGTAGCTTCCAGTTTCTTAGGCCATAGAGATGTTTGGAGCCATTCTGGTCTCTGATCAGCTCTATGGTCAGCTGGCTGAATCACCGGCTGCATTCTCAAGTTCCCTGTTGGGACAGGAGAGCCAGAGAAAAACATGGACGACGGTGTGGGGGGGGGGGGGCATTCCCTCCCACTGCTTGTAAAAGCAGTCTAGAGGCTAATTAGCCGCTAGGATTGCTTTTACAAGAAAGCCGACCACTGGCTGAAAAGAATGATACCAAGATGATACCTAAACCTGCAGGCATCATTCTGGTATAACCACTCAAAGTCCAGCAACATACCAGTACGTTGCTGGTCCTTGTTGGGCATACATTGTAAACTTTTTTTTCATGCAGCCTGTGGGCTGAACGAAAAAAAGATATTGATCGGTGGGTATGCCCACCATTAGAATACCTCCCTTCATCCACCCACTTCTAATGATGGGCATACATGCACCGTATATATATGCCGAAGCATGGGGGCATCCTCCCGCAAAAGGCAGGAGCAAATCGCTCCTCCACCCACTGCTGCCCCCATGCTTCGGCATATATGCTGAAGTATGTAACTGTGGTGGTGAAATCACCTCCGACAGCGCTGGAGTCGCGGCTTTATGTATCGTGGGAGCAAACGCTGTTGCTGTCAAGATAAATAAATCCGCTCTGCAGCTGAATGGCGTACCTGCTAAGCAAATGATGGTTAACAAAAAAACAAAGTAACATTACAGTATAACAGTAATACTTACCATACCTGCAAAGCAAAATACAAAAAAAACATAGTAAAAAATAAAACATTTAACGCAACCTGTGCCTACCTAAAAAATATATATGCCGAAGCATGGGGGCATCCTCCCGCAAAAGGCAGGAGCAAATCGCTCCTCCACCCACTGCTGCCCCCACGCTTCGGCATATATGCTGAAGTATGTAACTGTGGTGGTGAAATCACCTCCGACAGCGCTGGAGTCGCGGCTTTATGTATCGTGGGAGCAAACGCTGTTGCTGTCAAGATAAATAAATCCGCTCTGCAGCTGAATGGCGTACCTGCTAAGCAAATGATGGTTAACAAAAAAACAAAGTAACATTACAGTATAACAGTAATACTTACCATACCTGCAAAGCAAAATACAAAAAAAACATAGTAAAAAATAAAACATTTAACGCAACCTGTGCCTACCTAAAAAATATATATGCCGAAGCATGGGGGCATCCTCCCGCAAAAGGCAGGAGCAAATCGCTCCTCCACCCACTGCTGCCCCCACGCTTCGGCATATATGCTGAAGTATGTAACTGTGGTGGTGAAATCACCTCCGACAGCGCTGGAGTCGCGGCTTTATGTATCGTGGGAGCAAACGCTGTTGCTGTCAAGATAAATAAATCCGCTCTGCAGCTGAATGGCGTACCTGAAAACACAAAGGTGGTTAACAATAAAAAAAAACAAAGTATAAAAAAATTGCATACCTATAAAGCAAACATGATAAAAACATAACAATAAAACATTGCAGTATAGAATGCAGAACAATAGAGAGAGAATAGAGAGAGAACAATAAAACAACAACTATTTTTGGTTTTTTTATTTTATATTTTTTTTGTGTTTTTTTCTTTTTTTTACTTTTTTTTGTTTTTTTTACACTTTTTTTTGTAACTTTAACTTTTTTAACTGGTACCAGGATTGGGTCTCTCAAAATGCGACAGCATCTTGGGAGACCCTGTGGAAGTGTGCCTAGTCTGTGCAGTGCTGTACCCTACGCTAATACTCCACTAGTGTATGGTAGCGTTCAAAACATTCACCAATGCAAAGACCAGGATTGCCAGGACAGAGGGGACAACAATACCGGGTGTCACGCCTAAATCCGCGCTTGCTGCAGACACGACATCTTTTTTGGGGGGTTCGTTGGGTAGGGGTACTCGGGAGGGCATAAAGAAAATGCCTCTCATGCAGCCGGCTTACTGCATTTGGTTGGGGAAGGTGAGGTGGAGCACCGTCTGGATACAGAAGGGCTCTGACGATCTCTTCCTGGAATTTAAGGAAGGATCCAGTCCGTCCTGAAGCTCTGTATAGCACATAAGCATTCAGCAAAGCCAATTGAAATAAATAAACAGACACTTTTTTGTACCAGCGTCTGGCCTTACGGGCAATTAGGTACGGCGCCAACAACTGGTCGTTGAGGTCCACCCCTCCCATATTAAGGTTATATTCGTGGACACAGAGGGGTTTCTCCACAACACCAGTCGCCGTAGGAATTTGGACCATCGTGTCTGCATGAAGGGAGGTGAGAACGAAAACATTCTTCTTATGCCTCCACTTCATAGCGAGCAAATTATTATACTTCAAGCAGGCTCTCTCCCCCAGCCTAAGACGGGAATCTACAAGCCGCTGGGGAAAGCCCCGGCGATTAGGTCGCACGGTGCCACATGCTCCAATCTGATGATCAAAAAGGTGGCTAAAAAGTGGCACGCTCGTATAATAATTGTCCACGTACAAGTGGTACCCCTTTCCGAATAAGGGTGACACCAAGTCCCACACTATCTTGCCAGCGCTTCCTATGTAGTCAGGGCAGTTTGTCGGCTCTACGTGACTATCTTTTCCCTCGTAAACCATAAATCTACATGTATAGCCTGTGGCCCTGTCACAGAGCTTATACATCTTGACCCCGTATCTGGCACGCTTGCTGGGAAGGTACTGTTTGAATGACAAGCGGCCAGAAAATTTAATCAGGGACTCATCAACGCAGACAACTTGATGGGGGGTAAACAAGTCTGCAAAACGTTGGTTGAAGTGGTTTACGAGGGGCCGAATTTTGTAGAGCCGATCGTATTCAGGGTCTCCACGAGGACGACAGAGTTCATTGTCGTTGAAGTGCATGAACCGCAAAATCTGCTCGTATCGTGCCCTGGCCATGGAAGCAGAGAACAAGGGTGAATGGTAAATTGGGTCAGTGGACCAATATGACCGCAACTCACTCTTTTTATTCAACCCCATGAGGAGGGAAAGGCCCAGAAAGATCTTAAATTCGGAGACCGTAATTGGTCTCCAATCTCTGGCAAGGGTGGACTGGGGCATAGTGGCGATGTATTGACCAGCGTATAAATTGCTTTGGTCCACAATAGATCTATAGAGATCTTCGGTGAAAAACAGCGAATAAAAATCCAGTGGCGTAAAGTCAACTGTTTCCACCTGAATTCCGGGTTGGCCAGTGAAAGGGGGAAGTACGGGTGCTGCAGAAGTGGTGGGTACCCAATTCGGATTGGCCAATGCAGCAGGAAGGGCACTATGGGCACGACGGGCCTGTGTTCGTCTTCTTGGTGGCAGCGGGACACTACTAGTGCTTGCCACCTCGCCAGCTTGAACTGCACTTATGGGACTCGCCACGTCACCACGTGATACTGCAGTGCTGGATGTACGACCAGGGTGTACTAGGCCGCTGGTGCTTGCCAGTTCACCAGAAGGAGTAGCGGCGCTAGTACCTCTCTGCTCCATACGAGAGCCCTGCGGTTCTTGCACTTCAAGGACAGCATAAGTTCGGGGTCTGGTACGCCTGACCTTAGCAGGGACCACAACTCCGTCGTCAGAGCTATCTGTCATGGAGCCGCTGTCCTCTACAGGATCGTATTCTGAGCCTGAACTTGACAGATGAGTGACTTCCTCTTCACTATCTGTCATGCTCAGAATCCTGTAGGCCTCTTCACTAGTGTACCTTCGATTTGCCATTTTGGCCTCTAAATTTAGGGGTACACTAGTGAGACTCACAGGCAAAAAAGCTCCCGACTGTCAGCGACTGATTCAAAACGCTACCAAAAAACTGTTAGCGATCGCAGGGATCAGGCCTGACTCTGCGACCGCTGCAGTTATGTGTGCTTAGTGTTTTGTAAGTGTCAGTAATCGATCGATACTGCACTTGGGTGGGCTGGGCTGGGCTGGGCCGAGGAGCAAAACGCAGGTGCTAGCAGGTATCTGGGCTGATCCCGCTAACACTGCGTTTCAGGGAACCCTAAACTGCTGGGGAGTATAGATCTGATCGGATCAGATATCGATCCGTTCAGATACTATAGCACTAAGGGAGGTGTATGCTGCGTGCGTGGGTTTTAGCGGTACTGGCGCTAACCTGACGCTGCCTGGGGCGACGCAGACCTTATCTGATCCTAAAAACTTAACTTCTATCACCGCCGGGCAATTAGGGGGTTAAACCTTTATAAGGTAATAAACGGCGGGTGCCCTAAAACTATAATAAACTGTAATAAACTGTAATAAACTACAAAAAACAAACTATCTAACCAGCGTCACCCGTAACACTTATACGGTGATTGCTGGTGAAAGGGTTAACTAGGGGGCAATCAGGGGGTTAAAACCTTTAGCAGGTAGTATATGGGGGTCCCTGTCGCTATAAAACACTGACAGCGAACCTATATACTTACCTCCCTAAACTAGCGTCACCTGTGTCACTAATACAGCGATCAGAAAAACGATCGCTTAGCGACACTGGTGACGGGGGGTAATCAAGGGGTTAACTTTTATTAGGGGGGGTTAGGGGGTACCCTGGACCTAAGGGGGGGTACCCTAGACCTAAAGGGGGCTAACCTAACTGCCCTAACACTTATAACTGACAAACTGACACCAATGCAAAAAAAAAAAAAACACTGCTATTGGTGTCAGAGTGACAGGGGGTACAGGGGGGTGATTGGGGGGTGATCGGGGGGTGACAGGGGGGTGACAAGTGTGCCTGCGTGTTCTACTGAGTGTGTGGTGTTGGTGCACTTACTTGGATGTCTTCTCTCCTCGGCGTCGGATCAAAAAGACCGGCTCCAGGAGAGATTACATCACTTCCTCTCCCTCTGTTTACATTACAGAGGGAGAGGAAGCATTTGATTCGTGGGAGCGATCGGGAGGGGGTGGCCATCAATGGATGGCCTCCCCCTGACCCCTAATCGCCCGCGAACAAGAGCCGACCACTCAGGGCACCGGGGGGGGGTCCGATCGGACCCCCCGCCCGCGGGAAGGCATCACGTATCAGGTACGTGATTTTGCCTGCCCGTGCCGACCTGCTCACGTATATATGCGTGAGGCGGTCGGCAAGTGGTTATATTGATTGGTTTGCACTAAACTTATAGCATCTACAAATTGGGAATAGATTTATGGCATTTTAATAGCATTTTTATGGGGATCTGCAATTTTTAGCAGGACTGTGACATTGCCGCGGACAGATCGGACACTTTTGACACATTTTTGGGACCATTGACATTTATACAGCGATCAGTGCTATAAAAATGCACTGATTACTGTGTAAATGTCACTGGTAGGGAAGGGGTTAAAACTAGGGTCAGATCAAGGTGTTAAATGTGTTCCCTCATGTATGTTTCTAACTGTGGGGGGATGGAACTGACTAGAGGAGGAGACAGATCGCTGTTCCTAATTACTAGGAACAGACGATCTGTTTCTCCTCTCCTGTCAGAATGAGAATTTGTGTGTTTACACACACAAATCCCCGTTCTGGCTCTCGTGCCAGCGATCGCGGGTGGCCGGCGGACATGGCCTGCTATTGACCTTAAAGCCGCCGACATAAACCTATGGTGATTTTTTGGGAACGAGCCTACCTGCTGCAGTATAATGACGGCAGCTGGTCGGCAAGTGGTTAAAGTATGTAAACCCCAAAAAAATTTTTTTAATGAAGACTCCTAACTTGTAGAGTAGAGGATTTCATGTCATCTGTGCCCATTCTTGCCACAAAAAGTTAATCCAGCTTTGAGCAATCCTCTTATCTTTTTTCAGTAAGATTAAAAGCTGACACACAGAGAAATAGGTGCTGTTTCTTCCCCCCTGCTGTGACATTTCAGTTCACTATTATATACCTTGCACTGACTGTATTGTCATAAAAAGTGTTTAGGGACCTGGGTCCTGCCCCATGGGACATAAATCAATGCAAAAAAAGTTTTAAAAACGGCCGTTTTTTCGATAGCAGTGATTTTAATAATGCTTAATGTGAAACAATAAAAGTGTAATATTCCTTTAAATTTCGTACCTGGGGGGTGTCTATAGTATGCCTGTTTTCCGTGTTTAGAACACATGTTTCCTGTGTTTAGAACAGTCTGACAGCAAAATGACATTTAAAAAGAAAAAAAGGCAAAATTTAAAAAAAAATGGCATGGGGGTCCCCCTCAAAATCCATACCAGACCCTTCAGGTCTGGTATGGATTTTAAGGGGAACCCCGTGCCAAAATTTTTAAAGAATTGAGTGGGGTCCCCCCAAAAATCCGTACCAGACCCTTATCCGAGCACGCAACCTGGCAGGCCACAGGAAAAGAGGGGGGGACGAGAGAGCGCGCCCCCTGAAACATACCAGACCACATGCCCTCAACATTGGGAGGGTGCTTTGGGGTCCCCCTCAAAGCACCTTGTCCCCATGTTGATGGGGACAAGGGCCTCATCCCCACAACCCTTGCCCGGTGGTTGTGGGGGTCTGCAGGCGGGGGCTTATCGGAATCTGGAAGCCCCCTTTAACAAGGGGACCCCCAGATGCCGGCCCCCCCTGTGTGAAATGGTAAGGGGGTACAAAAGTACCCCCTTACCATTTCACAAAAAAGTGTCAAAAATGTTAAAAATTACAAGAGACAGTTTTTGACAATTCCTTTATTTAAAGTCTTCTTCTTTCTTCTTTCTTCTTTCTTCTATCTTCTTTTGGTTTCTTCCTGCATCTTCTTCTTCCTCTGGTGCTTCCTCCGATCCTCTGCTTCTTGCTCTGGTGTTTTCGTCCGGCATCTCCCTCCGCGGCATCTTCTTCCCTTCTTCGTTCTTGGGCCTCTCAACATCCATGATGGGAGGCCCCAACTGTGTGACGCTTCTCGTCTTCTGACACTTTTTAAATAACAGAGGGTGGGGCCGCCCGGTGACCCTGCCCCCTCTGACACACGGGGACTTGACGGAAACTTCCCTATGGGTTTCCCCGTGATGTCAGAGGGGGCGAGGCATCCAGTTACATGAGTTCCCGTCAAGTCCCCGTGTGTCAGAGGGGGTGGGGTCACCGGGTGGCCCACGCCCTCCGTTATTTAAGAAGTATCAGAAGACAAGAAGCGTCACACAGCGGGAGTCTCCCATCATGGATGCGGAGCAGCCCGAGAACGAAGAAGGGAAGAAAACACTGCGGAGGAAGATCACACCTATGTGAATTAGATGGGGCTTACACTGCATCCAATTCGCAGGACACTTTAAAATGCATTCATATGAATGCATCTTGTTCACATATGTGCGTTGCATTCGCACTGCGCATTGCACAAAAAAGTGTGCGTTTTCTGGGCATTGCGGTGCGAATTACGAGCCCATTATCTTCTATGGGAACTCATCTGATTCGCAGATGCATTGCGTTCTGAACATGGATTTTCTCCTTCTCCTTACTACACCTCCCACTCTCCCCCCCTCTCCCTGCTCACTGACCTGCAGCTACAACGCAGAGAAACCTCTGAAATCTAAATTTTGGTTCAGGGTTCCCCTGTGGGGAATTCCCATGCCGTTTTTATCAATGAACTTTTATGTGTATTGTCGGACCGACAATTCATCAATAGCCGCTAGTAGTTTTAAATGACTTTTTTTCCTTTGAAATGTCATTTTGCTGTCAGACTGTTCTAAACACGGGAAACATGCGCCCCTTTACAGGCATACTATAGACACCCCTAGGTATGAAATTTAAAGGAATATTACACTTTTATTGTTTCACTTTAAGCATTATTAAAATCACTGCTCCCGAAAAAAATGGACGTTTTTAAAACTTTCTTTTGCATCGATCCATGTCCCCTTGGGCAGGACCCAGGTCCACAAACACTTTCTATGATAATAACTTGCATATAAGCCTTTAAAATTAGCACTTTTGATTATTCATGTTCGAGTCCCATAGACTTTAACGGTGTTCGCGTGTTCGAACAAATTTTTTGCCTGTTCACATGTTCTGGTGCGAACCGAACAGGGGGGTGTTCGGCTCATCCCTAGTAGTGAGTGTACAGCTTGTAGCAATGTAAATTTGCTGTCCCCTCAAAATAACTCTACACACAGCCATTAATGTCCAAACTGCTGGCAACAAAAGTGAGTACACCCCTAAGTGAAAATTTCCAAATTGGGACCAATTAGCCATTTTCACCTCCCAGTGTCATGTGACTCATTAGTGTTACAAAGTCTCAGGCGTGAATGGGGAGCAGGTGTGTTAAATTTGGTGTTATCGCTCTCACTCTCTCATACTGGTCACTGGAAGATCAACATGGCACCTCATGAGAACTCTCTGAGGATCTGAAAAAAAAGAATTGTTGCTCTACATAAAGATGGTCTAGGCTATAAGAATATTGCCAAGACCCTTGAGCTGTAGTATGGTGGCCAAGACCAGACAGCGGTTTAACAGGACAGGTTCCACTCAGAGCAGACCTCACCATGGTCGACCAAAGGAATTGAGTGCACGTGCTCAGCGTCATATCCAGAGGTTGTCTTTGGGAAATAGATTTATGAGTGCTGCCAGCATTGCTTCAGAGGTTGAAGGGGTGGGGGTCAGCCTGTCAGTGCTCAGACCATATGCCGCACACTGCATTAAATTGGTCTGCATGGCTGTCATCCCAGAAGGAAGCCTCTTCTAAAGATGATGCTCAAGAAAGCCTGAAAACAGTTTGCTGAAGACAAGCAGACTAAGGACACGGATTATTGGAACCATGTCCTGTCGTCTGATGAGACCAAGATAAACCTATTTGGTTCAGATGGTGTCGAGTGTGTGTGGTGGCAACCAGGTGAGGAGTACAAAGACAAGTGTGTCTTGCCTACAGTCAAGCATGGTGGTGGGAGTGTCATGGTCTGGTGCTGCATGAGTGCCACCGGCACTGGGGAGCTACAGTTCATTGAGGGAACCATGAATGCCAACATGTACTGTGACATACTGAAGCAGAGCATGATACCCTCCCTTCATAGACTGGGCTGCAGGGCAGTATTCCAACATGATAATGACCCCAAACACATCTCCAAGATGACCACTGCCTTGCTAAAGAAGCTAAGGGTAAAGGTGATGGACTGGCCAAGCATGTCTTCAGACTTAAACCCTATTGAGCATCTGTGGGGCATCCTCAAACAGAAGGTGGAAGAGCGCAAGGTCTCTAACATCCACCAGCTCTGTGATGTCATCATGGAGGAGTGGAAGAGGAATCCAGTGGCAACCTGTGAAGCTCTGGTGAACTCCATGACCAAGAGGGTTAAGACAATGCTGGAAAATAATGGTGGCCACACAAAATATTGACACTTTCGGCCCAATTTGGACATTTTCACTTAGGGGTGTACTCACTTTTGTTGCCAGCAGTTTAGACAATGGCTGTGTGTTGAGTTATTTTGAGGGGAAAGCAAATGTACACTGTTATACAAGCTGTACACTCACTAATTTACATTGTAGCAAAGTGTCATTTCTTCAGTGTTGTCACATGAAAAGATATAATAAAATATTTACAAAAATTTGAGGGGTGTACTCACTTTTGTGAGATACTGTATATATATATATATATATATATATATATATATATATATTCTACACTGACTGCACTATATATATACTGCCTGCACGCCACTAACTAGCCTACCTAATCTAGCTCAAGTTCTCAATCTCTCTCCATTAATGCACACTATACACGGACACCGTGTATGCAGCCTTATATATTGTGGGGCCTGGACTTAGCTCCCTGAGCAACGATTGGCCAAAGGCCTTTGGCCAATCATGGCTCCCAAAGCAGATTGCGCTGTGATTGGCCAAAGCATGCAGGTCAGGTGCATGTTTTGGCCAATCAGCAGCCGTCAATCTACTGTGATCTCGAATTTGCCACAAAAATATGTTCATTTGTTTCCTGAACAACTTACGTTCGACTCGAACATCGGGACCTTCCCTATTGATCACCTCTGGGTTTTTTCTATATTTTGTGCTCTAAACAAAAAATACCAACAATTTGGAAAAAATAAAATCTTTTTTACTTTCTGCTATAAAATATATCTAATAAAATACATTTAGACCAATATGTATTCTGCTACATATTTTTGGTAAAAAAAATCCAAATAAGCGCATATTTATTGGTTTGCACAAAAGTTATAGCGTCTACAAACTAAGGCATATATACACTGGAATTGTATTTTTTTGGTTCTTTTTATACTAGTAATGGTGGCAAACAGTGACTTATAGCAGGACTGCAATATTGCGATGGACAATCAGACACTAACTGACATTTTTAATACTTAATCAGTGACACTAATACAGTGATCTGTGCTAAAAATATGCACTGTCACTGTACTAATGACACTGGCTGGGAAGTGGGATAAACATGTAGGGCAAACAAAGCTTTAATTGCATGTCTAGCCAGTGTTTTTGTGTACTGTGTTAGGTGCATTTACTGTAGGAAGTGATGGATTTTCTTTCCCTGCTTTTCAGGGGAAGAAAATCCATCACTCCCCCCTCTCAGAATGCAGCTCTGCCTTGTTTACATAGCAGAGCTCTATCCTGTGTGTCTTCCTGATGATCGGTGGGTGCCAGCTGACATCCATTGGCCAGCAACCACTGATCAGCTTTTGCTGTGACTAATAACAGAAGAAGTGGCGTGCCAGCAGCACGTGCACCCACTAGGCGTAAGTGCAGAATCACAAATATATATATACTGTATACTGTACACATGTGATTCTGTAGCAGTAAATCTGCTATGGGATGGTCGTTCAGTGGTTAAAGCATACACTTAGGAATTTGCTCAAGCAGCATATCATTAATTACAAGAGACATTAATTTCTTTTAGGATGCAGTCACTGTTTGGCTAACAATGAACCGGGCTGTGCTGACAGGGCCACCCACAGCTCATATTTCATCCTATTCCTGCTCTGGTTATCTGCTAATAAAAAGATATGTTTGGTTGGTGTTGCTCAGTGGAGCTACTATTCGGACATTGGTCAGAGTGGGACCAGCACTTAGTGACATATGATGAAAATGATACAATTTCCCTGTTCAGACATGAGATCACGAAGTCTAGCAGAATAATTCTCAGAAACAATTACCTTTGCAGCCTTGAGATATGGTCAAATGTTGAAAGCTACAAAAACTTATATTTCCTTCCCCCATGTCCCCTCCCCCAACTTTTCTTTTGCGATAAATAACACAATCTTTAGTCCATTCCCTCATGTCAGCATGCTAGGTGTGGTCCTGGACTCTGACCCCTCCTTTTTGACCCCCACAGCCAATCACTGTCCAAATTTTGCTGCCTCAACCTCCCTAACATCTACAGAATACACCCCTTCTTTCCAATGTCACCACCAAGATACTATTTCCCTTGTCATCCCTCACCTCGACTATAGCAACCTCCCCTTCATTGGCCTACTTCTACACAGGTTATCCATCTATAGTTCTGCTACTAGACTCATCTACCTTACCAACAGCTCATTAACCACCAACCCTCTTTGCCAATCCCTCACTGGCTTGCGCTCACCCAACAAATACATTTCAAACAAATTTTACCTGATTAAATCTAATAATGTTAAAACTGTGTTTAAACTTGTTGAAAAAATGAATAGCTTCAGCCATAGCTTCTACTGCAATATACACTCGTAGAGATTCTCTGGAAAACATACTTTTGTCAATTACTGAAATAAGGAATCTTATTATGTTCTGTCTAGAAATGGGAACATTTTGGAAATAAATATTTTTCCCATTTTGAGTTGATGTTATATTGTAAAATGTAACGATCAGATCATCCATCAGCTGTTCAATATGTGAGTGTTTTGACAGCAAATTGACATCAAACATAATTTTATCTCTAGTAATTTGTGGATCAGAAAACCGTGAAGACAAACTTGTTATAAAACCTATGAAAATAGTTGTTATCATGATTCCATCTAAAGTCCAGCCAGGGGGAAGGATAAGAATATTGTTTCTATTAATCTGAGAGTATTCATTAAGGTATCCCTGAGCATTGCTTGTGAAGGAACCACAAAGTATTAAAACTTTACATCGTACTTTTCTAAGTGTGTCTGTCCACTGATTTATTGTAGCAGAATTTTCAGTCATTCTTTTTTCAAAAGCCACACAAATCTCGTGGGAAGCCAAATGTCTCTTCAGAATTTGCACTTCATTCTCTCCGGTATCATCATCTGATAAAAGTATTCCTACCCAGGTCCAGCCAAAATATTTCACTAGTTTGGCAATTGCTAAACAGTAGACATAATCATTCTGAACGGTCCTGAAAACATGCGGGTAAAGGAGTCTGTCACTTAATGAGTAATCGGTGGCCCAATAGCTGATCTGAAAAGAGGAGGATTAACTATACATTATAAAGTTGATATATTTACAGTTTACATTCATACTAGACATGTGCAATTTGATTCCATCCGAATACAAATTCGAATGCGTTTTTGGTTATTCGGAGATTCGGATGTATCCGAATCTCCGATTGAAATAGTAATGAATAGTAACAAATTTAGTTGAAATATTTTGTTTATTCATTTGCTGAAAATTCCAACTTTTCAGAATGATTAGAATTTGGATCTGTCGAAAAACAATCAACCAATTTGAATTCTGTGTGAAGAAACAGCTGGTTGTTAAGCAGCGGGCTGGGAAGCAAGCTGCCCTCGTCCTTAACAACTATGAGTGGACTTCCCCACTGACAGATGAATGTAAAGATAAAAAATACTGGCAATTGCACGGCAATAGAAACATTTTTAAAAAACGGGATGGGGTCCCCCCCCCAGTCCATGCTAGGTCCTTCAGGTCTGGTATGGATTTTAAGGGGAACCCCACACCCAGTTGAAAAAAAATGGGTGTGGGGTCCCCCCAAAATCCATACTAGACCCTTATCTGACCATGCAGCCTGGCAGGTCAGGTCCGGTGGCACCACGCCCTTCCAACGTCATGTGACGTCAGAAGAGGGCTGTGCCACTGAGTGATGTAACCGGGTGGCTCCGCCCCGTGCCTATTTAAGAACTGTCATAGTGAAGAGACAGCATATGATGGGTAGCCTATTAGGAGGCGAAGTATTTTTTGCCATTTTTCAATTTTTCAGGTCGGCAGGCGTGATTGATGTACAACGAGTGACACTTTTTTTCTTTTTTAATAAAGGATTTGTCAAAAACAGTTTCCTGTGGTTTTTACTTTTTGACACTTTTTGGGAGGGGGCGGGATGGGGGGGGCGGGATCTGGGGGCCCTCTTGTTAAAAGGGTCTTCCAGATTCTGATAAGCCCTCGACCCACAGACCCCAACAACCACAGCCCAGGGTTGTCAGAAGGAGGCCCTTGTCCCCAAGAACCCACCCCCCCCATGTTGAGGGCATGTGGTCTGGTATGGTACAGGAGGGGGGATGCTCATTGCTCACTTTCTGATATGAATTTTGGGGGGATCCCACACCTTTTTTTTTAAATTTTGGTGTAGTTTTCCCCTTAAAATCCATACCAGACCCGAAGGATCATGCTGTTTTTTTTTTACATTTTTCTAAGGCCGGGCAGATGTCGGGATTCTTTATCTTTTTTTAACAGCATTATTTATCTTTACATTCATCTGTCAGTGGGGAAGCCCACTGACAGATGATGACTCATGGTTGTTGGGGACACACTGGTTAACAACCACCTATTTCTTCACACAGAATTTGAATTGGTCGATTGTTTTTCGACCGATCTAAATTCTAATCGTTCTGAAAAGTTGGAATTTGTTAGAAAATGAATAAATAAAATACATTTTAACGAAAACCAAAAAAAATTTAACAAAAAAGAAACAAAACTAAACTAATTCCGAAAACAACTAAGCAAATTCCATAGCAAGAAAAATACTGCGCTAACAATTTATGTGAAAACGTGAAAAGCTGCGACTAAAATGTTATACAACACAAACCAAGATAAAAAGAAAAAAAAGTTGCGCTAATAAAGTGTGATAGAAAAATTGAGCACCATACATAAACTGACATGAATGATAGCAGAGTAATATTGAATGAACCCATATACTCAGCAGGTGAGCAAATCAATAAATAATATACAGTCAATTAACGTGAATTAAAAAATTAAAGTCCACATAAAAAAGTCCATGTAAAACAACTAATATGAAAAAACTTTTTCATCCCAAGTGACAGGTGAAAAATTCCTCGGTTGTGGTGAGTATGTGAAAAGGTGAAACCTCCACCTTCAGAGAAAGTATATGCTGCCGCTTACCAGATGGAGTTGGTCCCTTATTACAGGGGACCACACTAGGCAGACGGCTGTAACCCCAGCCCAGGATCTCACAGGCAGGCACTAGATACAATCACGTCCCATAGAGTCCTCTCCACCGATCTAGGTAAGTAGATAAATGACAGCACAAAGGAACAAGCCGGCCGGCTCCAAAACAGCCCATGTCTTCCGGGACTGGACGCGTAGCGGTGACGTCAGGACATGGCTCCTCCTCCCTGGTCGGATTTTCCGATGGAAAATGTGTGATAGGACCTTGTTGTCGGAAATTCCGACCGTGTGTAGGCTCCATCACACATTTTCCATTGGATTTTCCGACACACAAAGTTTGAGAGCAGGATATAAAATTTTCCGACAACAAAATCCGTTGTCGGAAATTCCGATCGTGTGTACACAAATCCGACGGACAAAGTGGCACGCATGCTCAGAATAAATAAAGAGATGAAAGCTATTGGCCACTGCCCCGTTTATAGTCCCGACGTACATGTTTTACGTCACCGCATTCAGAATGATCGGATTTTCCGATAACTTTGTGTGACCGTGTGTATGCAAGACAGGTTTGAGCCAACATCCGTCGGAAAAAATCCTACGATTTTGTTGTCGGAATGTCAGAACAAAGTCCGACTGTGTGTACGGGGCATACCTCATTTACAATGAGTTAGTTAATACAGCATGCTGCCGGTCTCATACCTACGTTGCGGACACCAGACTAACAAATAATGGCCGATTCAAACTTTATGAACAAGAAAAGGAGTGACCGCAATCTTTCTCTATGGCAAACTTCAACAAAATGGCCGCAATGTTTACATATCGCGGACTTCTAAAAAATGGCCGCTCAACTACTTCCGGGTACATAGCAATAAAGGCTTGGCCCAATAGGCAATCCAGTTCCCCAGATGAAGTTGTGAGAGGCAACGTAACGCGTAGGGATTGGCCGGGAGAGCCGTGACCGGAAGTGACGTGAGAAGGCGAGGAACAACGCCTAATTTGTTCCCTATGCTATTTTTAACTTTTCTGTGTAAGAGTCCACGTTATTATGTTTAAATAAACACATTTTTAGCCCTGACATACTATACTATTGGAGGCTTCTTTTCCTCTTTGTCCCCTTTCTTACACTGAGGTACCTCCTTATACCATTTTGATCTAACAACATACCGCTGCACCCTAAGAAGGAATACTGTTTAATCCATCATCCAGAGAGATCACACCGACTATCCAGGGAGGTCAGTTGATATCCCAGATAGTGATTGCCTGCTATTTATATCATTGAGGTAAGAGTTCTGGGAGACCAGACTGTTAAAGGAGCCATAGCAGAATTATATATTAATAATCATCTCCACCTATTCTAACAGCCACAGAACTTCACCACTCCCCATTCACTGTAGCAATTACTGGACTTTTTTGTCACTATTTTATTGAAATTTGAAGCTGTGTTTTGTTTTTGGCTTACACAAGGTGATACACATTCAATTGCACATGAGTATATTAAGGATGGTGTTTGAGTATACACGGCAAGATTGAGATTACATCATCTACACATATCATTTATATATTGTTATTGTAGATAGACGTCTAATACACAATTTATTTATTTTTAAAATATTTAAAATATTCTTTACCTTTATACCCCATATGGGATCATTTATTCTGAATCTTATATCACTATTTCCGCAAAATCACTCCATTCACATTAGTTCTGTGCATTACTGCAAGTTTAACGGCGTATAGTTCATTGCATTACTGCAAGTTTAATGCCATATATGTTATTGCATTACTACAAGTTTAACGCCATATAGTTCTGTGCGTTACTGCACGTTTTACACAGTATATTGCAGTATAATATAGTGTGTCCGTGGAGTGTGTCTGTGTAGTGAATACTCAAATTAAAGTGCACCAAACACGACTTTCCATTGATTTAAGTGTATCCATGTACACATTTACACATCTGTATTTCATTTTGTTAATAAGCACCCACCACTCCCCTATCATGTCTGGGAGAACAGCAAGCAGAGGCAGACATTCCCATGGCACTTAAAGGGCGCCCAGCAGCATATATGTGTCCACAGGCAAAGGTGGACATGGCCAGTCCTCAGGCAGGACATAATATCCTATGTTTAGTGATGTTGCCCATGCTATCCAGCCACAGTATGCAGAGGAGGTGGTGGACTAGCCTACTAAACCATCCTCATTCTCCATCACCCAAGCAGAGTCTAGTGCGCAGTCCCCTGCATCTGCCAGAGTGGCAAAACCTGCCTTCTTGTCCACAGCTATTCCTGCCCTAGCCCCAGAATCAGGCATGGAGGAGTCAGCAGAGTTATTTGAACACAGCATCAGCCACTTGCTCCTCGACGATACACAGCCATTACTCGATTCAGATGTTGGTTTGGAGGTTAAGGAAGGCAGGAACATGAGCCTACAGAACATGAGCCTGCAGAGAAGGGAGAACACTAGTACACAAATTGGCATTCATGTTCCCCCAGCCACAGCGTATTGGCAAGTTGATGATGAAGTCACTGACTCGACTTGGGTGCCGGATAAAGCAGAGGAGGAAAGTGAGGGTGAGGCACAATCCCAACGAGGCAGTCATCATGGAAGAGTAGAGAGCAGCCACCCTATTCCATCACACTGTGGAGCTGTTATCTCCCAGCCCACTTACCACAGCTCAGCTGTCTGGGCCTTTTTGCCATGTGCAGCCAATCACACTTTTGTTATTTGCAAACTTTGTCTCAAGCACATAAAATGTGGCAAAAACCCCAACCATTTGGGTACCACATGCTTGACAAGTCTGTCCCTGCTATACCTCATGACCTCTCAGCAGACTCCACTGACAGGGATGATGATATAGTTCAGGGTGTCCCAGGTCCTTGCAGCGCATCTGACAGCAGCACACCTCCAGCTGTAGACTATAGCTGGCAAATTTTTCTGCCCCATCTGCTGCAGTGGAAAAAAAATACAGTCCCTGCCACCCACATGCTTAGTGTCTAAATGCAAGCTTGTCAAAGCTGCTGGCTCTACAACTTCTGCCTTCCCTCCTGGTGGATTCTGCCCCCTTCCGTGAATTTGCATAATGTGTTCTACCACAATGGCAGGTTCCCGATCGCTATTTATTTTCACATAAAGCCATTCCATCTCTCTACCATCATGTGGCAGGTAATGTTGTGGCATCATTGGGCAAGGCTGTCAGCTGCAAAGTCAAAATTACTGTTGACACGTGGTCCAGCAAGCATGGGCAGGGACAATATATTTAGTTCATAGCACACTGGGTAACACTGCTTGCAACTCGGAAGGATGCAGGGAAGGGCTCAGTGCTGCAGCTTGCTGTGCCCCCACGTCTCCATACACTTGGTGATGATGCCAGATTTGTCAGCTCTACCCCCTCCTCCTCAATGCCCTCCCCTGCTGAATTGTCCTATGACCCTCAAGTACCCCCTAAGCGTTCAAAGGGCAATTCAATGAGTCAGGCTAAAAGGTGCCATGCAGTGCTTCAGCTGGTGTGTCTAGGGGACAGGAACCACACCGGAGCAGAAATTCTTGCAGCTTTGCAGGGACAAGTCCAGAGGTGGTTCACACATGCCAGCTGGAGCTGCCCTTAGACAGGGAAATTTGACACATGTGCCATGCCTGGCCTATGTCCTCAATTTGGTGGTGCAGTGTTTCCTAAATATGTACCCAGGGTTGGAAGTCAGAAGAGTCTGTAGCCATTTTAGCCCTGTCTTGCCGAGAATGTTCCCTCGGCAGATAAGTTCCCCCCCTGTACTGCGCAGGCGCAGCGCCTGCGCAGTACATACTACTCTTAGCCGCCGGAGATAGCCGAAGCTCAAATGCTTCAATCAGCTGTACACGGCGCCTGCGCTCTGGGTTCCTTCCCTACCATCCAAGTGGACCTGGAGGGGGAATCTAAAAGTGCCGAGCGCAGCGAGGCCGTGCCCGAAGCGTGGCGAGGGAAGCGAGCCCGCGAGGGGCCCTCTTCCAGGCACCGTGTACAGCTGATTTTCAGCTGTTTTGCTTCGGCTATTTCCGCCGATACCTACTGCGCAGGCGCAGTAGAGGGGGGAACTTATACGCCGAGCGGAACTTTCTCAGCAGAACAAGCCCGTAAACCGCCTGATTTGTGACATGCCCACCAGGTGGAACTCGACTTTGACAATGCTGCAGCAGCTGCACATGCAGCGTAGGTCCATCAGTGAGTATGGCACAATGACAGGCTCAGGCTGGCTCAGCTTCCCCCCCCCAATGGCTGCTCATAAAGTATGCATGCACTATACTGTCACCATTTGAGGAGTTCACAAGGATGGTGAGCCGTGACAATGCATGCATCAGTAACACAATCCCTATTATGTTCCTGCTGGAGCAGACTCTGCGTGGGATTACGGACAGGGCACTCAAGACAGAGCAGCAGGAGGAAGAGAAGGACTTCCTTTCCTCTCAAGGCCCGCTTTATGCAGACACCATTGTTCCTATGCCACAGAACACGCAAGAGGGGAGAGATGAGGAGGAGGAGGATTCTGGCAGTTTTAGAGGCATTGAAGCAGAGGTAGACATACACCAAACAGTAAGAGATGGTTTTCCATCTGCAGAACCCTTGGGAGTAGTAAGCAGCTAGGAGGAGGCAGTTCCAGATACTATAATCCTCAGTGACACCGAGGAGTCTGCTTCTCATGCCTCCACAAATTTGCGGTGCATGGGCTCCCCCATGCTTCAAAGTCTGCGAAAGGACCCAAGAATATGTGGCATAAAGGGAAAGGATCACTATTGGTTGGCAACCCTCCTTCACCACTGTTATAAAGGGAAAGTCTCAGAACTCATGCTGCCCCCACAGAGAGTGCAGAAGATGAAATCTCTTAAGGACACCTTAAAGAGGAGTTTATCGAACGCTTTTCCCGACTCTGATGGGTTACAGTGTTGTGGAAAACGTAGTTTTGAGGCTTCCGTTGGTCAAGAGGGGAGCTGTGGAGAAGACGGCCACCTATGTGATGCATTTCTCAATTTTTTAGTCCTCACCGCCCAGGGCTGTCAGCTTCCACATCCCATCAGCAGCATCTGCATCACATGGTGGACGATTATCTAGGGGCAAAAACAGAGACGGAGAGCTTTCCAGTTGATGATCCACTGGTTTACTGGGTCATGAGACTAGACCACTGGCCAGAACTTGCCCAGTATGCTATTGAGCTTCCGGGCTGCCCTCCATCCAGTGTGCTTTCTGAATGGGCATTCAGAGCTGCTAGAGGTTTTGTTACTGATCATAGAACGCGTCTGTCCACAGACTCCTTTGGCCATCTGACTTTTATCAAAATGAATCAGTCCTGGATTACCAGCAGCTATAAAGCCCCTGATTCCAATGTTGCCGAATAAAGCGGCTGTATGCCCGCAACAAAAAAAAATCCTGTAAGGCAAAGGCATAATGAGCTAGAATGCACCGCATACTAGCTCATTATGAAATACTTACCTTAGAATGAAGTGCTGGCATCGCCTCCCGGTCACTGCTGAGGGAGCTGATATGTTCCCTCTGCCTTTCTTCCAGGTTCGCGGCTCCAGCGCTGTGAGTGGCCATAGCCGTGATGACGTCACTCTCGTGCATGCATGCGTGAGTCCTCTTTCCAGCAAGAAGCTCTGATTTTCCGGCAGCATCACTGGACCTTCATATCACATGCGCAGCTGATGTCAGCGGCCAAATGCAAGGTGAACATCTCCTAAACCGTACAGATTTAGGAGATATTCATTTTACATACAGGTAAGCCTTATTATAGGCTTAACTGTAGGTAAAAATGTGAAAGCGTGGTATACAACCACTTTAAGTGTTTTTGGGATGTAGAATCTCTGCAGGACTTCTAGGCTGCCTAGTGTTGTGGGTGTTGATTTCATCTGGAAGAATGTTTTTGGTGTAGGCTTTATGGGCACAATTAACACCCAAAGAACAATTTTTCAACACCTGTTTGACAGGTGCATATCATTGAAATTTTTGACAGCAAGGCCAATTCTTGCTTTCATCAAGAGTACCTCTACAGGGTTACAGTGTGAAGGCATCACCGACACCCAAAGAGCAATCTTTACGTACCCATTACAGAAGTAGAAATCCAAAGTCTGTCGTACAGACACCAGAATTTATCCAAAAAATCTCTAATCTTGTTTCCAGTGTACTACATTGTGGCCTAATCATACAGACTGACTCCCCAAGCCCTTGCTTACAAAATAATGGAAAATTTTATCAAATACTTACCGCAATTTTCCTCTACTGACGCCAATTCGGACCGCCTTCAGGGCCCCACCACTATACCATTAACCCAGATTACCACAGTAAGTAAACCCTCGGTTCTCGAGGTTGTTTACTTCACCCCAAACATTGTCCTTTCATTTTCATCTTCTCTTCTTAATTTTACAATATGTCTCTATAGATCTTACACGTGCTTTCTCCTGACGGGTGGTATTTAAGCCACGAAGCACATAGAGCTACCGGTTGTCCTCATCTATCTTAGCAAGATTATCAAGTTATCACCCATTTTATTCCCCCTCAGGTCTAGTGAGGCCATAGGTTCTGCAGGCATTACCCTTTGAATTTTTGTTTTATGCTAATTTTCCTTGAGGTGAATGAGGGAATTACAGTATTTTACTATAAGTGATTACTTTCAATTTTATTGTTATTACCTTGTGTATTGCATACCATTGATATCATCACACATTCTATGGATTGTGTTTATGGTCTAAATATTATATGTATGTTACCTCGTACCAATGTTATTGACCATTGTATGTCTACAAACCTATTTTTCTAATAAATTCCTCTACATTCATCCAATTACTTCCTTGCTGTCACGTGCCTTATACAAAGTCCCACCTTCCCTGTTAATAAACCCCTTTTCTCCTTCAATGTAAATGGGATGGATATCCATGACCTTACCAGGTCTTGATATCATACAAAGTCCCCAGGGATGGAAATACATGACCTTACCAGGCCATGGCTTCCTGAAAGTCCCTATTCCTTCCTCCCAACTTCCTCCTGACGCCAATACATGGTAGCATACATATGATTTAGCTCTGCCCCTATATCCACTCACAGGACCTGTTTAGCTCTATAAAAGTCTGACTGAAAGCTACCTCCCCCATTCTCCGTATAAAGCACAAAGATCATAGGGAGAGTGCATATGCTGCCATGTATTGGCGTCAGGAAAGGAAAATTACGGTAAGTATTTGATACAATTTTCCATTTTCCTGATGCCAACATGGCAGCATACATATGATAAATAATGGGCTTTTGAGAGGGAGGGTTTAATGCTGCAAACTTAGTCTTTATTTAACAATAGACATAGAAGGTTAGAGTTTTCCTCCCAAACTCTACTGTAGTAAGAGCTGCTGGATCCACCCTGTAGTGTTTCAAGAACGTATGATGTGATGACCAGCTAGCCACTTTGCAGACTGTCTCCACAGACACTCCTGCCCGTGCTGCCCAAGAAGAAGACATCGCCCTGGTTGAGTGAGCTCTAACCATCTCTGGAGGGTCCTTCCCGGCCACTCTATATGCCCGGTGAATAGTTTTTATTATCCAGGCCGAGATGGTTCTGGCCGAAGCTTCTTTCCCTTTAAGTTTTCCGGTAGCTATGATGTAAAGTCTGTCAGAACATCTAAATGTAGAAGTAGCCTGGAAATAGGTTTTGAGGACTTTGGGAAGGCCAGCATCTGCTTCTGCTGGGAAGGTTGGAAGCAACCATTCACTGGAGAGGTGAAATATTGATGCCACTTTTGGGACAAAGTGATCCAATGGTCTCAGCACAACCCTGTCCGGGAGAAATCTGGTAAAAGGTTTGACAGCCCCCATTGCTTGGAGTTCCGACACCCTTCCCCCTGAAAGTATGGCTATTAGGAATGCTGTTTTTAAGGTTATATCCCATAGTGAACAGTCTGTCGTCGGAGCACAAGGAGGGTTTGCTAGAAAATTGAGGACTACTGCCAGGTCCCATTGAGGGAACCTATTTCTCTCATAAAAATTCCTACCAGCAGGTTTGCTGCCCACTTCTTTTGGGTAAAAGCCGAGATGGCCGAAATCTGCACCTTAAATGAACTTAGGATGAGCGCCAAATACAATCCGGATTGTAGGAAAGACAGGATTTGAGACACATTTGGGTCACTAGGGTCGAACTTCAAAGCTTGTGAATCTATCCAATATTCTGGAGTATATGGCTTTGGTTGACCCCTTTCTGGAATTCTGTAAAGTCCTAATAACCTCTGGAGAACATCCTAACTCTTGTAACTCCTGCCTTTCAATCTCCTGGCCGCTAAGGCCAGTTATGATGGCTGCGGACGTAGGATATATCCTTGTGACAGGAGATGAGGAGTCACCAGCAGAGTGATCGATCGGCACACGCTGAGATCCATTGCCAGGGAGAACCATGGTATGCGAGGCCAGTGAGGTAATACTGCGATGACTGTCATATTCTCTGCCAAAAATATCTTCAGGAATTTCAGAATTAGAGAACTTGGAGGGAAGTCATTGGCCAGTTGTCTAGGCGTCCATCCACTCTGCTAATGGATGAGGGTAGCATGAGAGGAACCGGCTCACTTTGCAGTTGGTTGACGAGGCAAAGAGATCCAGTTGCGGACACCCCCAATCGTGGATGATCTGTTTGAACACTTCAGGGTGAAGGGACCATTCGTTGGGATCCTTGAATTGTCTGGATAGTCAATCCGCTTCCAAGTTCTGACGGCCCAGAAGATTTATGGCCCTCAAATCTGGGAGATATTGTTGTTCCATGATGCCATGATTGGTTCCACCTCTCTCAAGAGAGATTGACTGTGCAACCCTCCTTGTCACTGTATATAGGACACCGCTGCCGTGTTGTCCAGATAGAGCAGGACTGGGTGACCCTGTATGTAAAGCAACAAGGTGGCTAGTGCTATGAATGCTGCTCAAAGTTCCAGAATATTGGAAACTAGTCCCTGAGTGGGAAATTCCCATCTGCACTGGATATTGAGATGTTCGCTGGTGGCGCCCCACCCTGCTGCACTGGCATCTGTGGTAACAATGATCCATTGCTGTGGCCCTAATGGATGATGCTGTACTAGCATTTCTTGTCTTGATCAATAAGGTCAGTTCTTGCGAGTCTGTATAGGATTGTCTCTATTTATGTAACCTATTAAGGCCACTGCTGGTTGTTACAAACGGAATGAGTAATGGCGTTTATGCTAAGTGAAAAAAATCGATCGTGAAATAAGGACTGCTTTCCAGAGCGATACACCCCAAGCATTTAACCAAGATGATGACATTAAAAATAAATTTAAAGAACACAAAAAATTGCTGGTAAAACATCTTAACCGGCGTTGGGACGTATCAGCTCTGGAGACATATATTTCACATCGAATAGTGCCAAGAGGGTTGGGAGACAGAATTATCCCCGCTGAACACTTGCACACTGAACGCTTCCTACACAAATGGAAGGAACTCTGTGTAAACCATGGCGTTGCAGTCATGGTTTACACCATTGTAGAAGAAGAAAAAATGCAGTTAGCTTCATTACAGGAACAAATTGAGGAAAGCGCAAGAGGTTTAGAATCATTTAAAGATAAGGAGGAATTCATTAAACAAAACGAAAATCTAAAAAAGGAAATTGAAAAAGTTCAACTTAATCTCAAAATAACCAAACAAAGTAAGTTTAAGCGTGACACCGTGGACTTTGAAAAAGAGGAAGCCTTTGACCTGACAATACAACGCGGACGAAGTAGGTCCAAAAGTAGAGGACGGGGCCAACGGCCTAGACAAAATAGACATAAATCTCAAAGTGATTCAGAAGACGAGATAACTAAAAGAGTGACTTTTTTAGAACAGGAGGGGTCGGCGCCAACCAACAATCAGGCGACGTCCCCTACAACCAAACCTGCCGACAGAACCAGCAAACCGACAAAAATAGTCAAAGAAAGGACAAACACCAGGAGCCAAAAAAGAAAGTGACACAACTATCACAGTCAGTGACTACCCAGTTAAAAACTGACATGAAGGTAGTTAACCTCTCTGACCTAGAATTAACTCCTGACCATATAAGCCTGCTGCAGAGGGGCTTGACTTTTTCTCCAGTATCCAACATGGATGAATTCACCGTATACAAAGATATAGTACTATTCTTGAGAAAAGTTATTTTAAAATCACTATACACTGACCAAGAGATCCCCAAAGGCATTCTCCCACCCCTCAATACTGAAGATCAGCAAGCATTAGATATCCTGCACTCTCTTCTTCAAGAGAGTGAGGGTTCAGCTTCAATAGAAGTTCCAGTTGGATGGCAGGCAAACTTACGAATCCGGTCCCAAAAGATGCCCCCTCTCTCAAAAAATAAGTGGCTACAAATCTTTTTAGAACTAGTACAGACTGACCTTGAGAAAGTCAACTGGACCCAAAAGATCATTGATAATCTAACGACTGACGAGAGACGAGCCCTCAACGACCTTCAGAAAAAACAGAACATTGTCATAAAAAAGAGTGACAAAGGAGGGAACGTAGTTCTACTGAATCAGCGACACTATGAGACCGAGGTAAAGCGTCTGCTGAGTGACAAATCCACCTATAAGAAACTGGATAATAACTCCTTCTCCTATTTAGTTAGGGAACTAAACAACAGACTGACAATGGCCAAGGATGATGGTCTACTGACACAACGTGAATTTGATCATCTTAGTGTTCGGGAGTTCAGTGTACCTACCTTCTATATTATCCCCAAAATTCACAAAAACTTGAATAACCCGCCTGGCAGACCGATTGTTTCGGCCTGCCAAGGCCCCTTGGAGAAAGTCGGTAGGTACCTGGACTCCCTGCTAAAAGATATGGTCACCAACTTAAAGTCCTATGTACAGGATACTTGACACATACTGGCTAAGATCTCTGAACTGGATGACCTGACACATCTGGATGATGCCCTGCTGGTGGGGATTGATGTTGAGTCCCTGTATACTTCGATTCCGCATGAATGCGGGATCAATGCGGTGAGGGTGTCTTTGGAACAGTGGTATCCAGAGTCTAAACCACAGAATAAGTTTTTGGTCGAAATATTGCATTTTGCATTACTTAACAACTATTTCCAGTTCCTGACGACCTTCTACCAGCAGATCAGGGGCACCTCCATGGGTGCAGCATGGGCTCCAGCCTATGCCTGTCTCCATTTGGGACTTTGGGAGGAAGAAGACGTCTACCCTTCGTCCTTGTACCGCAGCCACGTACATACATGGCTGCGGTACATCAACGATGTCCTTATGATCTGGACTGGCACCATATAGGACCTTCATGACTTTATGATGCAACTGAATGCTAACCAACGGAATATACGATTGACGTACAATTTTGATCGGACCAGCTTATCCTTTCTGGACCTATTGATCACGCTTCAAAATGGTCAACTACATACGTGTACATTCTGTAAGGAAACGTCCGCAAACACCCTTCTATGTGCCAGCAGCCACCATCCACATTGGCTATTGAATGGCATTCCGGTGGGACAATTCCTGTGAATAAAAAGGAACTGCACTAAGCCTAGTGACTATAGAAGGGAGTCTTTAGAACTCTATGCGAGCTTCCGTGAACGCGGCTATTCCCACAGGCAAATTAGAAATGCAAGAAAAAAAGCTGCAGCAAGGGACAGGGCTAGTCTACTAAAGATGCACTCAACAAACTCCCCTGCCCTTAAACCGGAGGGTGGTGACCAAACTAGGTTAATTACCACCTTCAGACCACAGTGGAGGGAGGTCCGTTCCATTTTGGAGAAACACTGGGGGGTACTTACCAATTCCCCAGGGCTGCTTAATATAGTCGGCAACTCACCCATGTTGGTGGCCCAGAGGGCCAGAAACTTGGGTGACATGCTGGTCAAATCTGAATTCACAAAAAACCCTGATCCCACCTGGCTAGCTAACTATCCACGCAGTAAAGGAATGTTCCCCTGCAATAAATGCCAGATCTGCCCACTAGTACACAGGACAGCTACCTTTTCTGATGCCCTGGGAAAGGAACAGTTTGAAATACGGGATCTAATTAACTGTTCCACACCCAGGGTTGTCTACATGATAACTTGCCCCTGTTCTAAGATCTATGTAGGAAAAACCAAGAGGCCCCTCAAAGTACGCATTGGTGAGCACTTATGAGAGATTAAGGATAAAGAAAAAAATTCCAGAGAAACCATTAGCTAATCACTTCGCTTTAGAGCATGATAGAAGCATCAAGGGCATGCAGGTAAAGGGCATTTACGCCTTGAAGATATCCAGTAGACGGGGTGACTTCGATCAAGTGCTCCTACAAAAGGAGAAACGGTGGGTGTACCGTCTGAAGTCCCTTGTCCCCCTGGGGCTAAACACAGAACTAAACCTGCAGGCCTTTCTAAGCTCTTAAGCGATATTCGTGCACCTCTTGGATTTAGCTATTTATACCATCTAAAATATGGTAATAACCAACCAAGAATAAAATTCTCTAAAATGTATTTCCTTAAATCATACATAAAACTGAACAGACCATGAATTTCTACCCGATTAATACCAGTAAATTTATGCGTCATGAGTAATGTTTTAAATTACACAAATGATATCAAATCCCTATAAAATGACCTTTTAGAGCTGCCCTCAATGTCATGTGAACTGTGTTCCCTGTCCCTACCTCTTCCCCCCTCTTCCCTTGGGAATTAACAATATGCACTTTATATACTAATGTATTTCCTCCCAATTCATGCACACTTGTGCTATATGATTTGCAAAAGATTCTACAATAGTGACGGCTTAGCCGTAAACTTTGTGTTCTAGCCATAATACTCCACACGCCGGCTTGCTAATAGTGAATTAATTTCACGCTCTACGCTGTCCCATACCAGGAAACACTGTATCTGATTTAACCACACAGCTGATTGGCCACATAGAAGCCAGCACGTCACAATAAAAAGGTGTGTGCTGGCCTCACCAATCAAACGTCCAGGAAGAAGCTACGCTAATACGCAACAGCGAAACGCGTTGACGTCATCACCGGCACTAACACTGTCACTGGGCGGACAGAGCGAGAGGAGCTGCATAGCAGCGAGGCACCAGTCAGCCCACAATACATGCTGACATAGTCTCGAACTGCCCATGCGACCTGCGCCTAGCAAGGACTTCCTATTATACGCAGGGAATGCCAGGATACTATCAAGGTGACCCTCCGTTGTTGTCATTGTGCCGCTCCGGCAGTCCTCGGGATTTCTTCAGTTTCTCTCAGCACTGCCTGTGAACCAGCCTCCAAGAATCTCCGCGGAGGGTAAAGTATGAGCAAACCATAACTCACCCATGCTGGGGACATTATATAGCTGCATGCATACTACTGTTTTTCACTTTTGCCATATTGAAGTATCCCACATCGCACTTCACAGCATTCTATGTATAGCTCTGAAGACTGTTTATGAACGGTGAATACATAGTCTCATACCAAGCAATCCGGACCAATCTCCACTGCTCATATTGCTTAATTGGACTTCATTGTGATTATACCTATAGCCCTATTGCTGCGAACCACCCTGAATGTATTCTACCTCAATAGACCACCTTCCATAGCAGGACCAGCCCAGCCATCCCCTTGGCTACAGCCCAATTCCTCATCCTGGTTCTCCTCCCCTCCCCCCGCTCCACCCATATGGTTCTCGGCAACATATCCCACTAAATTTCATACTGGCCCATATCCAGCACTGGTATGTAACTGACTGTCTTGATTTAATCTGACTGTTTTGCTGCCGAGCAACATATATTAGTCCGGACAGTGTCTGTGCCATAGTGTCTTTTGTGTGTGTTTTTTGTCGTGTCTGTCAGTTCATTTTTAGCATACCTTGACTTGGAGTCTTATGCTTTCTATAGTGCATTAACCTTACATTTGTATGTTCCACCTCACCCAGGTGATTTTACAATGGATTAATAAATTGTTACCTTTGATATTGTTCTTCTATGTACTGACCATTTATTGCTATATGTAACCCCTTTCCCCTTCCGGTAACGCTATACCGAAGACCCTTTCCCCTTCCCCCGGTCCTCACTCTAGAATTATATGCAGCATATATGGTTACAGCAATTACACCTCACAGGTGCATTGTCAGGAACTGATCAGTAAGTGGACTGATCAAAACATCTATACTCACTTGCTCTATGTCCCTCCCCTTTCCCCCCCAATATTTTCATACCTGAGTATTGAACTGGGCCCCTAAGTAGACTATATTCTGTATATGTTCCAGCTGGCTTTTTTGATAGTTGACTATCCAGCTGAATGACCGTAAAGTGGACAGCAAGTGCTCCTTCTGTGTCGGCAAAAGGTCTTAGTCCTGAGCCAGGAGGATGATGTAGTCCAAGAAATGATGGACTCTGAGCCCTTTCTCCCTCAGTGGGGCCAAGATTGCAATCAGAACCTTGGTGAAGGTTCGAGGAGAAGTGGATAAGCCGAAGGGAAGGCAGACACATTGGTAATGCCTGTCCCCCACTGTGAACCTGAGGAACTGTTGGTATAACTGAAGAATTGGGACATGTAGGATTATGGTATGGAGAGACCCCATCTTGAATGTCTCTACTCGGATAAATTGGTTCAGGTCAATCACTGGTCTGAAGCCCCCCATTTTTCCTGGACCAGGAATAGTGGCGATCAAAAGCCTGTAAACCTTTGACAGGTCAGAACTGATATGATTGACCCTTGAAGCAACAAGATGTTGATGTACTCCTGAAGAGCAGCTAACTTCAGGGGTGACTGGGTTGTCTTGGTGAGGGTGAAGGAGTATTTTGGAGGCTGCCGTTTGAACGGCCAATAAGGGCCTTGCGTCACTGTGGACTGCGCCCACTGATTTTGGCAGTGGTCTTGCCAGACCTGGGTACATTTGAGAAGCCTGGCTCCAACCACTAACCCCTGGGCAGGCATGGCATTAAAAGAGCTTCTGGGTACCTGATGGAGCCGCAGGGGTGTTAGCTCTCTGTTATCTAAGAAAGGTTAACTATGTACCCCTCCAACCCCTTCTGGAATCCTTGGATGGATGAAAACCTCCAAAATCCTGGTACCTGTTTTGCTCCCCTCTGGTTGGTCACCCCCTCTGGCGTCTGGACCTCCGATCTTGGTGTAAAAGGCCTGACTTTCCTCCTGTAACCCTGGAGATGGTCGTCTCCAGTTTTTGGTCGAACAGTACCTTCCCTTCAAAAGGTAGCTTTTAGCAGTTCTGCTTTGAGGATGGGTTGGCCGCCCAGGGTTTTAGCCACAAAGCTCTTTTGTGTGACTGAACTAAGCATAGCTCTGGAAGACCATCGAATGATGTCTATAGATGCCTTTCCCACAAAGTCCACCAAGAGCTTTATCTCATCAAGAGCCTTGATGATTTCTTCTTTTGGCAGCTGGCTATTGATTGCATACTCCAGGTCCTGCGCCCACACTCGCATAGCTCTTGCTATTGATGTTAAAGCCACAGTGGGCTTACAGGCACCACCTGTCACAAGGTAGGACTTTCTTAAGTCTGAGTCGATGCGTCTATCCAAGATGTCACAAAAGGAGGAGTCTTCCATTGGAAGTGTCACATTCTTGGCCAGTCTAATAACTGCCGCATCCACTGTCGGTGGGTTGTACAAAGACGCCGCATCCTCTTCTGTGAGTGGATACAATTTCTGCAACCTGTTCATTGAAAACAATTTTCTCTCTCCTTTCTCCCACTCCTCTTGAAACAGGCCTCTTATTTCTGTCATAAGAGGAAAAGTAGCTACCTGTTTCTTTAGGTGGGCATAATAAATTTTCTCCTTCTTTTGAGGAGGTTCCAGGTATTCCCATTCCTGGCCTTAATGAATGGTTGCACTATTGCAAATTTAAAGCCTGAACCTTCAGGATCCTCTGCCGAGGTGGAGGCAGTATCTTCTCCCTCTGCCTGGAAGGTTGGCTGTAATATTGGGTCTGGAGAATCAACCCACCTGATCCGCTGGGCTGGAGTCACCCCTAAAGGGCCTGGTACTTCTCTAGTTAGAGAGGGTTGATTGGCTTGGTTTAGACCTGGTGTAGGGCCCACACTCTGCTCATCCTTTTCTTTCCCTGGTTGTCTGAGCCGACTGTAACATTCTGCCAAGGAGTCGCAGACTACTTTCTTGAGCAAGGTTGACACCTACTGACTCTCATACTCCTGGTGTCTGGCAAGCTGTCTGTTGTTGCAGATGCTGAAAATTAGCTTTCCCGGCATGGGGTCATCTCCACATGACCAACATTTGCCTTTCGAGTGTTGAGCCCTTGGAGGAGAAGCTGTGTGTTTTCTTTTAAGCGTACATTTGCGTCCCTTGTACTGGGGTCTGTCAGGACTGGAGGAGTCACCTTCTGCCCTGGAAAATTCCTTACGATCCAGAGGGTCTCTGGACCTCCTAGAGCGGGAGTGCGAGCCGCCGGGGCTGAAATAGACAAGAAGGCACGCTTGCCAGGACATAATGCACTCTTTTCTCCCACATCTTCTTACTTACCCAAAGGTGGCCCTTACCTGACAGTGCGGTGGTTAGGGATGAGCTTCATGTTCGAGTAGAACCCATGTTCGACTCGAACATCGTGCGTTTAGTCATTCGCCGAATTATGAACGATATGGGCCGTTCGCGCCAAATTCGAGTGGCGCGTCACGGCCCATAAATCACTGCTGCATCGCAGTGCATTGTTGGCTGATGATTGGCCAAGCATGCACTATGACCCGCATGCTTGGCCAATCACAGCACCATCTGCACAGAGAGCCATAATTGGCCAAAGCCAAGGAGGCTTTGGCCAATCATGGCTCAGGGGGTTTAGTACACACCCCACACTATATAAGGCCGCCTGCACGGAGGCCCTGTGTATTGTGTTCCAGCTTTCAGAGATAGAGAGAGAGACAGACAGTGTCATTTGATTTAAGTTAGCTAGACTAGGCAGGTCGAGTCAGTTAGCTGCAGTTACAGCGTATTGTGTATATATATATGCATCCCAGGTGTTGTATATATAAATATATATATACACTGTATTCAGTTTAGCTAGATCCTGTTCTTCTCTTCCTAATATACTGACAGGCAGGCAGGTGTTTTTACAATTATATATACGAATATTCTGCGTTTAGGACAGACACCTAATAAGAACTGCAGCCCCCCAAAAAAAGGAAAACACCAAGGTGAAGTCCAAATACTGAAAACTCAAATAGGGGAATTGGCGCTGTTCACAAATCAGATAATGATAAAATATCTCACCATGAGAAAATATGTGCATCAAAGTGTATCATCAAACTTGGTAAAAAATCTGTGAAAAAAATACTAAAAAACTTTAGAATGTGTGTGTCATATAAATTGTTAAGTGTGCAAATCACCCCAAAAAATGTAAAGTAAAATAGAAGCTAATATGGGTGTAGCTAAACCAACAATAATCACAATAATAAAAGGTGTCATACTTTTATTATTGTGATTATTGTTGGTTTAGCTACACCCATATTAGCTTCTAATTTACTTTACATTTTTTGGGGTGATTTGCACACTTAACAATTTATATGACACACACATTCTAAAAAGTTTTTTAGTATTTTTTTCACAGATTTTTTACCAAGTTTGATGATACACTTTGATGCACAGATTTTCTCATGGTGAGATATTTTATCATTATCTGATTTGTGAACGGCGCCAATTCCCCTATTTGAGTTTTCAGGTGTTTTTACAGTATTTCCAGCTACTGTACTGTGTGCCCTGCACAGTCTGACCTACAGTATAGCAACCTGCAGCCAGAGTTGTGTAGGCTCATTGAAGTATTTCCAGCTACTGTACTGTGTACCCTGCAAAGTCTGACCTACAGTATAGCAACCTGCAGCCAGGTGCTTGTGTAGGCTCATTGAAGTATTTCCAGCTACTGTACTGTGTACCCTGCACAGTATGACCTACAGTATAGCAACCTGAAGCCAGGTGCTTGTGTAGGCTCATTGAAGTATTTCCAGCTACTTTACTGTGTACCCTGCACAGTTGCACCTACAGTATAGCTACCTGAAGACAAGTGCAGGGGTTATCATACTAATAATACTACTACGTGGCCGTGGGACACGCTTGGCCTTTTTTTTGGCAGCTGCCGTGTTGAGCCGCATGGCGCAGGGCGCTGCTGTCTCTGCGCGTTATTCCAAAAGTTATTTGGTGTGGGCCTTTTTTGAGACGAGTGCATCAGATTGCACCGCTGCTATTTGCAACATATGTCTCAAGTGTATCTCGCGTGGCCAGAACATCTCCCGCTTGGGCACCACATGCTTGACCAGACATATATTTACCTGCCATGCAGTTCATTGGCAAGCGTACCTAAAAGACCCACACCAAAGAACAAAGAGGACCTCTCCTTGCTCCTCATCAGCTGGGATCTCCAACCCCACTATACCTTCAGTCCTCTCTGAGACCTGCACTGAGAGGAATGAAGGTGTAGAATTAGGTGTGTCACAGCCAAGTACTTGCGGGCAATCTGCTATCAGTACACCAACGTCAGAATGTACCAGGCAAATTTCCTTGCCCCAGCTTCTGCACCGCAGAAAGAAGTTCGCTCCCAGCCATCCACATGCCCAGCGGTTGAATGCTAGCTTGGCAAAATTGCTAGCACTTCAACTGCTACCTTTTCAGTTGGTAGACTCTGTCCCCTTTTCTGAGTTTTTGGAATGTGCGGTTCCTCAGTGGCAGGTTCCCAAACACCACTTTTTCTCATGGAAGGCGATTCCGGCTCTCTACCGGCATGTGGAAGGCAATGTCTTGGCCTTGCTGGACAGGGCAGTCAGCGGTAAGGTGCATATTACCGCTGACTCATGGTCCAGCAGGCATGGACAGGGATGTTACCTAAGTTTCACGGTGCATTGGGTGATTCTGCTGGCAGCTGGGAAGGATGCAGGACAAGGTGCAGTAGTGTTGGAGGTTGTTCCACCACCACGCCTCCAAAATGCCACTACTGGTTATTCTGACACACCTCTCTCCTCCACCCCCTCTTCTTCTTCTTCCTCCATGGCCTGTTCCTGTGCTTTGTCCTCGGAACCAGCGGTGCTCCATAGGCATTCAAGGGGCTATGCAAGTATGCAGGCCAAAAGATGTCATGCGGTGCTTGAGCTGGTGTGCTTGGGGGACAGGAGCCACACTGGGGCAGAGGTTCTGTCAGCTCTGCAGGGGCAGGTTCAGAGGTGGTTGACGCCACACCAACTTAAGGCAGGAATGGTGGTTTGCGACAATGGCACCAACCTCCTCTCTGCCCTCCGACAGGGACAAATGACCCATGTGCCCTGTTTGGCTCACGTCCTTAACTTGGTGGTGCAGCAGTTCTTTGGCAGGTACCCGGGCTTACAGGATGTCCTGAGGCAGGCCAGGAAAGTCTGTGTGCATTTCCGCCAGTCATATAATGCCAGTGCTCGGCTGGCAGACCTCCAAAAGTAATTGAACCTGCCCAAGAACCGCCTAATCTGTGACATGCCCACCAGGTAGAACTCAATGTTGGCCATGCTGCAGTGGCTACACATGCAGCAGAGGGCCGTCAATGAGTACCTGTGCGACTATGGCACCAGGACAGGGTCAGGGGAGCTTGTTTTTTTTCCCCACTGTCCCCCTTGTCCACCTGTTGGAGCACACGCTGCATGGAATAATGGACAGGGCACTTGAGGCAGAACAGAGGCAGGAAGAGGAGGACTTCCTTAGCTCTCAAGGCCCCCTTTATCCAGACAGTGTTCCTGCGTCCCTGCCGATCACACAGGAAGAGGACAAGGAGGAGGATTGTGTCAGCATGGAGGTGGAGCCTGGCACTCAGCATCAGCAGCAGTCTTTAAGGGATCATTTACAGTCCGAAGAAACCCATGGATTTGTACGTGGCGGGGAGGAGGTGGCTGCGGATCATGTCATCCTTAGTGACCCAGAGGACTCCGGACCGAATGCCTCAGCAAACCTACGTTGCATGGCCTCCCTGATCCTGCAAAGCCTGAGGAAGGATCCTTGTATTCGTGGTATCAAGGAGAGGGATCAATACTGGCTGGCAACCCTCCTTGATCCACGTTATCTTACCGTCGCAGAGGTAGCAGAGGATGAAACATCTTCAGGAGGCCTTGCAGAAAGGTCTGTGCAACGTGTTCCCAGAGACTGGGGGGTTACAAACTCCTGTTCCTGGACAACGTGTTTCTGAGGCTTCGGTCAGTCAAAGAAGGAGCGGTGGAGAAGGTGGCCGTCTGACCGATGCATTCAGACAATTTTTTAGTCCGCAGCCCCAAGGTATGATCAGTTCCAGCAACCATCGCCAGCGTCTGTTTTACATGGTGCAGGAATACCTAGGGGCAAGATCTGACTTGGACACCTTTCCCACTGAAAGTCCTCTGGGTTACGGGATCTTGAGGATGGATCACTGGCCAGAGCTTGCACAGTATGCAATTGAGCTACTGGCCTATCCTACATCCAGCGTTCTTTCGGAACGCACATTCAGTGCTGCTGGAGGCTTTGTAACCGATCACAGGGTGCGTCTGTCCACCGACTCGGTCGATCGACTGACCTTCATAAAAATGAATCAGTCTTGGATCACCACCAGTTACCAAGCACCTGATGCTGATGTAACCGAATAATTTTTTTTTAAATCTCAGATCCCTTCAAAGATTGCCTATGCTGATGCTGAGTGACTATCTTATGCTGAGTAATTATTCTCTTCCTCCTTAATGTTCATGATGATAGCTTGTAAGAACATTTTTGGTTCTGGGCGCTGCCACCAGTGCCTAAGGCCCAATTTTTCAGCCCCTGTTTAATAGGGGCGTGTAATTACAATTTTTGATGCAATTCTTTGCAGCAGGGCTCGTTCCTGCCTCCAACTAGAGTATCTGTGAGGGGTTGCAGTGTTGTGGCACCTGCACCAGCCTAAGGCCCAATTTTTCTGCCCCTGTTCAACAGGGACATGTAATTAGAATTCTTGATCTAATATTTCACAGCAAGGCCCGTTTCTGTGCCCAACTGTGAGGACTGTGGCACCAGCACCACCACCACCAAAGGCCCAATTTTTCTGGCCCTGTTCAACAGGGACATGTAATTACAATTCTTGATCTAATATTTCACAGCAGGGCCCTGTGAGGGATTACAGTGTTGTGGCAACACCAACACCTAAGGCCCCAATTTCTGCAGAGCATATAGGGCAGGCCCCTACTTTCAAACATCCAACTTACAAACGACTCCTACTTGCAAACGGAAGGAGACAACAGGAAGTGAGATGAAATCTACCCCTAGGAAGGGAAATTCTCTCCTGTAAGTGTTAATATGTGAAAAACGTTTCCCTTTTCCACTGATGCTTTATCACCAATCCTTGTTTCACTAAAAACCCCAAATTTTCAAAAAACATTTGTCATTGGGACAAAAAGTGAGGTGAAATCTTCTGAAGAGGAGCACAGACAGCAAAACAAATGTCACAGGGGTGATAACCGTTCCGCATGTTTTCCAAAAAGCTTAAAATAGATTTTTTGGCTGGAGCTAAACACGTTAAAAATGTACCAGTTCAAAATTACAAACAGATTCTACTTAACAACAAACCTACAATCCCTGTCTTGTTTGCACCGCCTGTATACTGCTGTTCAGAGTATATAGGGCCTGGTGGTCCCACGCCTTTCCTTTTTTTAATTTGGGTGCGGGGTTCCCCTTAATATCCATACAAGACCCAAAGGGCCTGGTAATGGACTGGGGGGTACCCATGCCGTTTGTCTCACGGATTTTCATCCATATTGCCAGGACCTGACATTACATTAAGCCCTCATTCACACGAGGCGGACTCCGCTTCCACGAAGCCCGACTCGGTCCGTCGGTTCAGCGGGAGATCTCTCCATTGATCTCCGCTGAGCCGGCGGATGACAGGTCCTTCTCTGCTCACCGAGCGGGGAGGGGCTTGTCAGGTGCCACTGCTGCCTATGGAGGGATCGGATGAAAACGGACAGCATGTCTGTTTTCATCAGATCTCATCCGATCCGATAGCGACGGATCTGAACGTAGTGCCATCCGTCTGCTTTTTTGCGGATCAGACCGGGTCGGATGTCAGCGGACATGTGTCCACTGACATCCGTCGCTCCATAGGCTAACATAGAGCGCCCGTTCAGGTCCGCCTTCAAAACTGATAGGCGGATCTGAACGGTCCGATCGTGTGAAAGGGGCCTAAAGCTCCAAGCCGTTTTTAATGACTTTTATTCCTTTAAAAATGTCATTTTGTGCAGGGACTGTTCTAAGCACGGGAAACACGCGCCACTTTACAGGCATACTATAGACACCCCCCAGGTACGATATTTAAAGGAATATTTCACTTTTTTTTTTTTTACTTTAAGCATCATAAAATCACTGCTCCCAAAAAAATGGACATTTTTACAACTTTTTTTTGCATTGATATATGTCCCCTGGGGCTGGATCCGGGTCCCCAAACCCTTTTTAGGACAATACCATGCAAATTAGCCTTTAAAATTTTGATTTTGAACGTTCGAGTCCCATAGACGTCAATGGGGTTCTAAAGTTCGTGCAAATTTTTGGTGGGTTCGCAGGTTCTGGTGCAAACCGAACTGGGGGTGCTCGGCTCATCCCTAGCAGTGGTCTTGGTTCTGTGACGGTAGGCTCATGCTGGTGGAAGAACTGAAAGGAGCAAAGGGGACTGCATGGCAACAGAGAAGGAAAATAAGAAGAGAGAAAGAGAAGTCTCTGGCTGCTCCTCTACAGAGATACTGCATGTCCTGATGCCAGAAATCAAAAGACATCCATTTTTGTATCTGTGCCCTTTAAATATGGTGCATTATGAGTAGCTCTACCCACCCCCTTCTTCCATCCTCCTATTCAGGAGGTCAGCACCATTCGAGGGAAGCCTTATTCATATTCCAAGATGGCCACTGCATCCTCGCGGTCCATCGCGCATGTGCCGGCATCTATAGGTCTCAAAAACATAGCCGCTGGAGTCCACCCCACATGCGCGGACGAGCAGGATCACTCAAGGCTGCCGTGGCCAGCCAAAAGAGAGAGAAGAGCCATGCACGAGCCCCAGGAACCCCTGAGGAGGGAGAAGAGGGACCGCTGCAAAAGCGCAATCTCCCCCCTTAGCCCATATACAGGAAAAATGAAAATCATACCACTGGAGACATTTTAGCCATTGAGAAATGTTTAAACAGAAAAGACAGACCTGAAACAGATTTCATGGAAAGACACAGTTGCCATACAGTCCCAGCCACCAGATCCGGACCCCACAGCAGGCATGCCACAAGAGGATTGCCGTCTCTGATTAGAGAATACCTTGACCCCAAAAGACCACCAGAAGGGGCTCCCCACCTTGTTGGTGCATTTAGCAGCCTAAGATGTGGGACCACGTTTGGGAGAGGCTGAACCCAAACGGACTCTGACATAGTCGGCAGGTAAGAGCTTATCCTGATTGTAACAGTCTGTAGGTGTTGATCTTTGAGGGCAAAAAGGAGAATGGGGGAGGTAGCTCTCAGTCAGACTTTTATAGAGCTAAACAGGTCCTGTGGGTGGGTATAGGGGCGGGGCTATATCATATGTATGCTCAGGCAAAAGAAAGCTTGCAGGGCAAATTTCATTTTTTGGGCTTTAAGAATGCAGTTTTTGCTGCAGCAGCTTCTATACACAGTAAATATGTACCACTTTACCAGTATACTAAGGGAGCCCCCAGGCACTATACTGAAAGGAATTTTTCATTTTTATACTTTCACTTCAAGCATCAATAAATCATTGCTCATTTAAAAATGATGTTTTTTACAAACTTTTTTTTCATTGATACATGTCCCCCAGGACAGTACCTGGGCCCCCATAACCATTGTATGCCCAATTACTTGCATATAAGCCTTCAAAATGGGCACTTTAGATTTTTCACATTTGGGTCCCATAAACTTCAATGAAGTTCGTTATTTGGTTCTGAACTTTCCTGATGTTCGAAAGTTCTGGTTCGAACAGAACAGGGGGTCGTTTGGCAATACATAACCAGGGCCTTTCATCTGCACCCAGTGTTCTGTATCTATGTAGCCACAGCTGTCTCCTCTAGCAACAAAACTCAACTCACAACAACCGTACAGAATTTCCTTGGATGAGTTCCCTCTTGAAATTTTCCCAGCCTCTTCATAGACCCCAGCTAATGAAGAGTTTCCTCTGGTACTTCCTCAGAACCCCATCCTTCTCAGCATGCCACAGGCAACAAGAGTAGGGATGAGCCGAACACCCCCCTGTTCGGTTCGCACCAGAACATGCGAACAGGAAAAACCCCGTTAAAGTCTATGGGACACAAACATGAATAATCAAAAGTGCTAATTTTAAAGGCTTATATGCAAGTTATTGTCATAAAAAGTGTTTGGGGACCTGGGTCCTGCCGCAGGGGACATGAATCAATGCAAAAAAAAGTTTTAAAAACTGCCGTTTTTTCAGGAGCAGTGATTTTAATAATGCTTAAAGTCAAACAATAAAAGTGTAATATCCCTTTAAATTTCGTAGCTGGGGGGTGTCTATAGTATGCCTGTAAAGGGGCGCATGTTTCCCGTGTTTAGAACAGTCTGATAGCAAAATGACATTTCGAAGGAAAAACCCATTTAAAACTACTCGCGGCTATTGCATTGCCGACAATACACATAGAAGTTCATTGATAAAAATGGCATGGGAATTCCCCACAGGGCAACCCCGAACCAAAATAAAAAAAAAAGACGTGGGAGTCCCCCTAAATTCCATACCAGGCCCTTTAGGTCTGGTATGGATATTAAGGGGAACCCCGGCCAAAATTTAAAAAAAAAATGACATGGGGTTCCCCCTAAATTCCATACCAGACCCTTATCCAAGCACGCAACCTGGCAGGCCGCAGGAAAAGAGGGGGGGACGAGAGTGTGCCCCCCCCTCCTAAACCGTACCAGGCCACATGCCCTCAACATTGGGAGGTTGCTTTGGGGTAGCCCCCCAAAACACCTTGTCCCCATGTTGATGAGGACAAGGGCCTCATCCCCACAACCCTGGCCGGTGGTTGTGGGGGTCTGCGGGCGGGGGGCTTATCGGAATCTGGAAGCCCCCTTTAACAAGGGAACCCCCAGATTCCGGCCACCCCCTGTGTGAAATGGAAAGGGGGTACTTACCCCTACCATTTCACTAAAAAACAGTCAAAAATGTTAAAAATGACAAGAGACAGTTTTTGACAATTCCTTTATTTAAATGCTTCTTCTTTCTTCTATCTTCCTTCATCTTCTTCTTCTGGTTCTTCTGGCTCTTCTGGTTCTTTCTCCGGCGTTCTCGTCCAGCATCTCCTCCGCAGCGTCTTCTATCTTCTTCTCCTCGGGCCGCTCCGCACCCATGGCATGGGGGGAGGCTCCCACTCTTCTCTTCATCTTCTTCTTCATCTTCTTCTCTTCTTCCTTCTTCTCTTCTTCTCTTCTTCATTTTCTTCTCCGGGCCGCTCTGCACCCATGCTGGCATGGAGGGAGGCTCCCGTTGTGTGACGGCGTCTCTTCGTTTGACGGTTCTTAAATAACGGGGGGCGGGGCCACCCGGTGACCCCACCCCCCTCTGACGCACGGTGCATTGACGGGACTTCCCTGTGACGTCACGGGGAATGCCACAGGGAAGTCCCGTCATGTCCCGTGCGTCAGAGGGGGGCGGGGTCACCGTTATTTTTTCCGACGGATGTTGGCTCAAACTTGTCTTGCATACACACGGTCACACAAAGTTGTCGGAAAATCCAATCATTCTGAACGCGGTGACGTAAAACACGTATGTCGGGACTATAAACAGGGCAGTGGCCAATAGCTTTCATGTCTTTATTTATTCTGAGCAGGCGTGGCACTTTGTCCATCGGATTTGTGTACACATGATCGGAATTTCCGACAACTGATTTTGTTGTCGGAAAATTTTATAGCCTGCTCTCAAACTTTGTGTGTCGGAAAATCCGATGTAAAATGTGTGATGGAGCCCACACACGGTCGGAATTTCCGACAACAAGGTCCTATCACTCATTTTCCGTCGGAAAATCTGACCGTGTGTACGGGGCACTGCTCATCATACTAATACCAAAGGCAACAGTGCTACCTATTGACAGAAAAGAGGAACCACAGCTTGAACCTTAGGAGAAAACCCAGCAGCAGCTAAATTTACTAGCAGCCCTGTTTAAGACAAGGATGCTACACCAAGAAAAAGAAATACACCGATCCAGGTAACAAAATCCTTCTACTCCACTACCTCTGCATATGGAAATCCCTGGTGCTTAGTCATAGCTTTTACTAAGCACCAGGGAAGGTGTGAAACACGTTAGCTGTGCTGTATTTGTACCCTCATTTCTGTATAGATTGTCGTTTTTCTATCATGGCTCTATAAAGGTGATTTTATAGGAGTGCGGCCATCCAGACTTTTAACTTTAGGGTTGCTACACCAGTTTACCAGCATTTTCAGAAAGAGGCCAGCAAAGGATAGTCTACATAACAAGTGTCAAACTGGCGGCCCTCCAGCTGTTGCAGAACTACAAGTCCCATGATGCATTGCAAGGCTGACAGTCACAAGCATGCCTCCTACAGGCAGAGGCATAATGGGATTTGTAGTTTTGCAACAGCTGGAGGGCAACTAGTTTCACGCCCCTGGTCTACAAGCTTCTTACAGTTCATGTGTATGCATATGTACCTTATAGGTATAACTTTAAAAGCTAAGAGCAACCCGGAAATGAATCAGAGAGCCCAGTAAACACAGTACAAGATCTAATACCCCTTTGCATTGATTCAGCAAAGACAGAACAAAGTAACACACACACAGACCTTCAAATAAGCTTCAAATTATTTTTAAAAACAATTAAGACTTGTTAGCAGCAATAACCTTTTAGGAGCAATAGCCTGGAAAAAAAGAGGCAGAGATGCTGTGCTCAGGTAATGACTAGATCTGTCTAGATCTAGATCTGTCCTCACACAGGATCAACGGGTATTTTTTTGAACCTATACTATAGAATACCTTTCAGAGGTATGTTTAACAAACCAAAATGGACCAAATAAGAAAAGCTAAAGTGTCAGTACCCCCCCCCCCCCCCCCAATAAAACCAAGAAAAATACAATAAATGTGTCTGTCATTGTGTGCCTTCTATTTTGTTTAATACATTTACTTCAAACTAAAATGCTAATTGATCCTGCCAGTCACTTCTTCCTGAATGTTGGCAGCGGCAATGATCTGCAGGCTTTTCTACATTCTACAGTGTTGCCACCACCTGTGAATATGCTCAAGGTGTCTACTGCTTACCCTGTTCTCTGTACAATCTGGGTAGTGGTTGGAAACTCTGCACTGCATTGCCATCACTTGTGTAAATGCTCCAGGTGTCTAAGTTACTTATCTCTCTGAATGGGCTTGGTGGTGGGCAGGACCTCTGCTCTGCTGTGAATCAGTGGCAACCCTTCGAAAAAAGGGTGGGCACTGCGCCCCAAGCACACCCAGTTGTGTGACAATAGCGAAAAAATATTTGCTATTGTGTTCCTGATTCCTGAGACCCAATTGGCCGAGAGGAGAAGCAATCCTATTGGCCACTGAGGAGGAGGAGGAAGGAGATGCAGGGGAAGCTGCACTGCTGTGAAGCTGAGGAAGGAGGAGACAAAGGGTGAAGCCGCCCGCCGCCCGGAGGAAGCCCGGGACCTACAGTACCTGCCCGCGGGAATGTGTTTCCAGCACAATCCCATCGCGCTGGTTCTCGGCGACAGGTTACTGTACATCTCACGCTGGCTGCAATAGGAAAAACACATTCTCCTATTGCAGCCAGCGCGAGAGCGCCCGCAGACCCCGACAAACAATAGCCAGTGTTTTTGGGAAAAGGGCCTTGTCCTCATCAACATGAGGATAAGGTGCTTTGGGGTTGGGGGGGGCGCAGGGCGCCCCCCTGCCCCAGAGCACCCACCCCCCCATGTTGAGGGCATGCGGCCTGGTACGGTTCAGGAGGGGGGCCGCTCGCTTGTCCCCACCCACTTTTCTGACCGGCCGGGCTGGTATGGATTTTGGGGGGACCCCCATGCTGTTTTTCGGCGTAGGGGGTTCCCCTTAAAATACATACCAGACCTGAGGGCCTGGTATGCTCTTGGAGGGGAACCCATGCCGGTTTTTTATTTAAAATTTGGTGTGGAGTTCTCCCTCATGATTCATACCAAACACCTGTCAGCAATGCTTGTCGCTCATCGGGAAAGGAAAAAACACATTTTTCCTTTCCCGATGAGCAAGCCAGCTCGGCGCTGGCTCCCGCGATTGGGCTCGCAGGTGTCAATCTCGCCGATAACAGCGGCAAGATTACCACAATATCACGGTCATCTACTGTAGATGGGGTAAGTGCGACAGAAGGGGTGCGGGGACACCCGACCGATGGGGGGACGGTATGGGAGACCAGACCGACCATGGGAGGTGTTGGTGGCGGTGGACAGATTGCAGCCCCCAAAAAAATATACCACCGGCCACCACTGCTGTGAATAGTAATGACAGGAGGAGCCATTGTAAATTAAATACCTCTACCCACCCTATCAAATAGTGTTGTTGGTGAAGTAGGATTAACAGTGGATCCTCCTATCCCAAAGCCCAGCCATCACCACTCTAATTGGTAGCTGCTCCCAGAGGTTTTCTTCATTCTCTGCCCCTAGCTCTCCAAGCAGCGGGAGAAGAGTGGACTGAACAGTCACATTACCATAGATAAAAGCCCTAAAAAAAGGTAATTGCACTGAATTTTAATTATGAAAAATGGAACAAAATCCTTAGTGATGGTGCCAGTTGTGTATTCATTAATTTTAACTGTTATGCCCCGTACACACGGTCGGACATTGATCGGACATTCCGACAACAAAATCCTAGTATTTTTTCCGTCGGATGTTGGCTCAAACTTGTCTTGCGTACACACGGTCGCACAAAGTTGGCGGAATTTCCGATCGCGAAGAACGTGGTGACGTAAACCACGTACGACGAGACTAGAAAATGCCAGTTCAGAACCAAGCGCGGCACCCTTTGGGCTCCTTTTGCTAATCTCGTGTTAGTAAAAGTTTGGTGAGAGACGATTCGCGTTGTTTCAGACTCGTGGTTTTCAGATCGTTTTCTGCTGTTCAGTTTGTGCTTGTGGGTTTGTATCTGCTCTTCAGTGCGTGCAAGCAAGCTATGCGTGACTTTGTCATTGTGTTCTTGTTCGTTCATTACTGTTTTTCAGGTCTCTCTTCACAGGCCTTGCTGTTCTTCAGTGCATTCTGTTACTTTGTTCTGAGCAGCCGACCGTTTTCTAGCCATGTTGCGTATACATACTCCTCGTAGAGTTCGTGCTGTGCGGGGGCTTGGTGTTGGGGTCCTGACCTTGACACAAGTCCAGTCCATGAACAGGGTGGGGAGGAGTTCATGGACCAAGAATTGGTTGCTTCAGCGTGACCAGTTCTGTCATATGCCTTTGCTCCGTGAGATCCATGAGAATAATCCTGATGATTTCAGGAACTTTCTCCGGATGACGGACCCCGTATTTCACCATTTGTTGGCTTTGCTGACCCCCTATATTAGCAGGCAGGATACCTGCATGAGGCAAGCCAACACTCCGGAACAGAGGCTCGTTGCCATCCTGCGGTACTTGGCGACGGGGAGAAGCCTGCAGGACTTGAAGTTCTCAACAGGCATTTCCCCCCAGGCTCTGGGGATCATTATCCTGGAGACCTGTTCTGCCATCATCCAGGTACTGCAGAAGGACTATATTAAGGTAAGATTTTTATCCTTTAATATCACATTTTATTGTATTTAATGTTTGCTAATATATTGTATTTCTTTCCTCATTCCCTAATTACCATGATTGTAATATGCTGTGAATGTCCCCTTTGTCCTCATGCATGCTGGATTTTTAGGTAATTATTTTTGTTGTCCTTCATACATATTTGCCTTCACTTACCTCCCCAGCATGCTCTCCTGGCCCTATATTCACCTCATGTAGTCACTTAACAATGTATTTTATCAGTTCCATAGTAGTGCTTTACCCCAAACACCCCCTAAAATGTTTTTAAATGTGATTTGTGCTTTAAATTCAGGCAGAGTGCCAGAGGTTTTTTTGGGGGGTCCCCAAATCATTTGGAACCCTCCCTCCCCCCAACTGCTAAGTCAGCTGGTACCAATTCTCTATCTATCCTCAATCCTCTATCTGCTGACTTTGCCAAACCCATACACTATACCCATCTCTTTAGTGGTCAGATTTATGGATGAATTCCCCAAAGCATGTAGTGCTAGGGCCTGCCTGTATACTTTCAAATGGTAGTGTTTAAAGTTTTTTTATCCTATTATTATCTTGATAGGTAATAGCAGAATGTCCAAATGTGCTAAAATGTGTACAGTGTGTATTTATATCTTTGTATAATGACACTTCTTACCTGTCCAGTGGGCTGCCAATAGTGTAACTAAGGAGGGGCTGTTCAAAGTAATACCCATTATTTAGGCATTCATCTCTCAATGAAGTGGAGAGGGTTACCTGTCCAAGAGCTCCCCCCCCCTATAATATTAGAAATGGCCCAGGAGAGGGGGGGATATGATAGGTGTACCTTATACTTTGGTGTTTAAAAATTCCCATAAATAAATGTTATCTTGATGTTGGCCAAGAATGTTTGTGTCTAATCTGCTTTCCATGTTTATGTGCAAAAAGACAAATTTTTTTTGTTTTCCTCAACAGTTTCCTTCCACGCCACAGGAATGGCAGACTGTGGCCTCCCACTTTGCCCAGCGGTGGGACTTTCCTAACTGCGGTGGGGAAATTGATGGGAAACACGTCCACATATCCCACCACCCAACTCGGGGTCATACTATTATAATTACAAGGGGTTCAATAGTATTGTGATGTTGGCGGTGGTGTCAGCTACTTATGAGTTCCTGTATGTGGACGTGAGAAAGAATGTCTGGATGTCCGATGGTGGAGTCATCGCCCAGACTGAGTTCTACAGGCATCTCCAGACTGGCAGCTTGGACTTGCCACCTCCAGAAGACAATGTGGAAGGACTCCCATTCGTCTTTGTTGCGGATGAAGCCTTTGCGCTGGGGGACCATATTATGCGGCCATTCCCGATGAGGACCCTCACCCCAGGCCAGAGGGTTTTTAATTACTGGCTGGCCAGAGCCAGAAGAGTGGTGGAGAACACGTTTGGAATCATGGCCAGCCGGTTCCGCCTATTTCTTACACCCATGGACATGGCGGAGTACAAACTGAATCATATTATCCTGGCGTGCTGTGTTCTTCACAACTTTTTACAGCAACATTCTGCCAACTATGCTGGCTCAGTTGGGCCTGAGGCCGGAATTCTAAATGAACCAACCCTGACGGCGCTTGAAAGTGGCCGTCCTGGCTTGCCCTCCCTGAGTGCCCGTGATGTCCGGCTAAGATACCTTGAATTCTTTGCGGGTAGGGGGGCTATCAATATGCCAGACAATGTGTGAAACCTTTATCAAATAAAAAAAAAAAACATTAAGCAAATCTTTGGTGACATTTACTGCTTGTGTTTGTTTTAGCTGACCCTGACAGAAATGTGTTGAGTCCTGAAAATGGCTTGATTGTGTAACCTTATACAAAGCATTGTTGGGTGTTATTTACTAAAGGCAAAGACACTTTGCACTCCAAGTGCAGTTGAAACTGCACTTGGAGTGCAAAGTGGATTTGCCCTTAGGAAATAACACCCATTGTCACTGAAAACACCAATTGGAGCACAACAAAAGTGTTGTAGCATTGAGACAATAATCCACACATTCTTGATTAACAATCTTTTTAATACCAGCACAATCACATGTGCATTTAGACAAGGTTTTTAAAACAAACCAACATGTTTGTTGTATAACAATTTTTGGGGTCACATTAGAAAAAGTAGGAATGTCCATTTAAGATAAAACAGGCATGTTTAAAACCAACAAGAAAGACACAAATCTAGAACTTACAAAGTTCACATTTGGTAGAACTTGAAGGCAATATCAGACATGAGTATTTAGGAACTGTGTTTGATATTGCGTTCAGATGGGGTGAAGTCACCCCCGGAAAAGCCACATTTTGAAGATGCACACAAATAGTCGAATGACAACATGTGCTAGCTGCCATCATGGGGGATCAAGGGACGTGTTTTTGGGGAGCCACCCCTTCTTCACAGCTACTTTATTATTGAGGAAGGGGCTGCACCCCCAAAACGCGTTCATTGATCTTCCATGATGGCAGATAGCACATGTTAACACACTGTGTGCATCTTCAAAATTTGGCTTTTCTCCAATTATACAAAAAATTTTAAAATTGTAGCACACCATAAAAGAAAGGGCTTTGGAGGGGTTTTAAACTCTCCCCAAAACATTAATGATGTTCTTATTTTTTTGAAGAACATCATTGATGCTTTTCTTGATGTTTTCCAAGTCCCTATTACACCCCATGATCTCCCCAATCAAGATCTGTGCACTTTCCGAGGTGAAATGCCCTGGATCCACAACATCAAGATCACCTAAAAAGATAGAAACCAAAAAAAAACATGTATTATAAATATGCCGGCATCCATCTCATACCTGAGCCTGTGGTCGCAGACACTCACCTGTTGTGGTGACTAGTTCCACCACGTCTTCTTCCTCCTGCTCTTCTTGTCTTTGGGGGATTTCCCCTTCTTCCAGAGGTGGGGGGTCTCTGGTCTCCTCGGATGAGGGGTATCCTCCAAGTCTTTTCTCCCCTATGTGAAAAAAAAATGGTATACTTAGCACACAGATATTTGATGGCACAACTAAAAATATGAAACATTGCTTGGAAGTGGGGTACAATTGTCTGTTTGGGCAGAGTTCCAAGATGTAGAATTTTTAGTGTCCTTTGTCAAGCTACAATACGTTACCTGTTTTGTCCAAGCTTCACAGATGGAGACCCCCCTATAGTATACACTGGAGCACCTGTGTATGCCCCCTAATAAAAAGGGTGTTCTTGTGTTCCACACTAGTGCTCCAGAGTCCAGCTGTGAAAACTGCTGCTGAGTGTCCTCTCCTTACACACAATCTAGTTTGCATTTCATTCTAGTAACAAACCCATCTACAGAACCAAATTATTTTCATACAAGTAGGCCCTAAAAAATGTGGTAAAATACATATGGCCAAAACAATGGTGTTTTATAGGCCGAAAGAAAAATGTTTGATACGAACGAATAATGTGCCCATGAACATGAAAGTTGACCTTTTAAACTGGATAACAGTTAAGAAAAGCACATGGAGCAGCACGAACGTAAGAAACATAAAGAATAGGAACACAGGACAACTACTTACTTTTTTGCAGCACTCTCCGGATCTTTCTGTACTGCTCATGCTCTCTTAATTTTAGGTCCGACCACCGTTTCCTGAGCTGATCTTTCGATCGTCGTACCCCGAAATTCCGGTGCAGACTTTTGACCACTTTCGCCATGATCTTGGCCTTTCTGACATTGGGGTTGGGGTAAGGTCCATACTTTCCATCATAGTCGGCCCTCTTCATTATGTCGACCATCTCCAACATCTCCCTAAAGGACATATTTGATGCCTTAAATCGTCCCCTTCTGGATCGGGACGTTTCAGGCTCCGGGCTTTCCTCCTCCTCGTTGGTGTAAATATCAGACACCTGCTCTGACTCCGCCATGTGCTCTTCCCTACTGCGCCGAACGAGAAGGGGCGGGGAATAGACTAGAAAGAACGTCAGGGGCGGGCAGAGTTTCACGCATGCGCAGTGTCTATAAAGCGTAACACGCATGCGTAGTACGTACGATCTGTGAGCGGAGGAAGGAGTAACAGAGGCGCCGATCGTAATAACGAAGGTGAGATTTAACATTGGGCCTATACTGCTTCTAGATTGAGGCCTGTATTTGCACAAGTTTAGAAGACTTTAGGCTGACATTAGGGTTTGTCTTGTGTTGTGTCTTGCAGTGAAAATGGATATCTTGAAAGATAAGGACTTTATGCCAATCTTCATTGATATGTTCAGGCAGCTGTCTTGTCTGTGGCTGATAAACCACCCTGAATATAAGAATGAAACAAAGAGGAAGGCAGCGCTGGATAATTTGCTGGAATTTTTGAAGACGGTGATCCCCACGGCAGACATCACCTATTTGAAGATCCTAATTGGTGGCCTGAGGAGCACTTATCTAAGGGAGCACAACAAGGTCCAGGATTCCCAGAGATCAGGAGCTGCAGATGACATTTATGTCCCCAGGCTGTGGTACTATGACAGGCTGCATTTTCTGGCAGGTCAGACTGAACACAGGCCAGCACTCTCCAGTCTTCCTTCCACGCTTCCTTCCACCCCAGCTGAGGCTTCTGACGCCCAACCTGGGCCTTCCAGGCAGCAACATGTGGAGGAGCCCAGCTTGAGCCAGGTATGGCATTCCTCTAAATATTTCTGGTTGTCCAATCAATGATGTTAAATAGATGTTAGTTTGGATTGCTAATTTATGATTGTGATTGATGAAGCAAAAACTCAAACCATGTCCCTTTTTCATACACAGGGAAGTCTCAGCCAGGAGGTGGCCGGGCCAGGTAGGCTGCCTGATACCCAGGTCCCTACCCTACACCTTCAAAGACAAAGTGGCAGGAAGAGGAGTAACCTGGAGGAGGCTGCCATAGGCCTCTTTTGGAAGGCTACAGAGGCCCTGAGAACCCCTCACACTGTGGAGGAGGACTTTGCTTGCATAACTGCCTGCAAAATGCTGCAGATTGAGGAGGACCAACGACTCCTGTGTGAGTCCTTAATTTTGGAAGCTCTCAATAGGGGGTTGAGGGGCCAAATAACATCTGCTACCCACATTTGTGACCTCACACATAGTCCTTCTCCTCCTCCAGGTCCTACTACTCCTCCTCTTCCTCCTCCTCCAGGTCCTACTACTCCTCCTCCTCCAGGTCCTACTCCTCCTCCTGCCACATCTCCAACACCAGAGCCACAGCCAGGAAGGAAGCGTGGAAAGAAGACCAGAAAGTGATGACCCTGGGTCCAGTCTGGTCTGGCAAAAGATGCAGCCTCTTGTAGTACCACAGCCTGGGGACACAGATGTCATATGCTGCTTTCTCTCTGGGACTTCTGGACCAGACTGCACTCCCTTAGATATGGACTCCTCAGGCCACCAATTTTGATGTTAAATAATTGATGTCTGCCCTGGGGGTCCAAGGCTTCGCCAATTTCTGCTGTTTATCCAGCATTGCCTCCCTCTTTGTTTGGTTCTGAGCCCTTAATAAAGGATTTTTTGTTTCAATTATACTTGCCTATGTGTGTTTTCCTTAAAAAAGGACAGTTTGTTTGTGAGGATTCAGGTACATTTCAAAAATACAATGTGAAATTAACAAGGGACACCAACACCAAGCAACCTTCTTGAGATTAAATAATATAAGATATCAATGGTGTTGTGGTAACTTGACACACAAAACACACACAAAAATATTAGGGAGTAAAACTAAAAATAAAATAAAACAAAGATCAGCCTTGAAAAAAATACAACCCCCCCCCCCAAAAAAAAACAGCCTTTAAAAAAAAAGAAAAAAGAAAACAACCCAAAAATTTTTTTGTCAGATGTGACAAATCAAAATATATTGAGGGAATCCCGATAAATAATAAAGAAAGAAGTTTGTGAGAAGTCTGTGTGAATATGAGCAGCAAAACTACTTCATTCTTCTCACATTATAAAGGCATGGCATGTTTTTGTAAAATGTTAATTGTTGCCTCTGTTGACTTAGAATAGTATTACAATTATACAAGAAGTTTTCACTCACCTGTGTGTACCTGTACAATCCGAGGATTTGGGCGATTGGGATTGTAGTGGATGAATATTGATCTCCAATAACACCAGTCAGCCTGCCATGTCCTTTACATGAATAATTAGGAATTGTCCCATTTGGTCCAGATAAGATCCGCAGAACACTCTGTACAGCCTTCCTGGGTTCCAGCCATGAATCATATAGATGGAAGCCGAGAGTGATATTGGGTAAGATGTCAGGATCCTGGTTAATATTATCAATTGCGGAAAGGAAAGCTAGGAGGTTCATGTAATACCCGAAAGAGGGTCTACAAAAAGTTATTGTTTTCCAAAACAGTAAGTTAATAATTTCTATATAAATGTAAAATATTTTTAAAATACAAAACAAAAAAACAAGGTTGAGGTAATGCTAAGTTTTAAACAGCATATCTGTAAAGTTAAAGTTTCACCACTAGGTGTTTAAACCAGCCATGTGGCCTTTTGATCTACTTGTGGTCTGTTTTGGTATATTCTGCACAGGTCTGGCAGGTAGTGATGAGCCAAACTGCCTTGGGTTCAGTTCAGCAGGAGTTTGGTGAACTTCATTGAAACCATTTAAATTAAAAATGCCCATTTTTTGCACTAATAGGCAAAGAGGTGTCAAAAGGGAGGTGGGCATTGCCCTGGGGAACATGTACCAATGCAAAAAAAAAAACCTAAGAAACCATTATGCCCGAAGTAGTTATTTTTTTCAATTGCTTAAAGTAAAACCCCTTAAGTCTTGTATGAATTTAGGGGGGTACTTCACACAAAAAAAAATGCATGAGGTCTCCTAGAAAATACATACCAGACCCTTTGGTTCTGACACAGATTTTAAAGGGGCTACACGTAAAAATGTATTCTGGACCCTTAATCCAAGCATGCAGTCAAGCTGGATTGGGAAGGGGGGATGAGCATGCACCTCCCCTCCTGAACCATATCAGGCCACATGCCCTGATCATGAGGGGTACCTTGCCAGGGGTGACCCCCTGGTAAAGCAACCTGCCCCCCTGTTAATGAGAACAAAGGCCTCTTCCCCACATATCTTGCCTGGTGGTCTACAGGTGAGGATTTCTTAGCGGAATCTGAATGCCCACTTTTTCAATAAGGGGTCCATAAATCCCACACCCCCCATGTGAATGAGTACACCTCCCCCCTAAAGTTGAAATAAAGACACTAAAAAATTTGGCAGGTCCTTTATTAAAAAACAAAACAAAAAAAACATAAAAATATTCCTCATTGTAAATCCATCATCGGTCATGATGCCTGACACCTGCTTAAAAACAAACAGAAGACCTGACACATGCAGCCGATCCCGATGGTAACACTAGCCAAATAGCAACTTCCTGAGCTTTCATTAGCTATATAAGGTAGAAGACATGGATAGAAGATAGTCGATGTTGAGGGGGCATGTGGACCACCCTGCTGAATGGCCACCTGACACAGGAGCTCCGCTCAGTCGTCGGAGACAAGCGATGATTCCTGGGCCCCTGCGCACATCAGAACAGTGGTTCTTGCTCCCTCCACCTCAGGCAACCCTCAGCTATGCCCCATAGAAGGAGGGAAGTGCTGCAGCCTGTCAAGCTGTCTGTCTTCTTCTCCAAGCTCCCCGCCGGTTCACACCAAAATGATGCCTGCGGTAGCTCTCAGAGGAGGAGAGAAGCCTCCTCAGGACATGGTTCAGGCCCCTGCTCTCCACATAGGGTGTCATCCACAGGGGCCTCCACACCCTTCACAAGAAGCCCAGTGAAGTCCAGGCTCAAATGATGCCCTGAGATCTCTGGACATGGAAGGAGCATACAGGCTACCAACCCACAGACCTCACAGCCACACACAGACCCCTGCGCTGTGATCACTACCTCAGACCACCCAGTGTCAGAGACTGTGCTGAAAAACATGCTAACTTCCCTCAGGGTGTCTCCCCAAATCAATATGAAATCATACTTCCACGTCATGCAAGCTGACATATAAGTCCTGAGGTATAGGGTGGATCATATAAAGGACAAATTGTGTGAATCTTGTGTGGAATCTTTCAATACGCTAGTCGATGCCCACTCAGTACTAGGGATGAGTCAAACACACCCCCCCCCCGGTTCGGTTTGCACCATAACATCCAAACGTGCAAAAAAGTTTGTTTGAATATGCGAACACTGTTAAAGTCGATGGGACACGAACATAAAAAAATCTAAAGTGCTAATTTTAAAGGCTTATATGCAAGTTTTTGCCCTAAAAAGTGTTTGGGGACCTGAGTCCTGCCCCAGGGGACATGTATCAATCCAAAAAAAAGTTTTAAAAACTGACGTTTTTTCAGGAGCAGTGATTTTAATAATGCTTAAAGTGAAAGAATAAAAATGAAATATTCCTTTAAATATTGTGCCTGGGGGGTGTCTATAGTATGCCTGTAAAGTGGCACAGTTTTCCCGTGTTTAGAACAATACCACAGCTAAATTCAATTTTTTTTTTTTTTTTTTTACATTGAACAAAGGTTTTATTAATCAACTGGTGCATATATGTTATGTTTGCTTTAACATATAAACTTGGTAACTAGTACATTGATTGTTATACAGTCTGTACATAGGATAATTGATACATTGTTCTTGTCATGTGAGAATATTCTATATGTATACATTTAACACATAGAAACTACACATCGAGGCGCGCACCCAGGTAATCATTCCATACTAATTTGGTTTCATTATACACAGGTATCAGACTCTTGGAGCCAACGGTCCCATATCTTGTTGTATTTGGCAGGGCAACCTCTATTAATATATATGCATTTCTTATACAGCAAGGTATTATTCACCTCCACCTTCCATTCCACTATTTTGGGAGGCGTTTGTCTCATCCATTTTTTAGCTATGATCTTTCTTGCTGCAAAGAGTGTCTCATGTACAAATGTTTTTGTATATTTGTCAATTGTGTCTGGAATTATACCCAGGAGGCATTGTTTTGGGTCTAGAGCTAGGGGTGAGCCCATTGTATCGTGTAGAAATGTCACAATTTGTTCCCACAAACCTTGAATCTTAGGACATGTCCAGATCAAGTGGAAAAAAGTGCCTGTCTCTTTCCCACACATCAGGCATGTGGTAGATTGTGTGCGTTTGTATCTTGCCACTCTAAGGGGTGTGAGGTATGCCCTATGAAGAATGTAAAGCTGCGACAGACGGTCTGATAATTTGGGGGACACAGCCTTACAAGACTCCAGTGCCTCCCCCCACTCCTCATCCTCTATTGGCCCCACTTCTCTTTCCCATCTTGGTTTGAGATCATATGCTATTCTAGTAGAGATGGGGGTTGAGAGCATGTTATAGAAAGCTGAAATCAGTTTATGGGGGTCCGTGTTCTTAATTACTGCCATAAGGACATTAGGTGTAGGGTTTGGGAGGGAATCAGGAAATTGCGATTGTGCCGCATGACGGATTTGTAGAAATCTAAAGAACATTTGATTCTGAATTGTAAATTCTTCTTTAAGTGAATCAAAAGTTTTAAGATGCCCTTCTTTTAGTAAGTGATGCAGATAAAATATTCCCTGCATGGACCATAAGTTTGTGTCATGAATTTTGTTGAATTCAGGAAGATTCTTGTTGTGCCATACCGGCGTGTAATCATTGAATTGGGGGATTTCAAGTTTGGAGGCGGCTAAGTGCCATATTTTCCTGTAGTGATATAGCATGGTATGTCTATTCTCCCCTGGTTTCATCCCCCCTGAGCCCGATGCTATTGCATATATCGAGTCCTTGGTGTGTTGTGCCCATTTTGGACATAGGAGCGTGAGAAATCTCTCGCTGTCTGTTTTATCTAAGTGGAAGAGCTGTGACAGTTGTGATGCAATGTAATATAGGTTAAAGTCAGGAAGAGCTGTGCCACCAAGGTCAGCCGGGTTCTTGAGAGTTTGCCATGCCAGTTTGTGTCTGTTGGTACCCCACACAAATGGCTTGAGAAGGGACTCTAAAGATTTGAAATGTTTCAGGGGTAAGTAAACTAGAGAACATACAGTATTTTAGGGAATAAGATCATTTTAATTAAATTTATGCGACCCCAGGTCCCAAGTGGGAACCTGGACCAAACCCGTACTTTATTTTTAACCATGGAAAGGAGAGGGTCTATATTGAGGGATACATAATCTGCAGGGGATCTGGATATATGGATCCCTAGATATTTAATAACATCAACTCTCTGAAGCAGTAGTCTGGCTTGGGATTCTGGGGGTGGGAAGCTATCAATTGGTAGAATTTGTGACTTATCCCAATTGATTTTCAGTCCTGAAAATATTCTGAATTGTTCGATCGTGTGGAGTGCGGTACATAAAGATGGGCCCGAATCCGCTAAATATAGCAGCGTGTCGTCTGCATACATACTGATTTTTTCAATTAAAGAGCCCAGTCTTAGTCCTTTAATCTCCGGGTTCGCTCGGATGGATATCGCAAGGGGTTCTGCCGCAAGGGCATACAATAGTGGGGATAAGGGGCAGCCCTGCCTCGTGCCTCTACTGAGGTCAAACATCTGAGACGACCACCCATTAGCCACCACCCTGGCCCTGGGTGCCTGGTATAGTAATTTAACCCACTTAATAAATTTCAGACCAAAGCCATAGCCCTCCAAGCATCTCCAGAGATACCTCCACTCCACTGAGTTGAAGGCTTTTGCTGTGTCCAAAGTCACCAACCTCCTCATGTGTAGCCTGTATATTCATATATAATTTCCGGAGATTAAACGAGGTGTTGCGACCAGGCATAAAACCTGCCTGGTCTGTATGTATTAGTGATAAGATGACCTGATTAAGCCTAATGGATAGTACTTTGGCCAATATTTTGATGTTAACCTGTAGAAGGAATATTGGACGATAGGATTCTGGGTATCCCGGGTCCTTTCCTGGTTTGGGGATGAGGACTATTGTTGCCTCTGTCATGGATGGGGGTAAAGTCCCAGTCTCAAAGATGATGATTGTATAAAGCTAGCAGTTTAGGGGTTAGTATTTCACTGAATTAGGAATAAAACTCAATTGGGAGTCCGTCTGATCCTGGGGATTTAGACCTGGCAAAACTGGCAATAGCAATTGTAATTTCGTCTGTGGTGAGGGGTGCCTCTAGTAGGTCTATCTGTTCTTTTGTCAGCTGTGGGAAAATCACCTTCTCAAGAAAGAGGGACATTGATTGTGTCTCAGTGGAAGCTGTCGTTTTGTACATGTCAGCAAAGAAATCTCTGAACATAGAGGTTACCCTGGGTGGGTCTGTTATTTGTTGTCCTCCAGGGCCATGTAGTATAACTGTGCACCAAGTATGCCAATAACTTGCCTGCTTTTTCCCCATATTCAAACATTTTTTGTTTAGAGAAAAAAAGTTTTTGTCTTGCTTTCTGATATTGTAGCTGGATAAATACTCTAGTTTGTAGTTTAAGCAGGTTTGCATTTGCGGGAGTCGGGATGGTGGCAAAGTCTCTTTCAGCAGAGGATAGGTCCTCCAGCGCCTTTCCGAGGGCACTGGAGGAATTTGTCTTGATTTTATTGATAGGAATAATTAACGTGGAGCGAGGGAATAGCTTATAGGAGTCCCATACTGCGGAGGGCGATGCTGACTTGTCATTCTCCACAAAGTACAGTCTCCACTTATCCGTGAGCTCATCATCCTCTGGTAGAAGAGAGAGCCAAAATGGGTTCAAATGCCAGGACGGTGGTGGTTTTGCTATAGGCATGCTTAATGTAATCCAGTAGGGACTATGATCCGAGAGTATTCTGGGGCAGAATGCAGCCTCTGATAGTCTTGGTGTCAATCTATGGGATATGAGTATGAAGTCTATGCGGGACATGGAGTTATGAGAAGATGAGAAGCACGAGTACGATTCCTGTGGGAACCTGTGGTGCCACGTATCTGTGAAATGGAAGGTGGAAATGAGCTTAGAGAACCTAGTTTCGTTGGGAGTATTTAGGGTGGGCGGAGTAAGTTGTAGCCCGTCCAAAGTCGGATTTAGTGTGGTATTAAAGTCGCCTAGCCAAACTGCAGATATAGCAGAGTGGCGGGCCATGAATGATGAATGAATGAATGAATGTCTGTCTTTAATTATGGTGATGTTAAATGGGGGTGGTACATAAAAGGCCAATATGAGTAGGGGTTCTCCATATAATTTAGCTAGGATAAATACGTATCGTCCCTGTGGGTCAGTGGACAGTTCACATAACTCAAAATGTACCGATTTAGCTATCTGAGACTCCCCTGGAATGGGATGTGTGGGTAGAATGATACGCCCACCCAACCCATGGCCGGTGAAGTGCCATCTGGATGCTCCCCTCAACATGCATCTCCACCAAGGCTATTACATCAGCATGCTGTTTCTTGAGGAATGTGGAGGCTGCTGCACGCGCATGCCCCTTACATTCCACGTAAGAAATTTTTAGAGATGCCATAAATAAAACCTTTTGAGATCTAATGAAACAGTTATGTTAAGCAATTTGCTCTTTATGCATGAGGCACATAGGTTCCTAATATTCAGACATGGATGCATCAATATTGTATCACACAACATACATAAACACTCACATGAGCATAGCATTCGAAATGTTATCTGTTTTCTGTGGTTAGTATGCACAATCAAGTTTAACAAAACTATAAACAAATGAACTCCCACCCCCCTCCCTGCCCTGCACTGTCCCAAACTGGTGCGGGCATATTCCCTTAATTTGTGTCCAACTGGGAAACATTCCATCTTCCAGGTTATATGGAAAACGCAGAACATCTGGCTAAGTCCCTGGGGTCTAAGTAGAACAAGGGATATCATCCATACCAGTTGTACAAGGTATGGCATGGTTTTCCGATCCCCTTGTTTCCTATTGAATGCATCTAATATGTTCCAGAAAAGACTCTAGTAATCATAGTACTGCTTCCCAGTGGTGTGTGGGGTAAAGTCTTGCTGCACGATGCATGAGGCTGGTAGGACTTCTGCCCCTCCGGAGCCCCGGAGAGTAAGTGGACTCTTATACTGTAAATGTCCAGGATTTGTACTTTGTACTCGCGCTGGTTCATAAACGGTTCCATGTTGCATTCAAACAGTTTTTGTGTGGGGGGCGTGGCCTAGCGCGGCATGTGAACAGACCTGTTCACCGGAGCTCCCGCTGTTGATCCGCCTAACGATCCTCTCCTCGCTGTTCCCGGCGCCCAAAAACCGAACTGCTCGGTAGCTACAGCCTCCCTGTCACCCCAAGACACAGATACAGCTGCAGAGAGGGGGTATGATGACCCGTGGGAACCGCGGTGAAGCCGCGGCCTCGGCCGCTCCGGACTTCCAAGATGGCGCCTGGACATCTCAGCTGCAGAGAACGCCACGAGGCCAGGACAAGAAAGCAGACCAGGGGGGTAAGTCACAGAAACCCCCTAAAACCAAAGACCAACCCAGGGATATGCTATACTATGCACAGAAACTGGCAGGCTCTGCTGACTCCACACAGACCAGCACACAGATCCCAGCAGTGTCCATGGAGCAGACAGGCAGGGGAGACACAGACAGGCCAGAGGACACAGACATTATGGACTCAGTTCCAGATCCTATGCCAGGCCTGGTTGATTTACAAGTGGAAGACAGTCCCCAGCCTACGCTCAGTGAAATTTTACATGCAGTCCATAGATGCACTGCTTCAGTGGATGATCTCAAGGAAAAATTTGGAGGACTGAAGGAGACTGTGTCTCTCCTCCGTCAAGACATTCAAAAAATCAGGGAGAGAACCACGGCAGTGGAGGGGAGAGTAAGTGATATAGAAGATCAGATGCCTCATTTAAACAGAGATGTGAGGGGGGCTGCACAACACGCACACCAGGCTTTTGAAAAGACTGACGACATCGAGAACCGCCTGAGACGTAATAACGTTCGCATAGTGGGGCTCCCGGAGAAGGTGGAGGGCAGGGACCCCACGTTGTTCGTCGAAGAGTGGTTGCAAGAAACATTTGGTAAGGAGGCCTTCTCTCCCCTGTATGCAATAGAGCGGGCACATCGAGTGCCGCCAAGGCCTCTTCCACCTGGGAATCCCCCTAGAGCGATGCTGGCCAGGCTCCTTAATTATCGTGACCGTGAAGTAGTGCTACGACTAGCCAGAGAAAAAGGGGCTGTGCAGTTTAATGGAACCAAAATCTCCTTTTACCCCGACTTCTCAGCCGAAGTGCAACGTAGAAGATCCAAATTTGCAGATGTTAAGAAACGACTGCAACGCTTACAGCTTAAATACGCAATGCTATTCCCTGCTAAGTTGCGAATTACAGCTGGAGATCAAAATCACTTCTTTGAAAACGCGCAAGATGCTGCAGGATGGCTGGACCGAAACGAGCAAGACCTGCGTCGTCGCAGACGCGAAAACGAGGATGGATGACTTTACTTAACCTGCTCGCTGCAGGAATAATGGGCGCCCACATTGTACCGTCGCTATTACTCCTTCTACAGAGGACTTTTCCTTATCACCTAGTACCAGCGGAAGGAATTTCATTTTCAATTTTATGAGCTCACTACAAGTGTGGAATAACCACTTGGATGGATGGCGGATGTGCTCCGCACCTGAACTTTCCACGTTGCCACTGTTGTTATGGCATGAAGAGTTGTGCCCTGTTGGCACGGTTAGGGCCTATCGGGCCCCACAAAATCTGACACCCCTCCGCGTGGCAAAATCAGCGGGGACTGTTTCACAGGTTCTCTTTTTTTCCTTTTTTTCCTGGACCTACTACCTGGTTCACCGCACTCTACAAATGATCATACAGTATTTCTGTGACATTTTGTTGCTTCTCCACTGTTTGAACTGCATCACCATCATACCCTGTGACCCAGATGGCCGGCTGGCCACTTCAGTTTATGTATGGATTGCTGACTGGAGATTCCAGGAAGTGCTGCAGGACAACACGGGACCTTGCTGCACGGATAGGAACTGGACTGAATTTCTGCAATGTCTGATACACCCATAGTGACCTGGAACGTTCGGGGAGTTAACGATCCATTGAAAAGATCCATGATCTCAGCCGGATTGCGGAAGTTCCATCCGGCTGTAGTTGGCCTGCAGGAAACCCACTTGCGGAATGATACAGTTGGTTTCTTGCAATATGCCTGGGTCGGCAAAGCCTATCACTCCACCTACTCCGCTTTTTCACGCGGAGTCAGTGTACTGATACACAAAGCCCTAGTGTACCAGGAGCTAGACTCCTTAATAGACATATCTGGTAGATTTGTGTTTTTGCACTGCAAATTGTATACGATTACCTTGATATTAGCTTTTGTATATGTGCCCCCTCCATTCTCCAGAGAGGTACTACAGTTGTTAATCTCCTATTTAGCTAGCAAACCGGATATTCCAGTATTAATAATGGGTGATTTCAATTGCTACTTAGACCCTAAACTAGACAGACATCCACCTGTGCAGCCCCCTGGGGGTGGACGGGGCACTGCTCTCAGCCGTCTACTTGCAGAAGTGGGATGGATAGATATTTGGCGCAATCGTAATCCGATATGCAAGCAATTCTCCTGTTTTTCCAAGACCCATGGGTCGTTATCACGTATTGACTTATGCATAGGTACCCCAAATCTGGTAGGCAACATATCCAAAGTGGAATACTTTCCAAGAGGAGTGTCGGACCACTCCCCTCTAACTTTATGGTTAATTACTAGACCCCCCAGTAACCTACCTAAAGCCCCATGGAAGCTGAATGCTTTCTGGTTAAAACTCTTTGTTTCACAGGAGGGAATAGCAACTCAGATCGAGGTTTTTTTCAAAACACACAGACATTTACATGACGCCCATTTGAAATGGGAGACTTTTAAGGCACATCTGAGAGGGATTTTCATTCAGGAAGTACAACAGGTTAAACACAACTCCTCGGTCCTGTTGGAACAGGCGGGGGACTTGGTGAAGCGACTAGAAATTACCTACATAACAGACCCTAATGACTCCACCAGGGAGGCATGGATGTCGGCCCAGGATTCCCTGGACCGGCTGAGATCCTCCACTGCAGAACGTAAAAGGTTCTTCACGAAGTTAGCATTTTATGAGGAGGGGGAGAAGACGGGCCGCCTACTCGCAAAAATTGCACGATCACAACAGCAATCACCAGCCATTGGAGCCATTCGAGCTGCCAATGGGAAAGTGGTTAATTCCCCGGAACTTGTCATATCCGAGCTGGCATCCTTCTATGAAGACCTATATAGGCCGGGAGATGCCTACTCGGATGCAGAACTAGCTGAATATATATCCAAGATTGATTTGCCTTCATTATCGGCAGCAGCACAAAAACAATTGGATGCCCCAATAACTTTAGAGGAGCTTCGGGTGGCGGCCGGCTCTTTTCCCACGTGTAAGGCACCGGGTGGGGATGGCCTCCCTATGGAGGTATTTACTCAATATGGCGAACAAATACTCCCTGAACTATTAAAAGTATTTAACGCCTGCCTGGATGCGGGCAGACTTCCTGAATCTATGGCAAGGGCAAATGTGATTTTACTTCTTAAACAGGGGAAGGATCCGGTTGACCCCGGCTCCTATAGACCTATTTCATTGCTCCAGAGTGATGTAAAGATCCTTGCAAAGGTCCTGGCGCTCCGGGTCAACGGGGTCATCTCCTCCATTATACACCAAGACCAGGCGGGCTTTATGCCCCAAAAGTCCACAGCCACAAATTTGAGGAGACTGTTCCTTAATATGCAACTGCAGGCAGATAATATGGGTCAGAGAGCACTGTTGTCACTTGATGCCAACAAGGCCTTTGACAGCGTTAGCTGGAAATATCTCTGGGCAGTATTAGACAAATTTAGATTTGGGGAACGCTTTATAGCATGGGTTAGGCTTCTGTATGCATCCCCTCAGGCCAACATTCGAATGACAGATAGAGTCTCGCATGCCTTTGCTCTGGGCAGGGGGACGAGGCAAGGATGTCCTCTGTCCCCGCTGCTCTTTGCGATCGCGATAGAGCCACTAGCAGCCCTCATAAGGGATAGCGCCCAGATTCAAGGGTTTCAATATGGAACTCTGCATGAAAAAATAATGTTGTATGCAGACGACATGTTGCTCTTTCTGGGGGACCCGTGCAATTCGCTGTCAGAGGCGATGTCTATAATAAAACTGTTTGGTCATTACTCCGGACTAACCATAAACTGGTCCAAGTCAGCTCTGATGATGCTGGATGGAGATCAAGAGGTTGCGCTACCTGACCACTGCCCCATCCCTCTGGTTACTAGTTTCAAATACCTGGGCATACAAATAGCGCCCAGGATTGGAGACTACTGCTCCCTAAACATATACCCCTTGCTTTCACGTTTTAGAGATAAAATAAACACATGGAATAACTTAAAAATGTCCCTGGCAGGTAAAGCCAACTTAATTAAAATGATCTTAATGCCCCAACTATTATACTTCCTGCACAATACACCGGTAGTAATTCCCCTAAAAATTTTCAGAATAGTAAATACCCTTTTTCGTAAATTATTATGGAATACCAAACATCCCAGAATTAAGCTAGAACAGTTGCAGCAGTCCAAGGACAACGGGGGGCTGGCGGTTCCCAGCCCCTGGTTGTACTACATAGCGTCCCAATTGCAGCAGTTGGTTGGCTCTATGACTCCAGAACCACAGGGCTCAGCAGCAAGGATGATGCTGATTGCTTCTGGAGCGGAGACCATCCCTATGGGTCTTGAGGCCCAGCTGTTTGCGAAATCCAATAAAAAGGCCCCAACCCTGTCACTGGTACAGAAAATATGGAATAAGGCTAGACAAATACAGGGGGTGCAAGGGTTCACTGATTTCAGTCCAATATGGGACAACCGCTCCTATAGTGAACTGGGAAAACTACAGCAAAGGTCTAGATGGTGTAAGCACGGGGTAAAACTACTTTCACATATATTTAGGGACGGTAAACTGCTTTCTTTCACAGATCTGCAAGCCAATTTTAACCTACCGAATAGTATGTTTTACTCATACCTTCAACTGCAACATGCTGTCGCTGCGCAGGGGAATGCCGTGGAGTGGATATTGTCATCCACTCCGGTATTTCATGTGCTGCAGTCTAGTAATGAAACCAAAGGAATTATATCCCAATGCTACCAGATGCTGCTGGTGAGACACTTGCGGGCTTATCCATGCAAGGCGGCCTCTGCCTGGGAGAGGGACCTTGGCCAGATTACAGATGAACAGTGGGAGGAGGCTCTTCAGTCTATACCTGCCTGCTCCCTTAATGTTGCACAAAAGGTTTCCCAACTATTTATAGTATTGAGAGTGCATTACACCCCAAAAAAGTTGCACAAGATGGGCAGGGCGGCAGACCCTCTGTGTTCCCGCTGTCAACAGCATGACGGGGACCTTATTCACCTTCTATGGCGCTGCCCAAAGCTCCATCGGTACTGGAATGAGGTGATGGGCACGCTCAATGGAGTATTCCAGACAAAGGTTCCCATTGATCCTAAGTGTTGCTTGCTGGGAATCCTGGAGGAGGAGATTTCGGAGGAAATGGATAGGGTCGCTTTCTCCAGGGCTCTATTTCAGGCCAGAAAACTTATCCTAATGGGGTGGAAATCCACACTGCCACCCACCAGGGGCTCCTGGGTGGAACACATGGGACAAACCCTTATCAGGGAAAAATATATATACCAACATAGGGGATGTCCAAGTAGGTTTGAGCGTATCTGGTCAAAATGGCTAGACACACCGGGATTGAGCCCGAGAGAGTTGGTGATGTCTAGACTCCTGCAGTCTCTTTAAAACAAGTTTAGGGGGGGGTGAAACAGATTATATATATAATAATAACAATGCGGGTGGTGATGGTCAAAACAGGGAGAGTTGTATTGTAGATGTCTGGAGAATTGCAATGGTTTGACAAACTAATTGGACAAATTACTGTATACATGTAAGTGAACCTGATTGGTTTTAAGGTTGTAACTGTAAATGTAGCCTGAACAGTGCTTATTGTTGGAAAATATGTGAATGTTCAATAAAACCTTTTTTGATTTAAAAAAAAAACAGTTTTTGTGTGTGGTAAGAAATGGTTCACATCAAGAAATGGGTGGTGTCAAACAAGGTTCCATGCAACTGCAAGGGACAATGCATCCATGCGACTCTGAAGAAAAATTGTGCTGTAAATGAGTTTGGGCATAATAGTTAGACCTTTATATATCTGGGACTTAATCAATCAGCTCTTTCAGGAATAGCACGACGTTCCAACCAGGAGATCACTTCTTCAGGATCCTCAAAGAAGACTGCATGACTGTCATGTTCTATTCTGAGGCGGGCGGGAAAGAGCATGAAATATTTGTAATGTAAGTTCCTCAGCCTGCGCTTGGCCTCTGCAAAGCTCTGGCGACGGCGTTGTACCCCCGCTGAAAAAACCTGGGAAAATAGCTACTTTAACATTCCTTACTGGGATGTTGCCTTTCTCTCTCGCCATCCTCAGGGCTGAATCTCGATCTTTGTAATTGAGGAGTTTAGCTATGAATGTGCGAGGGGGGCTCCCTGCGGGGGGGAGTCTGGCTGGCATGCGGTGTGCCCGCTCCACCGCAAACATAGGGGAAAAGGCTTCTCTCCCATAGGCGTCGATTAGGAGTTGTTCCAAGAACGTGGTAGTGTCCTTGCCTTCAGTCCCCTCTGGCAGGCCTATCAGGCGTAAATTACATCTTCTCAGCCTATTCTCCATATCATCTTGTTTGGTGAGGAGTTGGTGTATTTGTTGTTGCATGCGGTCTGAGCATGTTTGTAAGGGTGGAATGGCATCCTCCACCGTGCTCAGCCTGGTCTCAGCTTCCTTCACTCTGTCCCTGAGCTTTTGAAAGTCTTGCCTAATAAGGGAAATATCCATCTTGACCTCCTCAAGGTGATTGCTTCAAGTAGTCTGTCAGTATCACTCGCCGTTCGTTCTCCCCCCTGCTTTCTCAGAGGCTCCATCTTCCTCCATGTCCTCTTTGTCTTGTCGGCGGTACTGCTCGAGTTTTGCCGCCGCTGCCTTCTGTGATTTGGTTGGTGACATGCTGTGAGGGTCTGGGGTGTCACTCAGTGAGTCCCCAATCTTGTGTTGGTAAAGCTAGTAGCCTGCGGGACAGGAGACAGTGCTGGCTTTGGCCTCAGAGCCACCAAGATGTCCGGGGGAAAAATCTTCCCAAGTGCGTGACAGACTGCTGCTCCGTTTGGGGTGCTGGTAGTCTGAAGGTGCGGCGGGGAGCGTGAAAGGTCCCCAAAAGGAATTTTCAAAATAAATCAAAGAGACAGCAGGGTGGAGATGAAGCACAGGCCGGGTGTATGGGTGTATAAAAATGGCCGCAGACCTCTGTGTGTAGGCCGAAGCCACGGGCTTGCCTAAATGCAGCCGCCGCAATTTCTGGGGTACTGGGTATCAAGGGAATCTGTATGGGTGGGGAGGGATGTGTTCCAGGTCCCCAAGAAATTTTCTCAAGAAAAGACAGGCAGCAGCAGGGTGTAACTACCCTGATATAGGCCGGGTGCACAGGAGGACCAAGATGGCCGTGGACCTCCGGGAGTAGGCCGAAGCCGCGGACTTGCCTGAATCCGGCCACCGTGTGGAGGATCACCGCTTTGTTTGGGCCGCCGCTGATCCGGTCACCCTGGGGGTCAGCACAGGGGATAGTAGAAGTCCCAGGAGAGTTAACCCAGCGGATGGTGAAGTATTAAGAGTGCAGGATTAATTTCAGCAGGAGTAATGGACGGAGCTCAGGGTATGCACGTCCTACTCCATGCTGCGTCAGGCCACGCCCCCCCGCAAAATGAAATTTCTAAAGGAAAAAAAGTCATTTAACTGCTTGCCGACCGCCGCATGTAGATTTACGTCGTCACAATGGCACGGACAGGCAAATGGGCGTACAGGTACGTCCCTTTAAATTTGCCACCATGCCATCACGTGCGCGCCGCCGGTGGCATGCGCGCACACCCGCCGTGATCTCTGTGAGTGTGATAGTGGGTCCCGTGGACTCGTTGTCCGTGGGGATACCCGCGATCGTCTCACAAAGAGGAAGAATGGGGAAATGCTGATGTAAACAAGCATTTCCCCGTTCTGCCTAGTGACAGGACACTGATCACACCTCCTTGTAATCGGGAGTGGTGATCAGTGTTGTGCCACACATAGCCCCTCCTCCCACAGTTCGAATCACTCGGACACACTTAACCCCTAGAGCGCCACCTAGTGTTAACCCCTTCTCTGCCAGTCACATTTACACAGTAATCAATGCATTTTTAATTGCACTGATCTTTGTATAAATTTGTATAAATGTGAATGGTCCCAAAATAGCACCAAAAGTGTCCGATGTGTCCGCCATAATGTCGCAGGCACGATAAAAATCGGTGATCACCGCCATTACTAGTAAAAAAAATTAATAATAAAAATGCCATAAAACTATCCCCTATTTTGTAGACGCTATAACTTTTGCGCAAACCAATCAATAAACGCTTACTGCAATTTTTTTTTACCAAAAATATGTAGAAGAATATGTATTGGCCTAAACTGAGGAAAAAAATGATTTTTTATATATTTTTGGGGAATATTTATTATAGCAAAAAGTAAAAAATAATGCTTTTTTTTTTTCAAAATGTCGCTATTTTTTTGTTTATAGCGCAAAAAATAAAAACTGCAGAGGTGATCAAATACCACCAAAAGAAAGCTCTATTTGTTGGGAAATAAGGACGTCAATTTTGTTTGGGAGCCACGAACGTGCAATTGTCAGTTAAAGCGACGCAGTGCCGAATCGCAAAAAGTGCTCTGGTCTTTGTCCAGCCAAATGGTCCGTGGCTGAAGTGGTTAAAACTGCTTTTGGCTGTAATGTATTGTCGGGTCCCGATTACAAGGCTCTTTGGGTCTGGTATGGATATTAAGGGGAACCACACCCAAAAAAAATGGCCTGGGGGGGCCCCCAGGCACTATATACTCTGAAACGAAGAATATATACTATACAGCCTGCCCTATATACTCTGCAGAAAATTGGGCCTTAGGTGTTGCTGGTGCCAGAACACTGTAACCCCTCACAGATACTGTTGTTGGGTGCAGGAACGGGCCCTGCTGTGAAATATTAGTTAAAAAATTGTAATTACAATACAGTGCAGCCGTAGTGCAGTTGCTACTACTTTTCTGGTGGTGTACACAGTACACAATATAGTGCATCCATAGTTCAGTTGCTACTACTTTTCTGGTGGTGTACACAGTACACAATTCAGTGTAGTGTGGTGTTGCAAAACAAAATATACATCATGTCCGGAAGGCCACCAAAGAGAGGCAGATGCTCACAGACCAATAAAGAGGGCAAGCAGGCTCTGTGTCTACAGTCAACAGTGCTGGTCGTGGACATGGTGCATCCCCTGCAGGTGGCCGTGGGGCACGCTTGTCCTATTTCTCAGCTGCTGGCCATGTTATTGAGCCAGAACATGCAGAAGAGCTAGTGGAGAGGATAACAAAGCCGTCCTCATCCTCCTCATCCTCTGTCACCCAGGCTCAGAGTAGTTTGCCTTCCTATGCAGCTGCCAAAGCGGCCTATTCCACCAGCTCCTTGTTCACAGTCACTCCTTCCGTAGTCCCACCATCATGCACAGAGAAGTCCCTATTTGACCACAGTGTCGGGTACATGCTGCTGGAGGATGCGCAGCGATTTGAAGGCTCCGATGTTGGTTCCCAGGTTGAAGAAGGGAGTAACATGAGCCTAGAGAGAGGGGGTGCCCAAGAAGGACAAGAAACAGGCAGTCATGTTCCCCCAACTGTAGCACAGTGCCAAGTTTGCTCCAGTGCTGAGGAGGGAGGGGAAGATGAGGTCACTAACTCTACTTGGGTGCCTGATAGAATAGAGGAGGAGGAAGAGGCACAACTCCAATGAGGCAGGATGTCCTTTAGGGGCAGCTAAAGGGCAGCCACCCTACTACATCACACCACAGAGCTCCGCAGGTGCAGGGTGCTGATGACTCCCCGCTGATTTTGACAAGTTCCTTGGTGTGGCCTTTTTTGACATGTGTGCTGCAGATCGCACCATTGCTGTTTGCAACCTATGTCTGAAGTGGATCAAGCGTGGCCAGAACAGCAGCTGCTTGGGCACCACATGCTTGACCAGCCATATGATGACCTCCCATGCAGTCTGTTTCCCGTATACTATATTTGAGATTTCTCTCAGATATGATTTGGGTTAAATGAGAGTTCTTTGACCACGAGTGAAAGCTATTGGTGAGTAGTTGAAAGTTTAATACACAACCATCTATCTGTAGTCTACACACCAAGGAAGAAAATATTAAGATAAAATAAGAGAATTACATGAAGGAATACAGAGTATATTCCTTAAAAAATGAATCTACAAACATATTTAGTTACAAGTAAAATGCAGACCTTTCCCATAATTACCCTTTGCACCAAGGTTCCATTCTGATGGCTGCTCTCCCATAAGTGCGTGTTTCCCTCCCATCTAGTCTGTGTAGATCATTACAGGCTGATGCCTCATTGGTTGGCATAGCGTGGCTCTGATTGGTGAGCTTCCCTATTCCTGGTTAAGGACTGGCTACATCTCCAATCCCTATACTTTGCATAAGTCAGCCCCCTTTAATAGAAAATCCTTGTGAATATTCTGAGCAGGAGATTAACTTGAAGTTTCCCGGGAAGTTAAGTATTGATTACAGGTTGGCCTCCCTTCATTGCATATCCCAGCAAGGGATCCTTTGAAGTGAGTATGTGTAAAACAATGAGGTTTGGATCCCATTGTTTGTAATGAAGGTATAGCAATAGGTGTCCCAAGTACTTGCAGCCAATCTGCTAGCAATACACTACCATCTGATTTTATCAGGCAAATTTCCCTACCCCAGTTGCTAAACCGTAAAAAGAAATTAGGTCCCAGCCATCCACATGCTCAGCATCTGAATGCTAGCTTGGTCAATTTGCTAGCACTGCAACTGCTACCTTTTCAGCTGGTAGACTCTGCCCCCTTCGTGAATTTGTGGAATGTGCTGTAACTCAGTGGCAGGTTCCAAAATGCCATTTCTTTTCACAGAAGGCAATTCTGGCTCTCTACCGACATGTGGAAGGCAATGTTTTGGCCTCGTTGACAGGGCGGTCAGCAGTAAGGTGCATATTATCACTGACTCATGGTCTATCAGGCATGGACAGGGACATTACCTTTCCTTCACGGCGCACTGGGTAACTCTGCTGGCAGCTGGGAAGGATGCAGGACAGGGTTTAGCATTGTTGGAGCTTGTTCCGCCACCACGCCTCCAAAATGCTAGTGGTGATTCTGCCACAGCCCTCTCCTCTACCCCCTCCTCTTCTTCTTCCTCTATGGCCTCTTCTGCAGATTTGTCCTCTGAACCAGTGGTTCTCCGTAAGCGTTCAAGGGACTACACAAGTACTCAGGCAAAAAGATGCCATGCGGTGCATGAGTTACCTAGTTACATAGTTACATAGTAGGCGAGGTTGAAAAAAGACACAAGTCCATCAAGTCCAACCTATGTGTGTGATTATATGTCAGTATTACATTGCATATCCCTGTATGTTGCGGTCGTTCAAGTGCTTATATAATAGTTTTTTTGAAACTATCGATGCCCCCAGCTGAGACCACTGCCTGTGGAAGGGAATTCCACATACTTGACTCTTACAGTAAAGAACCCTCTACGTAGTTTAAGGTTAAACTCCAACGATAGACTCTTTGGTGCAGTAGGGAGGACAGTTTGAAATAAATTTTTGGCAGGCGTTACAGGTATGCCACTACTTTGAAATCCCTGGGACCTTCAGTAGGTTACCAACGATCGCGTACAAAATTCAAGTTATGCTGTGAGGAAAAGGAACCTCTTCCCCTGTACGATTTCTAGGATGTACGCTTTGTTGATATCACCTCCAGATGATTTTATAATGCCAGGCCTGAGTAAATGGGAGAGAGATCTTGACAAGATTTTCACACCAGTTCAGCTTTAGAATATCATACACTTTTCGCTAAAATCATCTAGGTGTACGAAAATTCAGGAATCTAATTTTAAGTTATTAACACGCTTGTATTATACTCCTTCAATTCTTAACAAATTTTTATCAGAAGCTTCAGATCGCTTTAGAAGATGCTGTGAGGGACAAGGGACTTTACTGCATATTTTTTGGTCATGTTCAAAGATTAGACAGTACTGGCTGCAAGTACAGAGGATCACTCAAAAATGTACAGATTTTCAGATCCCAGATGACCCGGCTTTTTTCTTGTTACATTGTTCACAAATCCCGCTTCAGAAATATAAAAAATCAGTGCTTTGTCACCTGGTGAATGCAGCAAAAGCCTGTATTACTTTGTGCTGGAAGGACCTACGACCACCTCCTATTGCCATGTGGCTTAATAAAGTTAGAAGCATGGGGATAATGGAGGACCTAGTGCTTACGACGCTAGACAGAAAAGAACAATTTACTGAAATATGGGCCCCATGGGAGGTATTTGTACATTCAGAAGAGGGGAAGAGGTTATTGGGGTGTGGAGGGGGAAGTGAGGTCCCTTCCGGTATATGTTTGGGGAGTGCGGGCGGGCAGTCCATCATCTCTGGGACTGGGGGGGATTTTCCTTTTGGTTTTGTCGTTTTTTTTTCTTTTTTTTAAAAGGTTTGGTTTTGTTTGGTTATATTTGTTTTTTTTTTTTAAATAAAAATAACAGGAGAGCCAAAATCCTTGAGGTTTGTTGATGTAGTAATAATAGGTCCTGTTTGAGTCAGTTTGTGAAGTATAAATATGTTTGGAAATTTTGCACCTATTATGGTACATTTATTGTCTTGGAATATGTATGATATACTGGTATTATGGCTTTTTTTGTAAAAATAAAGAATTAAAAAAAAAATACTGCTTAGGGGACAGGAGCCACACTGGGGCAGAGATTCTGTCAGCTCTGCAGGGGCAGGCTCAGAGGTGGTTGACGCCCCACCAGCTTCAGCCAGGTATGGTTGTATGCGACAATGGCACCAACCTTCTCTCCGCCCTCCGACAGGAACACTTGACCCATGTTCCATGCTTGGCACACGTCCTGAATTTGGTGGTGCAGCATTTCTTGAGCAGGTACCCAGGCTTACAAGATCTCCTGAGGCAGGCAAGAAAAGTTTGTGGTAATTTCCGCCGGTCATACAATGCCAGCTGGCTGACATTCAAAGGATATGCAACCTGCCCACAAACTGCCTCATTTGTGACATGTCCACCAGGTGGAACTCAATGTTGGCAATGCTGCAGTGGCTGCACATGCAGCAGAGGGCCATCAATAAGAACCTGTGTGAGTATGGCACCAGGACAGGGTCAGGGATGCTTGGCTTCTTTTCGCCACACCAGTGACTACTGATCAAGGATGCATGCACTATCCTGTCACCATTTGAGGATGCCACGAGGATGGAGAGCAGCGACAATGCATGCATCAGTGATACTGTCCCTCTTGTCTTCCTGTTGGAGCACACGCTTCATGGAATAATGGACAGGGCACTTGAGGCAGAACAGCGGGAGGAAGAGGAGGACTTCCTTACCTCTCAAGGCCCCCTTTATCCAGATATTATTCCTTCAGGCCCGCCAAACACAAAGGAAGAAGAGGAGGAGGAAGAGAAGGATTGTGTCAGCATGGACGTGGAGGATAACACTCAGCAGCAGTCTTCGAGGGATGATTTTCAGTTTCCAGAAACCAAAGGAGTTGTACGTGGCTAGGAGGAGGTTGTTACGTATCATGTGATCCTTAGTGACCCAGAGGACTCAGAATCGAATGCCTCTGCAAACTTTCGCAGGCTTTGCAGAATCAAGGAGGCCATGCAGCGTAAGGACCCTAGGATTTGTGGTATCAAAGAGAGGGATCATTACTGGCTGACAACCCTTCTTGATCCACGTTACAAGGGTAAGGTTGTAGAACTCATCCTGCCTTCACAGAGGGAGCAAAGGATGAGACATCTTCAGGAGGCCGTGAAGAAAGGTTTGTACAATGTGTTTCCAGACCCTGGGAGGTTACAATTTCCTGGTGCTGGACAACGTGTTGCTGGGGCTTCCTTCAGTCAGAGGAAGAGTGGTGGAGAAGGCAGCCAGCTGACCGATGCCTTTAGACAATTTTTCAGTCCTCAGCGGCAAGGTCTAATCGGTTCAAGAAACCATCGTCAGCGTCTGCATTACATGGTGCATGAACATCTAGGGGCAAGAGCAGACTTGGAGACCTTTCTAACAGAGCATCCACAGGGTTACTGGGTCTTGAGGATGGACCACTGGCCAGAACTTGCTCAATATACAATTGAGCTACTGGCCTGTCCTGCATCCAGTGTGCTTTCTGAACGCCCATTCAGTGCTGCTGAAGGGTTTGTAGCGGTTCAAAGAGTGCGCCTGTCCACAGACTCTTTTGATAGGCTCACATAAAAAGTAGTAGCAACTGCACTACAGTTGCACTGTATTTTGTGCTATGTACACCACCAGAAAAGTAGTAGCAACTGCACTACGGCTGCACTGTATTGTGTACTGTGTACACCACCAGAAAAGTAATAGCAACTACACTACGGTTGCACTGTATTGTGTAATGTGTACACCACCAGAAAAGCAGTAGCAACTGCACTACAGCTGCACTGTATTGCATAATGTGTACACCACCAGAAAAGCAGTAGCAACTGCACTATGGTTGCACTGTATTGTGTAATGTGTACACCACCAGAAAAGTAGTAGCAACTACACTATGGTTGCACTGTATTGTGTAATGTGTACACCACCAGAAAAGTAGTAGCAACTGCACTACCGTTGCACTGTAGATATACACTACACTGGATGCTGCAGAGTGTATATATATAGATATATATCTATATATATATTAAATACACCACGGAATGCACTGTAGATATAGGCTGCTACACTGACTGGATGCTGCAGAGTATATATATATATACTGTAGATATAGGCTGCTACACTGACTGGATGCTGCAGAGTATATATATATATATATATATATATATATATATATATGTATATATATATATATGTATATATATATATATATATATATATATATATATATATATATATATATATATATATATATATATATATATATATATATATATATATATATATATATATATATATATATATATATATATATATATATACATATATATATATATATATATATATATACTAGACTGACTGTATATATATGGTGTACTAATTCTAATCTACTTCAGGCAAAGTATTTGAGATATATATATATATATATATATATATATATATATATATATATATATATATATACAGTCAGTCTAGTATATATATATATTTATATATATATATTTATATATATATATATATATATATATATATATATATATACTAGACTGACTGTATATATATATATATATATATATATATATATATATATATATATATATATATATATCTCAAATACTTTGCCTGAAGTAGATTAGAATTAGTACACCACAGAATGCAGTGTAGAATGTAGATCTCTAGGCTACACTGATAGATAGATATATTAAATACACTGCCACTAACTGAATAACCTGCCTGCTGAAATATAAATCAAGCTATGTCTCCATCCACGCCAACAACACTACACAGGTCCGCCGTGCAGGCAGCCTTATATAGTGTGGGGTGTGGACTTAGTCACCCTGAGCCATGATTGGCCAAAGGCACCCTGCCTTTTGCCAATTGTGGCTCTTTTAGCAGAGGGCGCTGGGATTGGCCAAAGCATACAGGTCAGGTGCATGTTTTGGCCAATCATCATACAGCAATGCACTGCAATCTCTCAGTGCCTTATGGGGCGTTCCGCAAGCACTCAAATTTCCCACAAACGCACCATAATGTTCGATATTCAGCGAACGGGCGAACACCCTATGTTGGACCCAAACATCAAGCTCATCCCTACTTAGCACACATGAGGATGAAATCGCATGGCTAAAGTCTAATGTGACGGATTGAAGGTCAGGTCTAGTCACAATTACCTAAAGATTTGGGGGGTCCTGGAAATTATCCAGCAATCCCAACTACCGCAAGACAGAAAATGCAGTAAAAATCACACCATTTAATACAGTGGTAAAATGGTACAAATAGTAAACATAGTCAAAACAGAGCAGGATATGATCACCAGGTGAGTCACTGTGGAATGATGAGTACTAGCAATTAACCGACAGCTGAGCAGCCTGAGCGCTGAGAAGGGAGAACTGAGCCCAGCCCTGACAGTACCCCCTCCTCAGCGACCCCTCCCCCCCAGAGGGCCACCAGGTTTGAGGGGAAAATGTCTATGGAAAGCAAAGGAGGAGGACAGGGGCATGTACATCCGAGGATGAGACCCAAGAGCTCTCCTCCAGACTGTACCCTTTCCAATGAACTAGGTACTGCATGCGCCCACGGAACCTACTGGAGTCAATGGTGGATTGTACTTCATACTCCTCATGGTTCTCAACCTGCACTGGGTGAGGACTGGCACCGAGGTGGTTGCCAATTTCAGTGAAGCAACACGGAGACGGAGGTTGGGAGGTGACAGCCAGACCCTCCTCCCAACTTGGTAGGAAGGCGCAGGTAAGCGTCTGCGGTCAGCATGGAGACTGTACCTATCATTGGTACGTCGCAAGGACTCTTGGATCTGTACCCAAGTAGAAGGAAGACCATTGAGATGCTCCTCTAACACAGAAAGGCTCTGACTAACAAATGAGTCAGGCAACATGGATGGTTGGAAACTATTGGAAATGGAATTAATGGCACTATTGTGAGCAAACTCTGCCCAAGGTAAGAGGTCTGACGTGTTATGATGGTCAGAAATTTAGCAATGTAGAAACTGCTCCAAGGACTGGTTGGCTCATTCTGTGGCCCCATTAGAATGCGGATGATAAGCAGAAGAGAAGGAAAGCTGAATTCCCAACTGTGCACAAAAGGCTCGCCAAAACCTGGATACAAACTTTCTACCCCTGTCCGAGATGATAACCTTGGGTAGCCCATGTAATCGAAAGATCTCCTGAGCAAAAATGGATGCCAGTTCTTTGGATGTAGGCAACTTCTTAAGTGGAATGCAATGTGACATTTTCGAGAACCGGTCAACCATCATGAGAATAACTGTGTTGTCCTGGGAGTTGGGTAACTCCACAATGAAATCTATAGACAGGTGGGTCCAAGGCCTCTCTCCTCTGGGTATGGGTTGTAGGAGGCCCGCTGGAAGGTGTCGTGGTGTCTTACTCATAGCACACATGGAACAGGCAGCTATGAAGGCGGCTACATCAGCACAAAGACTAGACCACCAGAATTGTTGGGAAATAGCCCAAATGAGTTGATTCTTCCCAGGGTGGCCTTGGGAGAATGGTAAGTCTGGAGCACAGTGGTACAAAAACTCTCAGGGACAAAACAGACACACAGTTTCTCAGGAGGAGAATGAATCTGAGCAGCAAGAACTCTGTCACCCAAAGGTGAAGTGAGACTGGTACGAACCGTAGCCAGAATACAATCCGGAGGTATCACAGGAACAAGAACTGACTCCATCTTGGAAGCGGAGGAAAACTGTTGCGACAATGCATCAGCCCATACATTTTTAGTACCGGGTAAGAATGAGACTATATAATTGAAGCTTGACAAGAAAAGAGCCCATTGCGCCCTTTGGGGAGAGAGGTGTTTAGCCTCAGACAAGAATGTGAGATTCTTATGGTCAGTCAGAATGAGAACCGGCACAGTGGTACCTTCGAGGAGATGTCTCCATTCTTTAAGGGCTAAAATGATCGCTAACAACTCTCTGTCCCCAATCTTGTAATTGCACTCTGCAAGTGACAATTTCTTGGAAAAGTAGCCACAAGCCTGCATAGCGCTTTTAGAGGTAGGATGTTGAGACAGAAGGGCTCCAACTCCAGGCTCAGATGCATCAACTTCAAGGATAAAGGGTAATGTAGGATCAGAATGTGCCAACACAGGATCAGAAACAAAGGCAGCCTTGAGACTCTCAAAGGCATTAATGGAATCTGGAGATCAATTCTGTGGGTTACCGTCCTTTCTGGTCTTATCAGTCAGGGGTTTGACCAGAGACGAAAAGTTACAAATAAACTTCCAATAATAATTGGCAAAGCCAAGAAAATGTTGCAGTGGACGTAAACCCACAGGGGGCGACTGTAGGACTGCAGAAAGTTTATCTGGGTCCATTGAAAAACCAGCAGTGGAAATGACATAACCCAGGAATTTTACGTGTTCACAATGAAACTTGCACTTCTTCAATTTACAATACAGGTTATTTTCTCTCAGCCTCTGAAGCACATGACAGACGTGTATAGTGGCTCTCTAGTTAATTGGAAAATATCAGGAAATCATCGAGATATACCACCACACATAGCTGCAATAAATCTTGCAGGACATCATTGATAAATTCCTGAAAAATTGCCGGAGCGTTACTGTAATGGAAATTTGTAAGTTCTGTATATAATTGTATTGTATTTTGTATGTATTGCACACTGCCCTCACTGTGCACATGGCACTAATAATGTTTTCAGTAAATGTTTATATTCTTTCGAGTCCTGATTAGAATAAGCCTGCCTATGTAACGCCCCTTGTTACGATAAACCTACAATTGTAATATTAATGTGATACCTACGTAATCATGTGCATAAAAACCTTCAATTGCGTCATAATAAAGCAGAACAGTAATTTGGAAAGATGCTGAGCATATCTTTTGTGTCTGTTCCCTACTGCAGTAGTTATTATTAATTTGGAACCACTAATCAATATGAGGATAGGAGTTGCCTATCATCAATTTAACCGAGTCAGCATGGCGAGCTTTGCCTTAGGAGGGGATTCCAGGTGACCCTGAGTATCCGAAACGAGGAGCTTGAGATGATCCGGGAATTTCTAATAATCAGCCGGCTGAGGTAAGCCTTTTGCTTACATTTGAGTTATCAGACTTCCTTGATCGGTAAGGCATTTTCGGGACAAAGGGTACCTATTTTACTCCCCTTAATCGAACTGTATTGATTGGTGGTTATATGTTATGTTGTCCCTGTCTATTGTCCATTGGAGTGTTATAGATAAGAAAGGGAAGAATAGTGCTGTTCACAGGTATATGTAGTAAATCTGCTAGATAAAGTAGTTTAGAGGCAAGAGGGTATAGGCACACGTAGAGAAGAGAGAAGACTGGCCAGTCATTATGGGCATTGAATTAAGTAAGGGAATGAAGGGTAAGAGACCCTCAAAAATGCCCAGCGCAAGAGGAGCGCTACATATGAACCAAAGGTGCGGTTCCGCCTATACTGAGCCCCTAGATTAATGGTTAGAGTGGACAGGGATCCACAATGGGTAACTGGGTTACCAAAGGCCATAGGGACTAAGAATCATGCAGAGTAAACAGCTAGAGAAACAGTTATCTATGTGAGCTGGATGTATCAAGGGTGACATTAACACTAGACAGAAAGGGACATTTTCATATTAGGTTGTGGGATGAATTTGGGGTCAGGCACTATAACTATTATGCCCCGTACACACGGTCGGATTTTCCGATGGACATTGTCCGATCGGAGCGTGTTGTCGGAAATTCCGACCGTGTGTGGGCTCCATCGGACATTTTCCATCGGATTTTCCGACATACAAAGTTGGACTGCAGGAGATAAAATTTTCCGACAACAAAATCCGATCGCGTCAATTCCGACCGTGTGTGGCCTGTTCCGACGCACAAAGTGCCACGCATGCTCAGAAGAAATTCCGACACGGGACAGCTCGTTCTGGTAAACTTAGCGTTCGTAATGGATACAGCACTTTCGTCACGCTGCAATGTTCAAAATGGTTTAATACAGCGCACTCTCTTCTTCTTTATAATGTGACAAGAATTAAGTAGTTTTGCTGCTCATATTCACACACACTTCTCACAAACTTCTTTCGTTACTATTTATCGGGATTCCCTCAATATATTTTGATTTCTCACATCTGACAACATATTTTTTTTTTTTTTTTTTGACTTTAATGTAAAATCTTTTTTTGTGTTTCTCTTTTTTAATTTTTTTTTTTGGTGATTTTGATTTGTACTCCCGAAAATGTTTGTGTGTTTTTTGTGACAAGTTCCCACAACACCATTGATATGTTGTTCTATTTAATCTGTAGGAGATTATTTGTTGTTGTTGTCTCTTGTTAATTTCACATTTTATGTTAGACATGTACCTGAATCGTCACCAACAAACTGTCCTTTTTGGATGAAAACACACACAGGAGAGTAGAATTTACCTAAAAATATTTTATTAAGGGGTCACAACTATAAACAAAGAGGGAGGCAACGCTGGAGAAACTGCAGAAGTGGGTGAAGCCTTGGACCCCCAGGGCAGACATCAATTATTTAAAAGCAAAATTGGTGGCCTGAGGAGTCCATATCTAAGGGAGGGCAGTCTGGTCCAGAAGTCCCAGAGATCCGGAAAGCAGCAGATGACATCTGTGTCCCCAGGCTGTGGTCATACGAGAGACTGCATCTTCTGTCAGACCAGACTGAACCCAGGGCAATCACTCTTTGGTCTTCCTTCCACACTTCCTTCCAGCCTTTGGCTGTGGTGGTGGAGTTGTGGCAGCAGGAGGAGGAGGAGGAGGAGGATCGTCGATCTCAATGACATCCGTCTTGGGTGTCAGTTCCCCACTCAATCCCTTACGTAGGACTTTATAAATCAGGTCCTCAGAGATCTTGCGTTGGCCCTCCTGCATGCCCTGCAATTTGGTGGCAGCCATGCAGGCAAAGGCCTCTTCAGGACTGGGGAAGGCTCTGAGGGACGCAGAAGCCTCCTGGATCAGCCTGTATGCTGAATCCTGCACAGGACTGGGAGTGGCCTTCCTGGCCCTTTTGTATGGCAGGTGGAGGGGAGGAACCTGAGACTCAGTCAGGCTGCGACTTGTCCCAGGCTTCTCTTGGCTGCCACTTAGCCCCGCCTCCTCCTGGCTGACACTAATCCCCGCCTCCTCCTGGCTGACACTAATCCCCGCCTCCTCCTGACTGCCACATTCCACAGCCTCCTCCTGGCTGAGGTCTTCCTGTGTATGAAAAAGGGACATAGTTTTAGTTTTTTTTATATCAATCACACACAATTTTCACCTCCTGACTGCTGCAAATTGAATGTTAACAAATATAACAGACTATCCTTCTGAGCCCAGCATTTTGCATTCTTGTCCCAATTTTGGGTGCCCACTACTGTCTATTGATATGTAAAACACTTTTTTTAATCAGCAATTAATGATCAATAATAACATCTATAGTAAACATCATTTCTTTATTGCCCAGAAATCTGTAGAAGAATGCTATACCTGACTCCAGCTGGGCTCCTCCACTTCTTCCTGGCTGGAAGGCCCAGGTTGGCCATCGGAAGCCTCAGCTGGGATGGAAGGAAGAGTGGAAGGAAGAGTGGAGAGAGATTCCCTGACTTCAGTGTGGTCTGACAGAAATCGCAGGCTCTCGTAGTACCACAGCCTGGGGACATAAATGTCATCTGCTCCAGCTCCGGACCTCTGGGAATCTGTGACCTTCTTGCACTCCCTAAGATAAGTGCTCCTCAGGCCACCAATTTTAGCTTTTAAATAGGGGATGGTTGCTGTGGGGACCACCGGCTTCACCAACTCCAGCAGTTTCTCCAGCGCTGCCTGCCTCTTCTGTTTGTGGTTATAGTGGGGGTGTCTCACTTGCCACAGACAGGGCAGCTCCCTGTACTTGTCAATAAACAGGGGCAGGAAATTGTGGTCGTTGAACCCATCCATTTTCTCTGCAAGACACAACACAAGACAAACCCTAATGTCAGGCCAAACTCCCCTAATCTTGTAACAATATAGGCTTCAATTTCGAAGCAGTATAGGCCCAAGTTTAGATCCTACCTTCGTTAGCACGATCGGCGTCTCCGATGCTCCTTCCTCCGCTCAGAGATCGTATGTAAGACGCGCGCGTTACGATTTATACACACTGCGCATGCGTATAACTCCGCCCACCCCTGACGTTCTTTCTATTCTATTCCCCGCCCCTTTTCATTCGGCGCAGTGGGGGAAGAGCACATGGCAGATAGACAGCAGGATCATGCTAATTACAGCAACGAGGAGGAGGAGGAGGAGGAGGAAAGGCCGGAGCCTGAAACGTCCCAATCCAGAAGGAGATTAAAGGACTCAAATATGTCCTTTGGGGAGATGTTGGAGATGGTGGACATCCTGAAGAAGGCCGACTATGATGGAAAGTATGGGCCTTACCCCAAATCCAATGTCCGAAAGGCCAAGATCATGGCGAAAGTGGTCAGGAGTCTGCACCGGAAATTCGGGGTACGACGATCGAAAGATCAGCTCAGGAAGCGGTGGTCGGACCTGAAATTACGAGAACATGAGCAGTACAGAAAGATCCGGAGAGTGCTGCAAAAAAGTAAGTAGTTGTGCTGTGTTCCTATTGTTCTTGTGTTTATTACGTTCGTGCTGCTCCATGTGCTTTTAGGAACTGTTGTACAGTTTAAAATGGCAACTTTCATGTTCATGGGCACATTATTCGTTCAGATCACACATTTTTATTTCCGACTATAAAATACCATTGTTTAGGCCATATGCATTTGGCCACCATTTTGAGGCCCTATACTTGTCTTCAAAGAATTGGGTTGTGTAGATGGCTTTGTTACTAGAATGAAATGCAAACTAGATTGTGTGTAAGGAGAGCACACTGAGCAGCTGTTTTCACATCTGGACACTGGAGCACTAGTGTGGGACCCCAGAACACCCTTTTTATTAGGGGGCCACACAGGTGCTCCAGTGTATACTATAGGGGGGATACATCTGTGAAGCTTGTACTAAACAGGCAAAGTATCGCAGATTGACAAAGGACACTAAAAATGCTACATCTTGGAACTCTGCTAAAATAGACAATTGTACCCCACTTCCAAGCAATGTTTCATCTTTATAGTTCTGTCATCAAATATCTGTGTGCTAATTATAGGGGAGAAAAGACTCGGAGGACACCCCTCATCCGAGTAGACCAGAGCCCCCCCCCCCCCTCTGGAAGAAGGGGAAATCCACCCAACACAAGATGAGCAGGAGGAAGAAGACGTGGTGGAACTAGTCACCACAACAGGTCAGTGTCTGCGACCACAGGCTCCGATAAGAGATGGATGGCGGCATTTTTTTTAGACCTAATTTATTTTGGGTTTCCTCTCTTTTTAGGTGATCGTGAGGTTGTGGATGAAGATCCTTTCACATCAAAAAGTGCCCAGATCGTGATCGGGGAGATCATGGGGTGTAATTTACAATTGGAAATCATCAAGCAAAACATCAATGATGTTATTCCAAAATATAAAAACATCATTGATGTTTTGGGGCGAGTTAAAAGCCCCTCCAAATCACTTTCTTCTTTTGTCTGCTACAATGTGCTAAATGTTTTTGTGATTTTTCCCAAAGCCAAATTTGGAGGATGCACACAGTGTGTCAACATATGCTATCTGCCATCACGGGAGATCAATGGACGCGTTTTGGGGGTGCAACCCCTTCCTCAATAATAAAGTAGCGGTGAGGAAGGGCTTTCTCCCCCAAAACACGTCCCTTGATCCCCCGTGATGGCAGGTCGCACATGTTGACATTGTGAAATTTGTGTGCATCTTCCAAATTTGGCTTTTCCAGGGGTGATTTCCCCCCATCTGAACGCAATATCAAACACAGTTCCTAAATACTCATGTCTGATATTGCCTTCAAGTTCTACCAAATGTGAACTTTGTAAGATCAAGATTTGTGTCTTTCTTGTTGGTTTTACACAGGCCTGTTTTCTATAAAATGCACATTTTGATTTTGGATAATGACACCACAAAAATTGTCATACAACAAACATGTTGGTTTGTCAGAAAAACCTTTGGTAAATGCACATGTGATTGTGCAGGTATTAAAAAGATTGTTCATCAAGAATGTGTGGATTATTGTCTCAACGCTACAACACTTTTGGGGTGATGTAATTGTTGTTTTATGAGAAAATGGGGGTTATTTCCTAAGGGCAAATCCACTTTGCACTACAAGTGCAGTTTCAGTGCAGTTGCAAGTGCACTTGTAGTGAAAAGTGTCTTTGCATTTAGTAAATAACAGCCAACAGTGCTTTGTATAAGGTTACACAATCACAACATTTTCTGGACTCCACACATTTCTGTCAGGGTCAGCTCAAACAAACACAAGCAGTAAATGTCCACAAAGAAGAGCCTGGGGGGAGATGCCCGTCGAGAACTTGAGGTCCTGCAGGCTTCTCCCTGTGGCCAAATACCGCAGGGTAGCGACCAACCTCTACTCCGGAGTGATGGCTTGCCTCATGTAGGTATCCTGCCTGCTGATATAGGGGGTCAGCGAAGCCAACAAACGGTAAAATACGGGGTCCGTCATCATGAGAAAGTTCCTGAAATCATCAGGATTATTCTCACGGATCTCACAGAGCAAAGGCATATGAGAGAACTGGTCACGCTGAAGCAACCAATTCTTGGTCCATGAACTCCTCCTCACCCTGTTCATGGACTGGACTTGTTTCAAGGTCAGGACCCCAACACCAAGCCCCCGCACAGCACGAACTCTACGAGGAGTACGCATACGAAACATGGCTAGAAAACGGTCGGCTGCTCAGAACGAAGTAACAGAACGCACTGAAGAACAGCAAGGCCTGTGAAGAGCGACCTGAAAAACAGCAACGAGCGGGCAAGATCGCACAGAAAACTCCGATACGAACTGACTGCACGCACTTAAGAGCAGATACAAACCCACAAGCACAAACTGAACGGCAGAAAACGATCTGAAAGCCACGAGTCTGAAATCTCGTGGCTTTCAGAGATTAGCAAAACGAGCCCAAAGGGTGCCGCGCTTGGTTCTGAACCGGCCTTTTCTAGTCTCGTCGTACATGGTGTACGTCACCGCGTTGTTGGCGATCGGAAATTCCGACAACTTTGTGCGACCGTGTGTAGGCAAAACAAGTTTGAGCCAACATCCGTCGGAAAAAATCCTAGGATTTTGTTGTCGGAATGTCCGAACAAAGTCCGACCGTGTGTACGGGGCATTAGAGTCAGAAACAGAGAAATGAGAGGTAAAACAGAATACTTTATATGTTGTCAGAGAGGGAAGATGGGATGAGCACTCTGGCTGCCCGTCTGATCATAGAAGCTAGATATAAAAGATATCTGAACAAAATAAGGAATGCAGAATTTATGCAGGGAAATATTAATGAGAGTTAAAAGAAAGTGAGAGAGATATTGGTGTATGTGTGTGCGAATGCTGGGACCTTTAGTTCTATTGCTTGCGTGTGTCATGTATGCAGATGTGACCCCCTCCTTTGTGCTCTCCTGAAAGAATGTCCCTGAGAGGTCAGTGATAAGCTGGAAGGACACCATGCCAATTCCAGTTTTTTAGACAAAAGATGTGTCGGGTTAACGAATCTAATGGTAAACAATGTGATTACAATTATTTTTTGAATCTGTTTTCCAAACATGGTAAAATGAAGGTTACATTTAACCGTGTATTACACAAATTGAATATCCTTTGATAGTGGAAACACTGCATTTAAAAAAGGGAAATTAAGTAAAATTAAGTAATAATGAGTATTCATTTCTAATATGAGTTTAACAATTTTATTAATATAGATATATTGAAACTGGTTTAGACAACCTTTGGATGGAAATTAAATCCAGGTTATTGGGGAAATTTGTAATGAATGGGATTAGTTTAGATTAAGATAACAATTTTGTACATTTATACAATAAGCCCTTATTGAGAGAAAAAAAGATTAAGATGAGGTTGTTATTTTGAATAAAGCTGCCATAATATTTAACAAAGCCAAGATGGATGGAATACATAAGAAGTTCTTCTACAAAAATGAAATTTTACGGTTTTTGATAATAACTTGATGTGCGGTCCATGATGTGAGAGTAATAATAAATAAAATTTAAATATAACAGACCCATCACATCAAATCCACACACCCTGTTAGGATAGATGCCACCTGCAGCCAGTTGTTTTATAGTTTTTGATGCTTTCTGGTCCATCATACAGATTGTTGGTCCTTTTGTTTTTATTTATTTTTGAAATCCAAAGAAGAATGTGTGTATTGTGAAATGATGTGCCCCTTTTTCTTGTAAGTACAGTGGTATAAGCAGAAGAATATTTTGGATTTATGGGCATCTCTGCATGACCGCAGGGTATTGTTATCATTTATTATAATATTGCCAGGAAGAAGTTGTCTTTTGAAACATGAAACTGGAGTTCTTACACAAATAGCATGATAGAAAACAAGCCATTGTAATATATTTATGCAAGCTGGACCCAGTAATGAAGGGTTCACCCCGATATATCAGAGCTGTAGCTTTTATGCAAAGGTGCTATTAGACAAAGTTAGATATTGTTTTGGTCAAACATTTAATTTTTAATGGTCCAACATTCTGTGCAGCAAATATACAGCTAACTGAATGTCTGTCTAATGAAAGGTTTAAAATATGAGTTTGTTTATGTACAAATCTAACAATGAAAAATGCGTACATTTGAATCCAGCCACCTTATTGCCTCTATTGGAAGAGGCTGGAGACAAGGGAAGATGTGTGTTAAATTGATGTGGGAATCAGCTGCTGTGACCCCAGTGCAGGACACACTCCCTGAAGACCCAGATATTACATTTTTTGTAGATTTGAGTATGCAGTTTATCACCCAGAAGGATACTCTGTATTCAAAGTCATTGGATCCTTTTTCCCCAGCTCAAGAAGCAGAGCTCCATGTTTTAGCAAAGCCTGTGAGCTATAAAAAGAGTGTATATTTATATAGATAGTCAAGATATAGAGAGCTTTTGGTTCCATTTTAAAGGGCCAGAAGTTTGTTTTTACTTCGGCAGGTAAACCAACCAAGCATGCCAAGTTAATTTGATCGGCTGTTTTCAGCCTTCCAGGTTCTTGCTGAGGTAGCCATATTAACTTTCACACATGGAAGCAGACCAGGTGACTAAGGATGCTGCATTTACAGCCCCAGACACTTGATGGGTCTGTGCAACTCACAGATTCCACCCTAGTTCTGGCCCAGTATAGCTGGGATTAATAATTCAACTTTAAGGACCCCAGAACGAGAAGAGGTCCACAGGGGGCAACTTCTTATGAAATAGGACTTTGGAAAAGGTGATCATTTATGTCTGCCAGCCACTCTTTTCCCTCCAGCTTGACACATGGACCGTGTCATCAGTCACACAAGAAGTTATGGCTGCCTTAGTAAATGAGCATGGGATAGAGCCAGGGTTCTCCACAGTTGTTTTTATAACATACCACTTCTTGTTTTACCTGTTACCAAAGTTGTTACCAAAAGCTGAACATCCCTTCCAGAGATCACAAAAAAGATCCAGATGCCCAAGTCAGGATCTTACGAGTATGCATTTTGTCTGTATTGACATGTTTTTTGGATGTCCAGTGGCAAATGCTACTGCAAAGGCCACAGTAAAAAGTGTTATCAGAAGTAGTTTGTAAGTACAGAGTGCCAGAAAGTACAGGGAGTAACAGAGGAAATAATTCTTTATAGGAGAGTCCTTACTAGAAGTTTTGAGGTTTTATTTTTACACCCCTTACGGTCTACAATGTAGCGGACAAAGTAGAGTAAGAAACTAGAAAACTTTTGCCTGAATGTTTTCTTATATTTTATGAAGCCCCTAAGGGGGATGTTGGACTCTCTCCCTATGGGATTTTGTTTGGGAGTGTGTTACTCACTTGCTTATATTTTGTCTCAGCAGCTGAAGTCCTCCATTCGGATCTCACAGAGAATGTTGCTGATCTTTTAAGGTTTTTTGACAAACTCATTTATGTGTTTTCTCCCCAATTCCAGATCCTAAAAGTTTGGAAGGATCTAAAACTAAAGCCAGGTGACTTGTGGATTGTTAAGAGACACTTACATATAAGGAAATGTTTGGAGACTCAATACAGCATCTATTTCATGTACAGTTTTTGCAAAACATGAAGAAAAAGTCACCTGGATCCACACCAGACACTGCAAAAATGACTAAATTAAAGAAATTTCTGTGTTTGATTTGTTTGCCTCTTGTGATCACAGTCTAGGGTACTTTTTGATTCAATTACTTTAATTGTAAGGGATATATATATTTGAAAAGTAGTTTAGCCATGTTGAAGTCATATTTGTCTTTTGTACGTCTTCCATTTTATGTAGAATTGTCTGTGTTTACATTTGCTGATAAGTCAGCATGCCAACAATTAAGCTTGAAGGCCATTCTGGCCACAGGAGTGTACAGCCAGTACTCTATAAATATGTCTTATCAATCATTTGTTTTTTACAATGAAAAGTCATTTTGTAATGAAAAAGTTGCTCAGCTATTATTTTGTCCACAATGGAGTTTTTTTTTGCCTCTTTGGCCAGGACTACCTCTACCTAAGCGTGTGGAGGTTCCAGGTTAAAGGTGATAGCAAGTATGGTTAGTGATCAAAATATTGATCAAAAGAGAGGAGAGTGTAATGGAAATTTGTAAGTTCTGTATATAATTGTATTGTATTTTGTATGTATTGCACACTGCCCTCACTGTGCACACAGCACTAATAATGTTTTCAGTAAATGTTTATATTCTTTCGAGTCCTGATTAGAATAAGCCTGCCAATGTAACGCCCCTTGTTACAATAAACCTACAATTGTAATATTAATGTGATACCTATGGAATCATGTGCATAAAAACCTTCAATTGCGTCATAATAAAGCAGAACAGTAATTTGGAAAGATGCTGAGCGTATCTTTTGTGTCTGTTCCCTACTGCAGTAGTTATTATTAATTTGGAACCACTAATCAATATGAGGATAGGAGTTGCCTATCATCAATTTAACCGAGTCAGTTACAAAGGCCAAATGGCATTACGAGGTACTCTGACCTGTTTTGGTATTAAACACAGTTTTCCATTTGTCATCCTCCTTGATACTCACGAGATTATATGCCCCTCTCAAATCAAGCTTTGTGAAAATCGTTGCTCCCTTGAGGCGGTCAAATAACTCTGTAATCAACGGAATTGGATAAGCATTCTTAATTGTGAAATGATTGATACCCCTATAATCAATACAAAGTCTCAGTTCACCACTCTTCTTCTTACAAAGAAGAAGCCAGCAACAGCAGGAGACGAGGATTTGCGGATGAATCCACGATAAAGTGCGTCTGTAACGTACTCCTCCATGGCTTTGTCCTCTGAGACAAACTAAGGGTAAACCCGGCCATGAGGGGGTATGGCACCAGGTTGAAGGTCAATTGCGCAATAATACGACCGGTGTGGAGGCAAGCTACTGGCTTGACCTAAAATTGTGGAACTCCTCTGGCAGGGAGGAGAGTGAAGAGCTGCACAAGACTTTACCCACTTTCTTAAAACATGTCTTACTGCATTCAGGCGACCAGGAAAGAACCTCAGCACAAAGCCAATCAAAAGAAGGGTTGTGCCTCTGTAACCAAGGACAATAACCACCAGAAAATGAGGGGAGGAAATGACTTGGAATTGGATTGTCTCATGGTGAAGAGCCCCTACGGCCATGGTCAATAGAGCAGTCTCATGAGTCACATGGGCAGGCTGTAGAGGTCTCCCATCAATAGCCTCAATAGCAAGTGGAGTAGCACAAAGCTGCAGCGGAATTGAGTGCTTAGACACAAAGGCACCATCTATGAACAGGCCTGCAGCCCCATGGTGGTAATAATGGTACAAATAGTAAACATAGTCAAAACATAGCCAGGGTTCGGTAACCAAATCAGGTAGTCATAACAAGCCAGGAAATCAGGGAGCCAGAGATCAGCATAGTCAGAGCAGCAGACAGGATCAGGAACCAGAAGGGACGTCAGCCAGGCAAGTCTTCAACAGGAACACAGCAGAGAGTCTCTAGATATGTTGATATCTAGATATATATGTGAAGGCACAGGAGATCTAATCCAGGCAGCTTAAATAGCCAGCAGGGCTTGTTAACAAGCAAGATATGATCACCAAGTGAGTCATTGTGGAATGATGAGTACTGGCAATTAAGCGACAGCTGAGCAGCCTGAGCTCTGTGAAGGGAGGGCTGAGCCCAGCCCTGACAAGCATATCATCTTCCCAACCAATTCTCCAAGCTTCAACTCCTACCTGACCTCTCCAAGCACACTCTTCATGTACATTTAGGAAAGAATCCAGGCCTTTCTTAAAGCAATCTACTGAGTTGGCCAGAACCACCTCTGGAGGGAGTCTATTCCACCTTTTCACACCTCTTATGCCGCGTACACACGGTCGGACTTTCTGACGGCAAAAGTGTGATCGGAGTTTGTTGTCGGAAATTCCGACCGTGTGTAGGCTCCATCGGACAGTTTTCATCGGAATTTTCTTCGCACAAAATTTGAGATCTGGGTCTCAAATTTTACGACAACAAAATCCGATCGCGTGTAGACAATTCCGACGCACAAAGTGCCACGCATCCTCAGAATCAAGCAGAAGAGCAGCACTGGCTATTGAACTTCATTTTTCTAGGCTCGTCGTACGTGTTGTACGTCCCCGCGTTATTGACGTTCGGAAATCTGACCAACTTTGTGCGACTGTGTGTATGCAAGACAAGTTTGAGCCAATATCCGTCGGAAAAAAAACATGGGATTTTGTTATGGGAATGTCCAATCATGTGTACGCGGCATTACTTTGTAGAAACCTTTCCGTATTTGGAAATTAAATATCTTTTCCTCTAGGCCAGGGGTCTCCAAATTATGGCCCTCCAGTTGTTCAGGAACTACAATTCCCATCATGCCTAGTTATGTCTGTGAATGTCAGAGTTTTGCAATGCCTCATGGGATGTGTAGTTCTGCAATAGCTGGAGGGCCATAGTTTGGAGATCCCTGCTCTAGGCGTAAAGAGTAACCCCTTGTCCTCTGTGTTGACCGTATAGTGAATAACTCAACACCAAGTTCACTATATGGACCTCTTATATATTTGTACATGTTGATCATACCCCCCTAAAGCGGAGTTCCACCCGTTATTTAGTTTATTAACAGTCAGCAGCTACAAAAAGCATAGCTGCTGACTTTTAATAAACAGACACTTACCTGTCCCATGGTCCAGCGATGCGGCTGCCTGGAGCCTCGCTCCTCTCCCTCTCCTCTCCTCGGTGCCATCAAAGCAACTATGGGCACCCGGCCATGACAGCTTACAGCTTCACGGCCGGGTGAACACTGAGCATGCTGCACTCTGCTATTGGCCAGCCAATCTTCTGGGACCTGTGACGTGTCCCAGAAGATCAATGGCAAGTAGGGGCCGCCTAGGGCGGGAGGAGGAGTCACCTAGGCGGCCAAGAAGAGGAAGCAGGAAGTGGGACAGGAAGTTCCTCTGAAAACAAGGTATCCACTCCCCCCCAAAAAAATGAAATGCCAAATGTGGCATGTCAGTGGGTGAGGAGTGCTTAAAGCGGAAGTTCCACTTTTGGGTGGAACCCTGCTTTACTCACCTCTTCTCAAGAGAGAATAAATTCAGTTTCTCTAATCTTTCCTCATAGCTGAGCTCCTCCATGCCTCTTATCAGTTTGATTTCCCTTCTCTGCCCTTTCTTCAGTTCCCCGATATCCTTTTGAGAACTGCTGCCCAAAACTGAACTGCATATTCCAGATGAGGATTTACTAATGATTTGTACAGGGGCAAAATGATATCTCTCTTTCTGGAGTCCATACCTCTCTTAATACAAGAAAGGACTTTGCTCGCTTTGGAAACCGCCGCTTGGCATTGCATGCTATTATTGAGCTTATAATCTAATAAAAAAAAAAAAGATCCCTCTCCACTACGGATTCCCCCAGTTGTACTCCCCCTAGTATGTATGATGCATGCATATCCTTAGCCCCCAAGTGCATAACTTTACATTTATCAACATTAAAGCGGGGGTCCACCCACACCACCAATAAAAATAAATATTAAAAGCCAGGAGCTACAAATACTGCAGCTGCTGACTTTTAATATATGGCCACTTACCTGTCCCAGGGCCCAGCGATGTCGGCAGGGGACGCCGAGAACCCGCTCGGTTCTCGGCAGCTGCCGCCGACATCCTAGGTGAAGGTATCAGGAAGTGGAGCATTGCGGCTTCACTTCCCAGTTCCCTACTGCGCATGCGCGAGTTGCGCTGCGCGTCCCAAGTGGTCCCCGCTCTCCCCTGGGAGCTGTGTGATTTCCAGGAGACAGCGCGGAGGGACGGGAAGTGGCGTAGACTCCCATGGGAGTCTATGCCGGAAGTGGGTGCAAATACCTGTCTTAGACAGGTATCTGCACCCCCCTCCCCCCTGAAAGGTGCCAAATGTGACACCAGAGGGGGGAAGTTCCATTTTTGTGTGAAACTCCGCTTTAAACCTCATCTGCCACATATTCGCCCAATTAGGCAGTGCATTGAGGTTGGCTTGTAAATTGGAGACGTCCTTACAGGATGTAAGGACGTTATTCCACCACATAGCTTGGTGTCATCTGCAAAGGCTAAAATGGTACTTTTAATCCCAGACCCTATAGCATTTATAAAGATTGTGGGAAAGAGACCCTTGTCCCCATTACCATGGGGACAGGGTGCTTTGGGGCGGTGGGGACAGAGCCCCCGCACCCCAAAGCACCCAACCCCCCATGTTGAGGGCATGTGGTCTGGTATGGCTCAGGAGGGGGAGCTCACTCCCCCCCTTTCTTGGCTTGCCAGGCTGCGTGCTAGGATAAGGGGGGTCTGGTAAGGATTTTGGGTGGACCCCACGCTTCTTTTTTAAAATTTGGTATGGGGTTCCCCTTAAAATCCATACCAGTCCCAAAGGGTCTTTTATTTTTATTATTTTAAATAGCAGGGTGCCAGCAATTGCAACCACGAGTCAATGTAAATGTGATTTGACTATTTTTTTTCTTTAGAAATGTCATTTTTGCTGCAACAGGTTCTACACATGCCACAGATGTGCCACTTTGCAGGCAGACTAAGTGGACCCCCCAGGCACTATACTTATTGTTGCACTTTAAGCATCATTAAAATTACTGCTCCTTTAAAAAACAATCATTTAAAAAAAATGTTTGAATTGATACATGTCACCCAGGGCAGTACTTCCATACCCTTTTTATGGCCAATTACTTGCATATAAGCCTTCAAAATGGGTGCTTTTGATTCAAGTTCTGCTGCGAACCAAACAGGGGGTTGTTTTGCCCATCTCTAGCTATTAGTAATAATTCCTACAAGACCTTTATAACTAGTTAGCAGTTATGCTTTAATCTGTCTTATGTGAGTATCCGTGGTGTTGTGTAGCATGGATCGGTTCTATTTTCTTTCCCTATTGCCCTACGTTTGTTGTACATCACTTCTATATTTTAGGAGCCTTGGCTTCTTATTATACAGTATCTCACAAAAGTGAGTACACCCCTCATATTTTGTAAATATTTTATTATATCTTTTCATGTGACAACACTGAAGAAATTGCACTTTGCTACTATGTAAAGTAGTGAATGTACAGCTTGTATAACAGTGTAAATTTGCTGTCCCCTCAAAATAACTCAACACACAGCCATTAATGTCTAAACCACTGGCAACAAGCGTGAGTACTCCCCTAGGTCAAAATGTCCAAATTGGGCCCAATTAGCCATTTTCCTTCCCCAATGTCATGTGACTCATTAGTGTTACAAGGTCTCAGGTGTGAATGGGGAACAGGTGTGTTAAATTTGGTGTTATCGCTATCACTCTCTCATACTGGTCACTGGAAGTTTAACATGGCACCTCATGGTAAAAACTCTCTGAGGATCTGAAAAAAAAATTGTTGCTCTACATAAAGATGGCCCAGGTTATAAGAAGATTGCAAAGACCCTGAAACTGACCTGCAGCATGGTGGCCAAGACCATACAGCGGTTTAACAGGACAGGTTCCACTCAGAACAGGCCTTGCCATGGTCAACCAAAGAAGTTGAGTGCACGTGCTCAGCGTCATATCCAGAGGTTGTCTTTGGGAAATAGACATATGAGTGCTGCCAGCATTGCTGCAGAGGTTGAAGGGGTGGGGGGTCATCCTGTCAGTGCTCAGACCATACGCCGAACGCTGCATAAAATTGGTCTGCATGGCTGTCGTCCCAGGGGGAAGCCTCTTCTAAAGATGATTCACAAGAGAGCCCGCAAACAGTTTGCTGAAGACAAGCAGACTAAGGACATGGATTACTGGAACCATGTCCTGTGGTCTGATGAGACCAAGATAAACCTATTTGGTTAAGATGGTGTCAAGCGTGTGTGGCGGCAACCAGGTGAGGAGTACAAAGACAAGTGTGTCTTGCCTACAGTCAAGCATGGCGGTGGGAGTGTCATGGTCTTGGGCTGCATGAGTGCTGCCGCCACTGGGGAGCTACAGTTCATTGAGGGAACCATGAATACCAACTTGTACTGTGACATACTGAAGCAGAGCATGATCCCCCCCCTTCGAAGACTGGGCCACAGGACAGTATTTCAACATGATAATGACCCCAAATACACATCCAAGATGACCACTGCCTTGCTAAATAAGCTTAGGGTAAAGGTGATGGACTGGCCAAGCATGTCTCCAGACCTAAACCCTATTGAGCATCTGTGGGGCATCCTCAAATGGAAGGTGGAGGAGCGCAAGGTCTCTAACATCCACCAGCTCCGTAATGTCATCATGGAGGAGTGGAAGAGGACCGCCATGGCAACCTGTGAAGCTGGAAAATAATGATGGCCACACAAAATATTGAGACTTTGGGCCCAATTCGGGGCTGCACATACAAGGGGATCCTCCAAAGAAGTGGGGTTCTTTAAATAAGTGGCACTTCCACTTTTGCACTTCAGCAATTTGCACAAAGCAAACCACAGCAGACTGCAGGTGACCTCATTTCCAAATTATCTCACCTTCCTCTCTGAAACATGCACTCTTTACCTCTCCTCCTTTTCACAAATGCAGCTTCTCTCCTCAAACTCTCTTTTCTTCACCCCTCTGCTCCACCCCAAAATCTGTACATATCACCCTCACTTCTCCCATCCCCCTATTACTGCACTCATCACCTCTTTCTAACTTTAAGCCCACTTGCTAAAAAAAAAAACAGGATACTGAAGCATGTCCCCTCATACAAATCGTATTCTCATATTACCTCCCTTACTGTTCTGCTTCTCCTAACCGCTGGAGATATTTCCCCAAACCCTGGGCCCCTCTTATTTAACTGTACCCAACACACCCATCACCCTACACCTTCTGGCAGTAGTTGCAATCTACACAATTTAGTCTCCATTCCTCTTCTTCTCAATGCCAACCTCCCCCTCTCCTGTGTCCTCTGGAACGCTCGCTCTTTCTGCAACAAACTCACCCCAGTACATGACCTCTTTGTCACTAATTCCTTTAATCTACTTGCTCTCACCGAAACCTGGCTCCATGAATTTGACACCCCTTCTCCTGCTTCCCTATCCCAGGGTGGCCTTCACTGGACTCACTCCCCTAGGCCTAATGGACGCAAGGGAGGTGGAGTGGGATTCCTCCTATCCCCCCCAGAGCACCTTCCAGGTTATTCACACTCCTCCCTCTTTTTTCCTCTCATCATTTGAAGCCCACTGTATAAGTCTATTCTCTCCAACTTCCCTAAGAATTGCTGTGATCTACCGGCCCCCTGGACCATTATCGACTTTCCTTGATGAGTTTTCTGTCTAGCTACCCTACTTTCTCTCTTCGAAAATTCCCACAATCCTTCTCAGTGATTTCAACATCCCTGCTAATACAAACACTCCTGCTACTTCTAAACTTCTTAGACTAACCTCTTCATTTGACCTGAAGCAATGGGTACAGGCTTCTACTCACTCTGATGACAACACCCTTGACCATGTATTCTCCTACCTATGCACTCCATGCAACTTCTCAAACAATCCTTTTCCTCTCTCCGACCACCACCTTATTAGTTTCTCTCTCCCCCTGTCCTCCACCACCTTTCCCTCCAATCGCCTAACCATCACCCGTAGAAACTTTCACAACTTCAACTCCACTCTCCTCTATTCTGCTACTGACCACCTCTATGACAAAATCTCTCCCCTGTCCTGCCCCAACCAAGCCACGTCCATCTACAATAAATCCCTGTCCTCTACCCTGGACAAGCTCACTCCCCTCACTACACGCAAAATTAGGCCTCGACCCCTACAACCCTGGCAAACAGATGATACTAAAATTTTTAAAAAACTTAGTCGCGCTCTTGAGCATCTGTGGCACAAGTCTAAGTCTCTCAAAGACTTCAACCAATACAAATATGCCTTCCAAAAATACTATTCTTCCCTCCACACTGCCAAGCAAACCTATTTTACAACTCTTATTAACACCTTCTTATCCAGTCCCTGTAAACTCTTCCCTACCTTCTCTACCAACTCTCTACTTCGTCCTCCACCACCTCCACCCACTGACTCACGCACTGCCCAGGAAATCGCTAATCACTTCAAAAACAAGATTGATACAATCCTTGATGAAATCTCCATTCTACAGGTATCTCCCCCAATTAAGACCCCATGTCAACAGGTACAACTGACACTCCCCTTATTCAAATCTGCTACTGCAGACGAAGTTGCTAAACTCCTTTCTATGGCCCACCTAACCACCTGTCCCTGGACCCTATTCCCTCTCAAATGCTATGGTCACCCTCTGACTCCATCCTATACTCTCTAATCCCCATCTTCAATCTCTCCCTCGCCTCTGGCATTTTCCCCAATGCTCTTAAACATGCACTGGTCACTCCCATACTTAAAAATCCGTCCTTGGACCCTACCAATCTTAACAACCTATGCCCTATCTCCTTGCTCCCCTTTTCCTCTAAACTCCTTGAATGCCTGGTTTACAACCAACTGAGTGACCACCTCATTAAGAACAACCTTCTTGATCCCCTTCAATCTAGATTTCGCCCCCAACACTCCACAGAAACTGCTCTTTTAAAACTCACAAATGACCTACTAACTGCAAAAACCAACGGACACTATTCTGTACTCCTACTTCTGGACCTTTCAGCTGCCTTTGACACTGTTGACCACCCCCTCCTCCTCAAAAAACTTTACTCCCTCGGTCTCCACGACTGTGCTCTTCAGTGGCTCTCATCCTACCTATCCCAATGCACCTTCAGTGTCACATACTATTCTACTTCCTCCACTCCTCTTTCCTTCTCCGTCAGGGTCCCCCAAGGTTCTGTTCTTGGACCTCTTTTATTTTCAACCTACACCTCTTCCCTGGGTCAGCTGATAGCCTCTCACAGTTTTCAATACCATTTGAATGCTGATGACACACAAATCTATCTCTCCACCCCTCAACTCACTCCATCAGTCTCCTCACGCATCACTAACTTACTAACAGACATATCTGTATGGATGTCACACCACTTCCTCAAACTCAACTTGTCCAAAACCAAGCTTATAATATTTCCTCCCTCACGTGCCTCTTCCCCTGACTTGTCTGTCAAGAGCAATGGTACAACAATCCACCCATCCCCACATGTCAGCATGCTAGGTGTTATCCTGGACTCTGAACACTCCTTTCGGCCCCACATCCAATCACTTTCCAAAGCTTGCCACCTCAACCTCCGCAACATCTCTAAACTACCTCTCTTTCTAACCAACGAAACCACAAAGCTCCTGATTCACTTCCTGGTTATCTCTCGCTTCGACTACTGCAACGCCCTCCTCATTGGCTTACCTTTAAATAGACTATCCCCCCTTCAGTCCATCATGAATGCTGCTGCCAGACTCATCCACCTTAAAAACCGCTCAGTGTCTGCTACCCCTCTCTGCCAATCCCTCTATTGGCTGCCACTCACCCAACAAATTAAATTCAAAATATTAACAATAAGTTACAAAGCCATCCACAACTCTGCCCCCAGCTACATCACTAGCCTAGTCTCAAAATATCAACCTAATCACCCTCTCCGTTCCTCCCAAGACCTCCTGCTCTCTAGCTCCCTCATCACCTCCTCCCATATCCACCTCCAGGACTTCTCCCGAGCCTCGCCCATCCTCTGGAATTCCCTACCCCAATCTGTCAGACTGTCTCCAAATATATCAACTTTTAGGCGATCCCTGAAAACTTTCCTCTTCAGAGAAGCCTATCCTGCCTCCATCTAACAAATGCACTGTTTTCTCCATTAGCTCATCCCCCACAGCTATTACCCTGTTGTATAACTTGACCCTCCCTCCTAGATTGTAAGCTCTAACGAGCAGGGCTCTCTGATCCCTCATGTATTGAATTGTATTGTAATTGTACTGTCTGCCCTAATGTTGTAAAGCGCTGCGTAAACTGTCAGCGCTATATAAATTCTGTATAATAATAATAATGATAATAATTTGGACATTTTCACTTAGGGGTGTACTCACTTTTGTTGCCAACAGTTTAGACAATAATGGCTGTGTGTTGAGTTATTTTGAGGGGACAGCAAATTTACACTGTTATACAAGCTGTACACTCACTACTTTACATTGTAGCAAAGTGTCATTTCTTCAGTGTTGTTACATGAAAAGGTATAATAAAATATTTACAAAAATGTGAGCAGTGTACTTACTTTTGTGAGATACTGAATGTACATGATTATTCCTTTGTACTGTTTCAAAATTCAATTTTTCAAAAAAAAACATTGAAATGAGAAATACACTTTTAGGGAAGAAACAAGTAGAATGTGCATTATACACACTATGTGCAGGAAACCCTTAGCAAATAAATATTTGTAAAATGTGTTACTTTTATCAATGCCATTCTATAACAAATAGAAACATCCAGTGCTATCTGGAAAACATCATAATTTAAATAGCAATTTAAAATGTAAATAAAGAATATAGGGCATACTAAAAAAAAAAACAAAATCCCAAATATGGTCAGCCACCAATAACTGTACAGGGACCGATCAGGGCGCGCGCTCTTGGCACAGCTCTGTTTACATTCTGGTATGCATATATGCACAAATATGCACAAACAAGTTCCATAAAGACATGGATGAGTACGTTTGGGGTGGAGGAATTTGACTAGCCTGCACAGAGTCCTGACCTCAACCCCATAGAACACCTTTGGGATGAATTAAAGCGGAGCTCATCCATGTCTTTATGAACCTTGCTTTGTGCACTGGTGCGCAGTCATGTTGGAACAGGAAGGGGCCATCCTCAAACTGTTCCCACAAAGTTGGGAGAATGAAATTGTCCAAAATGTACTGGTATGCTGATGCCTTAAGAATTCCCATCACTGGAACTAAGGGGTCAAGCCTAACCCCTGAAAAACAACTCTACACCATAATCCACCAAATGATTTGTACCAGTGCCCAAAGCAAGGTCCATAAAGACATGGATGAGCGAGTTTGTGGTGGAGGAACTTGACTGGCCTGCATTAAGTCCTGACTTCAACCAGATAGAGCACCTTTGGGATGAATTAGAACAGAGACTGCGATCCAGGCCTTCTCTCCAACATCAGTGCCTGACCTCTCAAATGCGCTTCTGGAAGAATGGTCAAACATTCCCATAGACACGCTCCCAAACCTTGTGGACAGCCTTTCCAGAAGAGTTGAAGCTGTTATAGCTGCAAAGGGTGGGGCCAATTCAATAATGAACCCTACTGACTAAGACTGGGTTGCCATTTAAGTTCATGTGCATGTAAAGGCAGGCATCCCAATACTTTGAAAATATAGTGTATCTGCCTGTATTTCTCATCATTGAGGACACCAATGATCCTGACCTAATCTCCAACTCTATTTTCAGAAACGCAGCCCCAAACTTGCAAGGAACCTCCACCGTGCTTCATTGTTACCTGCAGACATTCATTATTGTGCCGCTCTCCAGCCCTTCATGAACAAACTGCCTCCTGCTACAGTCAAATATTTAAAATTTTGACTCATCAGTCCAGAGCACCTGCTGCCACCCCAGTTCCTATGTTTTCCTGTATGGTTGAGTCGCTTAGCCTTGTTTCCACATCGGAGGTATGACTTTTTGGCCACAATTCTTCCATGAAGACCACTTCTGACCAGACTTCTCTGGACAGTAGATGGGTGGTATACTTGGGTCCCATTGGTTTCTGCCAGTTCTATGCTGATGGCACTACAGGACATCTTCCAATGTCAAAGGGAAGTAAGCATGCTGTGTCTTTCATCTGTCGCATTAAAGGATAAGTTCACCTATTTTTCATTGTTTTCTCAATTCCATCTCTCCTATGTACCACTATAGCATTAATGTACTTATTTTGCAAAAATAAAACAACTTTACATTTATTCTACACACGCAAACCTTACTGTCTTCATGGCTGTTTCAAAACACTTTTCTTTTACTTCTGCCTTACTTCCTGGACAGACTACAGGTTATGACACAGGAAAAAGTTGACCAGCTGACCTCATTAGCACACACTCTGCATCTTCTACCCTCCTTCCTACCCATCAGTCGCAGCTGGTGTTTTTTTTTTTTTGATAGGAGCGGCTAACAGCCACCCCCCGGGTAGCCGGCGGTGCGGCAATACCCCCCGCACTGTCTGACGGTTGGTCCAGAACTTACCACATGTAGGTGGCGGGTGTCATGTGGCAGGCTGCGGGCAGCAGCTCCGGTGTCCTCGAGCGTGGCAGGCGGCAGGCTGAGGGCAGCGGGTCCAGTGTGCTCCAGTTTAATGAAAGATGAAAGTTAAAAGTAGGGTTGTCCCGATACCACTTTTTTAAGACCGAGTACAATTACCGATACTTTTTTTCAAGTACTCGCCAATACCGATTACCAATACTTTTTTTTAATGTCATGTAGCACTAATGGGCACTGATAGGTGGCACACACTAATGGGCACTGATAGGTGGCACACACTAATAGGCACTGATAGGTGACACACACTAATGGGCACTGATAGGTGGCACACACTGATGGCTGGCACTGCTAGATGGCACTGACTGATGAGCACTAATAGGTGGCACTGATTATGCAGCACTGATGAGCACTGATAGGTGGCATGCACTGATAGGTGGCACACACTGATGGGCACTGATAGGTGGCATGCACTGATGGGCACTGATAGGTGGCACGCACTGATGGGCACTGATAGGTGGCACGCACTGATAGGTGGCACACACTGATGGCTGGCACTGACTGATGGCTGGCAGTGGCACTGATGGATGGCACTAACAAATGTCACTGATGAGCACTGGTTGATGGCTGACACTTATGGGCACGAGAGGATTAATTTTTTTATGCTGCCTCTGCGACGCCCATTTTGGTAAACCTTGCACTCGGCCTCAATAAAGCAGCAGCGGACATCTTGTTATACCCAGCCCGAACTATATGGGCTGGGTGTCACAAGATGTCCACTGCTGGCATACTGTGGCCGAGTGCAGGGTGTACCAAGATGGGCATCGGGATTTTCAGTTACACTGATGTGGAACTGCAACACGGAGCGTCACTTCCATTACTGGATGTGACGGCTTCGGTCGCCGATCCGATGATGCAGCTGTGCCCTGCACTATGTACTACCTGCTCGGAGGTACTCGGAGGACACGCTCTCCACTCTGCTCTCAGCTCCGCTCTCCGCTCCGCCCGCTGACTCCGCCCGCTGACTTCCTGTCTCTCCCATCCCAGTCAGGTATCGGCTAAGGCATCAGGAGCATTTGTTCGAGTACAAGTACTCGCGCAAATGATCGGTATGGGTCCCGATACCGATACTAGTATCGGTATTGGGACAACCCTAGTTGAAAGTTAAAGAGGACTAAAACTTCCATGGATTGTTTGTATCTATAGGTAAGCCTATAATAAGGCTTACCTATAGGTACTGTAAATATCTCCTAAACATGCACCATTTAGGAGAGATTTACTGTATATGCAGCCGACTACATCATCAGCACATGCGTTCTGAAGGAACGTCTGTTTCTTCAGAGCCCTGTGCCGTGACCGGCGGCTTCCCCCGCGCATGCGTGGGAGTGACATCAGGTGACTCTGGCCAGTCACACAGTCCACGAACCCGAAAGGAAGATGGGTGAAGGTGGATGCAGCCTCCAGCGGTGACAAGAGGGCTTCGTTTGCAGGTAAGTTTCACATAATGTGCTAGTATGCGATGCATTTTAACACATTATGCCTTTACCCTTCAGGTCAGCAAAAAGAAAAAAAGAGGCAGTGGTTTACTTCTTCTTCAAGGTAGGAAAAAAAAATGATGCCTGTGTATTTAGTGAGAAAGGTGATCACTGATTGATTGCATTTAATTGAAAAAACATGCACCTGGAAGTGGGAGGGTAGGTAGGAGGGTAGAGGATGCAGGGTGTGTGCTAATGAGGTCAGCTGGTTAACTCCTTCCTGTGTCATGACCTGTAGTCTGTCCAGGAAGTAAGGCAGAAGTAATGGAAAAGTGTTTTGAAACAGCGATGAAGGCAGTGAGGTAAACGTGTGTAGAATAAATTTAAAGTTGTTTTGTTTATACAAAAGAAGTACATTAATGTTATATTGGTGCATAGAGGAGCTGGAATTTAGAAACAAAAAGGTGAACTTAGCCTTTAGGCTCGGTTCACACAGGGACGACTTGTCAGGCGACCTAGTCGCCTGACAAGTGGCCTCCCGTTCTGTGCTATGGAACCGTTCTAAGGGGAGCGACGCAAGTCGCTCCGACTTAGAAAAAGGTTCCTGTACGACTTTGGGGGCGACTTGGGGCGACTTGCATAGACTTCTATACAGAAGTCGTTTTGCAAGTCGCCCGGGCAGTCGTGTGCAGGTCGCCTCGGTGAGGCGACCTGCAAGTCGTGCCGCCTCTGGTGTGAACCGAGGCTTACGTTTCCTTGACTGACTACTGCATCTTCAGTCCTCACTATTCCCAGAACTGAGTGATCAGTGGTCTTCGCCCATTTCTTGGTCTTGGAGGCAGCATGGGACAGATGCGGCATCCACCTTGGTCAGGGCCGTCTTTAATATTGATTGGACCCCGGGCAAAACTTTTCTTGGGGCCCCCCTCCATGCAGTTTTGCTCTCCACCTGCTCTGAGACATACAATAAATAGCAGCTAGACTCAAAATCAGTTTACTGAATCAGATCAGGCAGCAATTGTGATTGGTTGCCAGAGGTTACAGTGTATCATTACTGCTCACTGACTGGTTGCTAGAGGGTACAACACATGATTTCTGCTTGTTGATTGATTTCTAGAGATTACTGTCAGGGGGGCATGATATACATATCAATGCCGCTGGCCGCCCCTATTTACATATGAATTTACATGTAAACGCAGGGTCTGCAGGTGAGTCATCTGTACACAACAATAGGGCAGAGCTGGGCAGCATTAGTTACAGCACTTTACACTGAGATATTGGGACACAGCACAGGACTAAAACCCTTAAGGGACAAGGGAATTTAAACCAGGATAGTTGGCAAGTTTGAGGCAGCTGCTTTGGGCCCCACAACAATGACAGGGCCCAGGGCAGCTGCCCCTTTTGCCCTGCCTTAAAAATGGCCCTGACCTTGGTGAATATTTAAGTTTATTTTTTTTAATTTCCATGCTTTTCTTTTAAGTGTATATTTTTACTGAGAATATAGGTTTGATACAAAGTTGCACAAATATGATACAACATAAAGATTTACAATGATCATTTTTTTTTTTTCTACAGGTTCTCTGCTTTCAAAAATATACTGTATAATGTTCAGGGAGCTTAAAGTAATTTTCAGACCTAAAATGTGCATTTTACTATGTGTACAAAAACTGAAAAAAAAAACTGCTCAGGCAGAGAAAGTGTTAACGTTGAACCCCAGGCAAATAATTTACTACCTAAATGAAAAGCATACACGGGAATTGTTTTACCTGCCAAAAGATTTGTATTTGTGTCCATGCAGTTCTGATATTTACACAGCTCTGTCTGACAGGACAGGAGACCAAATTTTTTCTCTGCTGCAATTCAGAAACTCTTATGCCCCGTACACACGGTCGGACATTGATCGGACATTCCGACAACAAAATCCATGGATTTTTTCCGACGGATGTTGGCTCAAACTTGTCTTGCATACACACGTCACACAAAGTTGTCGGAAAATCCGATCATTCTGAACGCAGTGATGTAAAACACGTATGTCGGGACTATAAACGGGGCAGTAGCCAATAGCTTTCATCTCTTTATTTATTCTGAGCATGCGTGGCACTTTGTGCGTCGGATTTGTGTACACACGATCGAAAAATTCCGACAACGGATTTTGTTGAATTTTATAGCCTGCTCTCAAACTTTGTGTGTCGGAAAATCCGATGAAAAATGTGTGATGGAGCCTACACACGGTCGGAATTTCCGACAACAAGGAACTATTACACATTTTCCGTCAGAAAATCCGACCGTGTGTACGGGGCATTACAGGTCCTATCCCTCCCCCGGTCTGTGGCTGATACCAAGTAAAATGTCAGCACTTACACCAATGCAATTACAGACTATTGAATATAGAGCAGCATTCATCTGTTTCTTTTATATCTGCCTGGGGTCCAGATTTTAGTTTTTTAACCACTTCAACCACGGAAGGTTTACCCACCTTCATGACCAATACAATTTTTGCAATACGGCACTGCCTTACTTTAAAGGGTAAGTTCACCTTTACTGAAAAATCTGTAAGGTGAACTTACACAGGACCCCCTCCTCACCCCTCCTATATTGCCAATGACTTGGAGTGCAGTGATCCCCCATTATGAGCCCTGGTGTAGCCGCGTCATCAGTCCGGGGCTTAGAAATCCGCTCGGCTTAATCTCGAAAATGTCAGGAGGTACATTTATGAGCATTTTAATTGGTTGGCGCCATCACATGGGCGGCGACAACCAATCAGAACCCACGTAGCCCGTCCTGTCAGCGGTGAAGAAGAAGAGAGAAAGCCGAGGGGTTTTGTAAGCCCTGGACTGGTGGTGCCGCTATACCAGGGCTCATAACGGGAGATCGCCACGCTCCAGGTCAGCGGGACTGGGGGGGGGGAGTGGGTGAGGAGGGGGTCCATGTAAGTTCACCTTACAGATTTTTCTGTAAAGGTTAACTACTATTTTAACTGACAATTGCGCAGTCGTGCAACGTTTTACCCAAATAAAATTGATGTATTTTTCCCCCCACAAATAGAGCTTCTTTTGGTGGTATTTGATCACCTCTGTGGTTTTTGTTTTTTACGCTATAAACAAAACAAGACTGACAATTTTGAAAGAAAAAACAATATTTATTACTTTCTGCTATAAAACACACCCAATAAAAAAATGTAAAAAAATCAAATTTCTTCATCAGTTTAGGTCAATCTGTATTCTGCTACATGTTTTTGGTAAAAAAGTTCCAATTAGCGTATATTGATTGGTTTGCGGAAAAGTTATAGCGTCAACAAACTATGGGATATACAGTCAGGTCCATAAATATTGGGACATCGACACAATTCTAATCTTTTTGGCTCTGTACACCACCACAATGGATTTGAAATGAAACGAACAAGATGTGCTTTAACTGCAGAATTTCAGCTTTAATTTGAGGGTATTTACATCCAAATCAGGTGAACCGTGTAGGAATTACAACAGTTTGTATATGTGCCTCCCACTTTTTAAGGGACCAAAAGTAATGGGACAATTGGCTGCTCAGCTGTTCCATGGTCAGGTGTGTGTTATTCCTTCATTATCCCATTTAAAAGGAGCAGATAAAAGGCCCAGAATTCATTTCAAGTGAGCTAT